>NW_022987705.1:3357764-3420264 GCF_902827165.1 Trematomus bernacchii | reverse complement strand
TATTACAACTCAGTTTTCTTCAATCAATCAGAAATAGTTTTTTTATTTAAATGTTATACTCACATGTATAGACTGTAGCCCGGTGGGAGCTGATTCCCAGCCGTCTAATCAGGCAGAATAAGTGAAAACGACTGTGTGGGCGTGGAGGCCGATTAACACTCTGGATTTATATCAAATGACAAATCACATTTACTTTCTTAAGTGAACTTATATTCACTGTACGTTTCTGGTTGGTAAAGGCTGAGCTAATTCTATGCTAATGATGCTTAAAGAGGCCCTTTTATGCTTTTTGGGGTTTTCCCTTTCCTGTAGTGTAATATATACATTGTAGTGCATGTAAATGGTCTGCAAAGGCTTAATTCCCAAAGTTCCATCCAGAGGGAGTTTCACTTTCACACATGTCCCCCCTGCTTAAAAAGCCTCCTTTGGACTCCTTATGTACTTCTGTAATAGAGTGCCGATCATAAATCTATCGATTAGATTTATCATTCGAAAATTATAAAAGTAGGGTAGACATGTGGATATTAACCGGCTGAACAAAACGTGATCTGTCTCTTCAATTTGTGTCAACCACAGACCTTATTTCCAGCTATTTTCCAAAATCCTATGGAGAAATTGCATTGGTTTTTGTCGAAGGAACCGGAAGTGGTAAAATGTTCATTTACTTCCGGGTTTTAGGACGCGTCACTGCGGCACTCTATATAGTAACATCACTATGTGACACTTGCGCTTCTATTGGCTCACATTGTACGTGATAGGTTAAGGGGCGGGGCATCTCTAAGCTGTTGACCAATCACAACCGAGCTGACCAGCTAACCAATCAGAGCACACTGGGCTGTGGTTTCAGACAGAGGGTGAGGCCGTATGAGATGAAATTAGCATATTTCAGACCAACTGTACTGTGGATTTTCTCTTGAATACTGATTTGGTTGCTCTGACAACTTTAAAACATATTTACAATGGATTAAATAAATATGTCTGATGTAAAATGTGTGTGACAAAACAACAGGAAGTTGTCATCCAACCCTTTACTAACATGTGCTGTGATATATTGTGATTATCAATGAGCTTCATGACAAAACATTTAATTATTGCAGATTTCACTGACGAGCTCTGCCATTTTATTAGGTGAATTAAATTCAGTGTTCAGTAACAAACTGTATTCATCGTTGAGGTCAGCTTCTATTAATAATATACCAAACGTGTCTTCAAAACGTCTGCAGCAGCACAGATGTTTTCAGTGGTGTCTGACTTCAAACATATCTTGAATTTACACAAATGGCAGCCGCAGCTTTCAGAGCTATTCATATCACAAGCTAAAAATAAATGTTGTGCTTCTTATGCCACAGCTGATCACAATCTACAGTACCATCTTGCTAGAAAATCACAACTCCTGACCTAAGACGCTACTTTCTGCTTCAATAGATGTTACAAGCCTGCTGCCACACAGCCGCTCCCTCTGTGCTAAATATAGACATCAAACTGACTCTGAGTGATCGATGAGAAAATGATTATTCACACGCTGCCGATACATGTTTACACTTGTTTTGACCAAAGTGTGTTCAACAACAACACAAAGGAAACTGTTTCAATTCAGGCTTTAGTCTAATGCATGGTGCAAAAACAAATATTACATCAGAAGAATAGGCGATTTTTAAATGAATAATAACAGGGGCTGGTTTGATTCAGGGAAGATATGCGTTTTTGCAGAATTCCTGTACAATGAACACATTCAGAAACCAGTAAAGAGTCAAAGTGATAGACAACCTTATTGAGAGAATCGAAATTCTGTTTTTCACCTTCCAAGAGAATAACAATATATAAGAATAAATATACAAATATGTTTACATACATACACACCTTACACCACTTATATATATATATATATATATATATATATATATATATATATATATATATACAGTATACATACTATGCTAATGTATAGTATGTATACTACTACATAAATAGACACAAAAATACACACATTTAGAAGTAGAAATAATAAAAATAAAAATTATTGTCCACAGGTTTGAGTCCAGCCTATAGTGGGCAAGACTGCTAAACGGTTAATTAAAAAATAATATAAATTATTTCAACAGTACAAATATGTACAGTATAATCAGAGGTAGTAGAAGTATTCAGATCTTGTACTTAAGTAAAAGTAGAAGTACCAGAGTGTAGGAATACTCTGTTACAAGTACAACTCCTGCATTCAACATTTTACTCAAGTAAAAGTAGAAAAGTATTAGCATCAAAATATAGTTAAAGTACCAAAAGTATAAGTAGTCATTGTGCAGATTGGTCCATTTCAGAATAATATATATGATATGTTTTATAATGATTGATCATTAAAGTGTTCTCAAAGCTGGTAAAGGTGCAGCTAGTTTGAATGACTTTGTATACTGCAGGGTAGCTTGTGAATTTACTCCAGGTGGAACTAAAGTCTGAATTAAGAGTTCATTATATTTCACATCATTCATCCAGATCTGTGAAGTAACTAAAGGTATTCAATACATGTAGTGGAGTAAAAGTACAGGACTTACCTCTGAATTGTTGTGGAGTAGAAGTACAAAGTAGCATAAAATGGACATTGAGTAAATGTACTTAGTTACTTTACAGTATATTGAGTACTTGTTGTGCAGAAAACTAGTGTTTGGTCATACACTTTTCATAAAATCGATTTTACATTTTACATAAATCCACTTTGGTTAAAACATAATGTACTATCTGCAGTTGTAGCCATTAATGCATGTTCTGCACTCCAAAAGCCTCCTTAAAAACGTTAAAAAGGCCAGATAAATGTTTGATTCAAAGTTCTTTTCTTCTAACAGTTCGGGTCCCGTTCCTCTAACCAGCTGTCAGGAACACACAGAGAGGTTTTTTTTGTGCCTTTTGTTCCGTCCTCTATGGAAATACGCATCTGTTCTCCGGCCACACACACTGCCTCAGAAAAGGAATTGGAAAGCAGCAGTTAGTCTTCTGCTTTAATCCATTATTTATTTTTTTAATCAATTTGTTCCCTGAGTTTTTTCTACTTGCTTTCCAGTTGATTCCTGAATAGCATAATCTATCTTTTCACAGTGAGCACAACAAAGTCGGGAGGACTCTTTTGAAAGTGAAGGAACTCTTTTTTCTGTCCAATAAATCACTATAGAATTTAACTTTACACAAATATTCAGATGGGCTGGTTATTGAGAAAAGGGCGTGGCAAAATGTGCTGAACAGCGCCATCTAGAAGGAAAATGTAACATTTATTTTAGAGACATCATCCCAACAGGAAGTAGGCCATTTTGCATTTAAAGGTAGGGTAGGTAAGTTTGAGAAACCGGCTCGAGATACACTTTTTGTTATATTCCATGGAATGCTCTTAACATCCCAATAGCAATGAATATCTTAAGTGCTTTGACAACAAATCCATAAGAAAATGTCATCTGTGGAAGCCGTAGTACTGTAAAAAGCACGACCAATCATTTTAGCCGGCCCGGCTAAAATAACTGGATGGCCTACCTGCCTGTCAGCCTTCCATCTGTGCACAAACTTATCTCGTGCCCTCATTGGTCATGTGCGCGTTCGTGTGTGTTGGAGGAGGGGCTCTATAAGGAAGTGGCAGATTTTCTCCGGTTGTGTATTTTCAAATTCTAGCGATCTCGAGCCGGTTTCTCAAACTTACCTACCCTACCTTTAATGTAGTATTTTAAAGAGGACATATTATGGTAATTTTCAGGTTCATATTTGTATGTAGTGTCTCTACTGTGACATGTCTCCATGCTTTAATGTTCAAAAAGCTCTTTATTTTTCTCATACTGCCTGTGCTGCAGCACCTCTTTTCACCCTCTGTCTGAAACCAGAGCCCAGTCTGCTCTCATTGGTTAGCTGGCTGGCTCTGTTGTGATTGGTCAACCGCTTAGAGATGTCCCGCCCCTTAGCCTATCACGTACAATGTGTGGAGCGCTAGCCAATAGAAGCGCAGGTGTTACATAGAGACATACTGTATTATCATCAAAATATACTTAAAGTGGACCTATCATGCTATATTTGAATAATATAGCGTAGGGCCATACCTATATAAGGCATATTTATATATATATTTTTTTTAAATACCAAACAGATCATGCATTTTAGCCATGCCTCATTTTGCTCAATTTGACATTTTTTAGCTCTGTTTTTGCAAGGGCTGATTCTGTGAGAACAGCACCATCTACAGGCCTGGCATATGTACTACAGCGTCTCCAGCGCTTTCGAACGGCAATGGCCGTGGGTGTCTCCTCCTGATTGGTGGAGTTGGCCCAATAGCCGTAGCGCCACTGTCCTGACGTCAGGACAGTGTTCAAATCTGGATCAGTTTTTATCAGATCCGTTGCAGCCCCTTTTTTAGAGATTTGGGTATGGAGGAAAATAGAGAGGGTTGTGTTTTCTTTTACACTTGGTGAGTTCCCTGGAACACCGGGGACACATATTCATGTATAAAAGACGTACAAAAGTGCATTTTGCATGATAGGTCCCCTTTAAAGTACCAAAATTAAAAGTATTCATTGTGCAGATTGGTCCATTTCAGAATAATATATATGATATGTTTTATAATGATTGATCATTAAAGTGTTCTCAAAGCTGGTAAAGGTGCAGCTAGCTTAATGACTTTGTATACTGCAGGGTAGCTTGTGGATTTACTCCAGGTGGAACAAAAGTCTGATTTAAGACTTGGTTATATTTCACATCATTCATCCAGATCTGTAAAGTAACTAAAGGGATTAAATACATGTAGTGGAGTCAAAGTACACCATGTACCTCTGAATTGTAGTGGAGTAGAAGTACACGATTTCACTCTGAATTATAGTGGAGTAGGACTTACTTAAGTACAGTACTTGAGTAAATGTACTTAGTTACTTTACACACTGATAGGACTGACTATGCTTACAGCTGAATTGGGGTCTGGTGCTGACCTCTAGTGGAGGATTTGTCTTTTTTACAGCAGATGAAAAAACTCAACTGTTGAGTATCCATGTGTTATTAATGCACTGCTGTTTTGAGGTCTTTCGGATATCATTACTTAGTTTAAATTCGCTTTTGTATTTGTTGTATTTTGTATTTGCACGAATCTGCTGGTTAATCATACATTCATTTAAAATACTTTATAGAACCTTTACCTTAGGAATTATATTGATTCATTGATAATAATTACAAATGACTGGGGGAATAAAAAGAGTATAAGTGGATTAAAAAAACTTTTTTAGTGTACGGTTTTGCGAAGATAAATTAAAAACTTGTAATTCGGTATCTAACACACTAAGATAAACAAGAAAATCCACTTCCTGTCTTACCCTGTATAATAGATTGATGTAAATATAAATAATAAAGCTTCATATGAAACAGCTGTATGTGTTCAGGATGCACAGACAATCCACATCATTGTAAAAACACTCGGCAGTCCAGAGAGATTTAAAACATTTTATTGGCAGAAAGAGTGTATAAAAGCAATCAAAGCTGCAAAAAAATATATTGTTTGATTACAAAAGAATGTCTTTGAAGAAAATGATAAGTAGGCACTTCGGTGGAGCATCGTGAAACCTCAATGTCACAGGTTTGAGTACCATATCAGTTCTTTATAAAATACAAAATATTTGTATTAATAATTAAACAGAAAAACAATTATTTTAGCTTATAGGGAAATGGGCAACTGCTCATCTGTGTCTGCGTCGCTCAGTTATTTTCTGAGTTATTGTGTGACTTAAAAAAATCTAAACCAAACATATAACACTCAAAAAGTAACTGATCAAGGCGGCGGTAGACCATAGCTTATTTCTGTGTTCTGGTGAAATTACAGTATTTTTTAAAAGGAGTCTGAGGTAAAGTGGTAAAAATATTCAAAATATAGCGTACACTTAAACTGATATTGACTGGCTAAAATACGTCCTGCTACATTACTTTACGTCCATGCTGATACTCTTGTCTCTTTCTTTAACATGGCAGTCAGCTGATCTCTCATTTACTTACTACGGATAATTAGTTAGTCTCATACTGCCTGTGCTCTTTTCACCCTCTGTCTGAAACCAGAGCCCAGTCTGCTCGGATTGGTTAGCTGGCTGGCTCTGTTGTGATTGGTCAACGGCTTAGAGATGTCCCGCCCCTTAGCCTATCACGTACAATGTGTTGGAGCTAGCCAATAGAAGTGTGAGTGTTACGTAGTGATGTCACTATGTTGCAGAAGTAAACAAAGGAGTCCGATAGAGGCTTTTCTTTGGGATTTTAACCGTTTACAAACCTATATAAAAGCACCATAGGAAAGGGAAAACCCCCAAAAGCATAATAAGGCCTGTTTACTGTAAATTCATTCCTGTTGGATGTTACTACAAACCAGAGATCAGTTCAGTAACAAAACACTGCAGTCAGTACCATCGGGCATATATACCAACGGTGTTTCAGGGCCGGTTCGGAGCTGGAGCTTGAAAGCACCAGTCGGACTCTGGGCGGTGTGAAAAGAGCCGGAGCTAAACCGAAGAACCGGTTTTGAACTTGAAAAACTCTAGCACGGAGCTTGAACCGGAGTTGCGTTGGTGTGAATGAGGCACTAGTGGTTATGAGGATTAACACTGTTTTTGGCATTATTATTATTGTATCACATTCATTTAGAGACATTGTGAATTAAAATACATTTAAAAAAGGTTTATGGAGTAGCATTGAACGCACCATGGAAACCATAAGCCATGTTAACGGGCACGTTGGCTCTTGCCAGTTCTTCAAATGTCTTTGCATCCAAAACCAGGAGGAACGTTGCGTTATCCTGCAGAGAAAAATGTGTTATTAGTTTCAAATCAAGAGGCTCAACGGCATCACGGACTGTTCAGTAACATGTTGCTCTGTATAGAAGAAAAAAAACATGAAATGTGCAATATTATAAACTATTTGGACGTATTTGAACAGCGCTGATTGACAGGCTATTACAAACTGCTGCTGATTAGAGCAAAGTGTAATTTTTTCTCTGCATTTGATTTGCTTTGTATCTGCATTTCATGTCTGTTGCTCTGTCTTTGATGGAGAAGCTCTTTGTGACAACTGCTCTTGAATGTTGCTTTAAAAATAAACGTGTTTGCTACTTGATGCGCATTACAGAGAGGAGGTTAATAATACGATCTAGCACTACTTGAGTTCAGGACTTTGCCCAACATGCTTTCAGGAAACAGCACAACAACAACACCTTCATACGGCTCGTGCTTTTTAAATAATAGGATTTAAATTGAATTGAAAGCTTGTTATAAGTAGAACTAACTAACTTGCTGTAGATATCTTTGCATACCTAAAACCTAGACATTTCTGCTTTTTTTCCTAAACTATTCAAATGCATTCTGTGTCAATTGGTCTATGAATATTTCATCCGACTCATGTATATTGTATGATGGACTTTGTGTCCAACTAATACCAGACGGTCAGGGTGACCTGGTTAAACAAACTCTAAACAACTTTTGCTCTAAATAAAAATATATACAGTATAAAATGACACATAACAACACTGGTGTAACTCGAGAACTGCCACCCTTTTCACTACTAAACTTTCGACAACATATTTAGCTGTTCGTCATCTGCTTTGTTTTTATGTCTTTGACTGGTAACTGTATTCTGTGTGACATCAATATGATGGGAATTTACAGCGATTCAATATGTATGTAGGTTTCCTGGCTATGTTCTCAGACAGAAGGGTGTCGCCCCGACCATTGTCAGGCAGTTATCATATGGATGTTAGGGTTGTAATTAACATGCTGTGCTTCCCCTTCTGTCTGCCCCCCCACCCTTCTTGGGACTGTAATGTGGATTGCCCAGCTGAATGAATCCTCTTCCTGTGTGACATTGCTTTTCTGTGTAACAGGGTCAGATTCTTGAGCTACATCAGTGGTACAGGTTATATCTCACACAGGCTCCGCCCTCTACTGGACTCTATGGGTACTACTCTCTATCATGCTGTGCGTGCTTTCACCTACTGAATTTACGTAAACGTAGCCGGCCAATCGGGGCGAGCCTACCTGAATGCGCGCGCAGGCCCACAGTATATAAGGCGGCTACAGCCGCCGCCCCACTATCCTTTTTCTCTTCAGACGAGCTGACAACCGAAGAGTTAAATAAACGTACGGAAGAAGCTCCGATTAATGCTTATTTCTCTCTAAGAGAAAACAGCATTATGGTGGAGCGCGCGCTCTCACGGGAGCATGCCGTGGTGCGTTCAGGGACCTCAGTTAAAAATCGGCCGTTTTTTTCTCTGAGTGGAAACTACATTATAGAAAAACGGCCCTTTCTGTGTCAGCCCCCCATGGGTCAAACTTCCTTTTATGGAGGGTTTGACGGCGGAGTGGGCCACCAGAGAGTACCACAGCTTCATAGCTGCGGCTCCGCAGCTGATTGCACATCCCCTAACACAATGTTATGGGGAATGGAAAATCAGTGGTGTATTAACAGAGCGCATGGACAGGACACTGAGACTGGGTTATTCACTCCAGTTTTGTAGCATCCCTCCTCCGTTCAGAGGCAGGAGAGAGGCACATCTGTCATCCCAGGAGGAGGTTTCCTCTCAGCATGTGCACTCTCAAGTCAGAGAGAAGGGGCATTATTCCCTGTACTTCCTGGTTCCCAAGAAGACAGGAGAATTCAGGCCCATTCTGGATCTTCAATGCCTGAACCAGCACATTGCATGCAAGAAGTTCCATATGTTAACTATGAAACAGTTACTGAGACTGGTGCAGCCAGGCGATTGGTTCACAACCATCGACCTGAAGAACGCTTACTTTCATGGCGAAATTGCTCCAAGAGCACAGAAAGTATTTGCGTTTTGCCTTCCAGGGGGTAGCCTACGAGTACAACAGACTGCCGTTCGGCTACTCCCTATCCCCACGCACGTTCAGCCACGACGCTGCAACCGCTGCGGGACCATGGCATGAGGGACGACCTCATAGTTATGGCCAGGTCCAGGGAATGGGCAATACTGCACACAGCCCAATTGATCCTACACCTAACCAAGTTGGGTTGAAAAATAAGTTGGAAGAAGAGCTCCCCCATACCTCACCAGCAGGTAGAATATCTGGGGGTGATGCTCGATGCAGGCAGACTACGTGTCACCCTGACAGAAAGCAGACAGGCATCCCTTCTGCGGGCAGTCTGCAGGCTGCGTCAGGGGGCGACGGTGACAGCTTTGATCATCATGCAGACTTTGGGTCTCATGACGGCTGCTCACTCCGTAGTGCCACTCGGACTGCTGCATGCACGTCGCATGCAGATGTGGTTTACCGGCCTTCGTTTAGATCTTAAGACACAAACGACGTCTGGTGGTCATCCCCCCCCCTCAGTAGAGAGCAACCTCCGATTCTGGGGGTCCCCAGAGAATCTGCGGAGGGGAGCTCCACTGGGGCAGGTAACCTCCTATATCACAGTCTTCACAGACGCTTCAAACAAAAAGAAAGTGACAGGATGGGGGGGGGACGTGTCTAGAGAGAGCTGTGGGTGGTTGCTGGCCTCTGGCGGCACAGCAACCTCCTGGAGCTGCAAGCAGTGATGTTGGTCCTACAGCACTGCAAACCCTTAATACAGGGCAAACATGTGCTAGTAAGGAGCGACAACCGCACCACAGTGGCGTACATCAACAGGCAGGGCGGAGTCCGCTCAATAGCCTGGTTGACCGCAGCAGAGAACCTGTGGCCGTGGGTTTAACAGATTGTGTTGTCTCTAAGGGCCCTGCACATCCCGGGACGGGAGAACAGGTGGGCCGACCTCATGTCAAGAGGCGGACCCCTGCCAGACGAGTGGAGGCTTCACCCGGAGGTGGTGAAGCAGGTCTGGACTCAGTTCGGTAGAGCAGAGGTGGACCTGTTTGCCAATCGGCGCAACAGCCACTGTGCCCTGTGGTTCTCCCTGGCTCGGTGGGACAACCCGCCCTTGGGGGTCGACACATTTGCACACGAGCCATGGCCAAGAAAGCTGCTTTACGCCTTTCCACCGCTGCACCTTATCCCCCCCCCTCCTGGAGAGGGTGGGGCGGGAACAGCTGTCAATCATCCTGGTGGCCCCAGATCGCCGCCTGGCGCCGTGGTAACGCGGGGGTAACACAGATGATGGTGGGCCAGCCCTGGGCGATTCCTCAGGTCTGGGGAGCGCTGTCTCAGGAAGCAGGTGCAATAGGGGCGTTACCCACTCTGGGCCAACCTCTCCAGGCTTGGCTCCTGAGAGGGACAGGCTGAGACAGGTGGGGCTGTCTGATAACGTTATTCAGACTATCCAAGCAGCAAGAGCAGAATCCACCACAGCTTGTTACAGGCCAAAGTGGGCGGGATTCCGGCGATGGTGTGAAGGAAGGAGTCTAGAGCCTCTGTCGTGCACGCTGGGCTCTATTCTTACCTACTTACAGATACTGGTGGACAGGGGGCTGGCTCATTTCACAATTAAGGTGTATGCAGCAGCCATTTCGTCCTGCCATGAGGGATTTGGAGGCAGGTCAGCCTTCAGTCAGCCGCTTATGGCGCGGTTTTTGCAGGGGGTCAGGAGGCAGCGCCCAGTAGTGCACGCCTCCGCCCCGCAGTGGGACCTGCCGTTGGTGCTCGAGGCTCTGGTCACAGAACCATTTGAGCCTCTGGAGCTCTCCTCCCTGAAAGCACTGTCATGGAAGACAGCATTGCTACTTGCCTTGACTTCGGCTAAAAGAGTGTCCGAGCTGACCGCTCTGTCGGTACACCCAAGTTGTCTTTTGATCCGGGGTGACCGTAGCGGGGCGACACTCAGGCCGAACCCCTCCTTTACTCCTAAGAGTATCAGAAGTTCATTCAGATCAAGGGCTATTCAGTTAGGTGGCTTTAATCTTCCACCCCATATTGGGGCCAGGGAGGCTAAATTGCACCTCCTCTGCCCAGTGCGTGCGCTAGCATGCTATGTAGAGCGCACGGCTGCCATTAGGCGCACTGAACAACTGTTTGTGTGCTTTGGGGATGGTGTGGCTGGAAAAGCCCTCTCAAAGAAGCGCCTAACAGGATGGCTATGCAGGTGCATTACACATGCCTATGGACGGGCGGGGAGAGCCCTCCCCACTGGGGTCCGTGCACATTCTACACGGGCTGTGGCTGTGTCAACAGCCTTATTCAGCGGCGTGAGTGTAGAAGATATATGCACGGCGGCGTCTTGGTCTACGCCAGGCCCCTTCATAAAATGTTATCTCCTGGACATGTCTGGCTCCTTCTCGTCGTCGGTGCTTGCCGAGGCAACGCATGACTGGTGAGAGGGGGGTGGCTGTGGGTCAGCAGGTATCTGACCCCCCCCCCCCTGGACATAAAGCACTTGTGTTTTTCCCATGCTCCTGAGGGACTCGGGAGACATGGTGCGCAATCAGCCCCATACAGGGCTGGAGGCAGGCGGGGAGAGCCTTCCTCACTATTGTCCATGCCCACTCTACACGGAGCGTGTGTGAGTGTGGGGGATGTGGTGCACTTATGTTTTCCCGTGCTCCTGAGGGACCTGGGGAACATGGTGCGCGGTAGGCTCCAGACGGAGTCTCCGCACAGTTTTTTCCATGCACACTCTACACGAGGTAAGCGTGTGTGAGTGTGCCTTATCCAAGTTGCGGCCCCGACTTCTCCACGGTTACAACCGGATGGGAGGAAGTGGGGATGCAGTGGATGTTAGCCAAAAGCCGGTCAGGGACGGTGTGGTGGGTCGATGTTGTTGGACGACAGGGCGTTTATACATCGGGGCTCCGCCCACTGTATGTACCCATAGAGTCCAGTAGAGGGCGGAGCCTGTGTGAGATATAACGGGGGGTTACGTATTGTAACCCTAGTTATATAAACACAGGCGGAGCCCTCTACCTGGAGGCCCTGTCTTTCCTAGTCCGCTCGTTGAAGAGTGTATAGGATAGTGGGGCGGCGGCTGTAGCCGCCTTATATACTGTGGGCCTGCGCGCGCATTCAGGTAGGCTCGCCCCGATTGGCCGGCTACGTTTACGTAAATTCAGTAGGTGAAAGCACGCACAGCATGATAGAGAGTAGTACCCATAGAGTCCAGTAGAGGGTTCCGCCTGTGTTTATATAACTAGGGTTACAATACGTAACCCCCCGTTATCTGGCCTTCCAGCTGGAAATATGATTGATTCTGTTAAATGCTATAACTCTTTATTAAATAACACAACTTTGGTTTAAGCTTGTATATTTGTTCTTTTCTTACCAGAAGGTGATTAAGGGTGGAATTTCCACCACAATCAATTTTCTGTGAGATGCCTATGTGAAGCACTTTGAACTGCACTTATTGTATGAAAGGTGCTATACAAATATAGATTATTATTATCTGGGCTACAATTCCTGTACTGAGTCCTACCTGTGAGGGGGTGAGGACCACAGACAGGATGACTCCCTCGTCCTCCTCCACAGCGTCAGGTGACGGCACAAACACCGGCTCTGACGGGAAGAAACCCTTCTGGTACCAGACCTGAGGTCACAGACAGGAAAAGAGCATAAGTAAAGGATAGGTAATGAGCAGTGAGGCGTTCAGGATCCTGATCCCCATGAATGTTCTTTTTTCATGATTGACCGTCTCGCTGCTCATTATCCCGGCTATTACAAGGGTATGTTCTACTGTAGATAAACCAACAACTTGACTCACAATACTGACTTCTAAATGGATTATTGTTGAAGTCCACATTTTGCCTTTGTCTTGTCTTTGTCAAAAACTGACACTCCTAGAAAAGTTTGTTCTACCTGCAGATCAAATCCATAACAAATATGTTATGATCAACTAAAGTTAGGTACAATTTCAGATGAATAAAAGAGTGAATGTTAGCCTCTGTAAGTCAAGGAATACTAAGAATATTATTTTGTTATGATTTGCATTTGGAATCAAATATATAACTTTCATTAAAGCATTGAATAAACCATTTTTCCATGAAGAATTTATTACAATAACTCATATTTAAAAGTTGTAATTTGTAAAATGTGGAAACATGTACATTAATGTAATCTAATAAATCTAACCACGCACGCACGCACGCACGCACGCACGCACGCACGCACGCACGCACGCACGCACGCACGCACGCACGCACGCACGCACGCACGCACGCACACACACACACACACACACACACACACACACACACACATACACACACACACTAACCTTGAGCGTCTTGTCCTTGAGGTCCATCTTGAGCAGAGAGTCTCCCACCAGGTGTCTGAATCCGCAGCCGTAGAAATATCGGTATTGTCGCGTGTTATATTTCCCGTAGTTGATCTGAGGGAACTCCAGGCCACCGTACTCGTAGAGGTCGTCTCCATGGAGATCCTCATGTTGGCAAAACACCTGTTGACAAAGAGCGGATCAACTCTATTGTACCACTGTTTGTAGAATTGTTGTAGGATCAACTATTTGCATATCCCCCTTTTACACTTTATTTTGCCCTCCTCCTTCCTTTTGTACTTATAGCCTACTATTTACAACAAGTATGCTGTGTGTCAGACTTGTAATAGAGTATTTCTACATTATAGTATTGCTTCTTCTACTCCAGTAAATGAGCCGAGTACTTTAAAAGCTGTCAGGAAAACAAACTGTGCTTAACAACCCACCTTATCTTTGTTGATCTGGACACAGGTTGCTGTACTGGAGGGCCGTGTGTTCAGGTTCTGGTCTGTCGGGGTCTCACCCGTCAGCTGCAGCGGCAGAACAAAACGCCTCGGGAAGGCCCTGCATATTGTGTTGTAGACCTGACAATGACACCACACAGGAATGCAGTGTTTATGCATGGAAATTTAGGGAGGGTACAAAAACTTGTTTTCTCTTTGATGATGTTCAACGGTGACTCTCAGGGTGGGCTTTACCTTTGTTTACTGCACAAAATGGAATCTAATTTGATTAAGCCTGTCAACGTTAACGCTTGCGATTCATCTGGAACTATACCACGTTCAAAAATAAAAAAGTTTGACCCAAAGTTGCTCCCGTAAATGGCACATGAGACATACATTGCACTGACTGGAGACAACTGGACGTCAGGAAGAACAATCACTAGCTCGCGGTTGTGACACTTGACAAATGTTCTGCACTCGATCGCTTCAGGTGTAGTGAAGTCACAGGAGGCATTTTGGAGAAGCATGCACAAACAAGTTTCTTGAAGTTGCAGATTGAGTGGGAGATAGTGGAGAGGTTCATCACTGAGAGGACAGATAGTGTGTAGCGCACATTATGAAGAGGGTCATCACAGCGGCATTTTTATAATTGTCGGAAAATTGGCGAACTTCATGCCAATAAATCAGAAATCATGTAATAAAGTAAAAAATAAACTCTGACTTATCTTACCAGTTTGTCATGCATTTCTTAATTATAACATCACATGTGTATTTGTTTTATCCCCCAATACTTGTATTTTAAAAGTGTGATTAATCATGATGAATCACAGATTATTTTTTTGTTATTTTTTATCGATTGAAAACATTAGTAGTGTAAATGGAGCAATGGCATCTGTTTTCAAGTTTCTGGAAGTGGCACAAGAATGACACGGTCTCACAGTGTGATAGCAGCAGAGAGAATACTACAATATGAGCATATAAATGATAAACTGACCTCATCTAATGCTTCTCCTGACTTGCGTAAGTTCTGGATGAGATAGTTGTTGATGGCTCCACCGTCGTCTGCGCAGCACAGGTCGATCATCAGGAACCCGTCCTCCTCGAAGGCGTTGATCTGATGGAAGGTGGCGATGGCTTTGGTGTGGTACTTCACCGGGCTAACCTGCGAAACAGAAGTCACTATTAGATGATCCAGGTTTTAAAGGTCCCCTATTATACTGTTTTTCATCAATATATTATAGGTCTCAGATATATACAAAACATGTCTCTGAAGTGTTTGGCTCCAAATACCAAACAGATCATTGTAGCATCCCATAATCCCCTCTGTTTCAGCCCTGTTTCAAAAGTGCTGATTCTCCGTCTGAAGCCAAAAAATCGTTATGAAATTTTCAGACAGGTTTTTATATAAATGGATCAGGACAAAAAGTGAGAGAATCTTTTTTCCTGAAACTTGATGACTTTCTTTACACAGAGGGGACACGTGTTTATGTATAAAAGACATGAAAAAGTGGATTTTGCATAATAGGTGACCTTTAAAGAAGTGAGGGGATTTCCCTGCATCTATAATCACAACTCACCTCGCCTGTACGCTTGTCCACGAGATGGAAGACAGTTTCCTGTTTGGGATCCCAGTAGATGCCGTCGCTCAAAGCCTTCCCCCTCAGTTTAGCTGTGACTATCTTCATCAGGTCCATCTTTATTGGCTGCTCGATGAACACCACGTAGTTCTCTGACATGGCTGGAGGCAGGAGAAGGGTGTCATTGGCAGCTTAAATTGAAATAAAAACACCACAGATGAATACTATATCCAGGAGTGCTGTCTCACCAAAGCTGTGGTAGTAGGAGGGATGGAACGTGTTGACAGGCACAATGGAGCAGAGGACTTTGGCTCCATGGAGAGTGTCTTTGGAGTCAGACTTCTCAGGAGGAACTCTGATGATGTTGTACAACGCTCCTGATACATAGGACAAACAGGATAAACAGGATAATCAGGGGTGGAAAGTGACAAAGTACATTTACTCAAGTACTCTACTTAAGTACCCTTTTGAGGTACTTTACCTGAGTATTTCCATTCTACTTCGTCCCCTAATTTATTTGTTGTTTTGTCTGTCTAACTGTTTTTTTTGTTGTTTGTTTTATTCCTGTTTTTCTGTAAAGCGACCTTGGGTCCCCTGAAAGGCGCTATATAAATTTAAGTTATTATTATTATTACTTTATACTTCTACTTCATTTGAATTTGTAAGCAAATAGTTTACATCTTGTTTCCATGCATTTACTTTGCAGGTTATAGTTATCAATATGAGAAATGTCTCCGTATATTGATATAAATCGGCGCTGCTTTTAACAACAAACCATATGTAAGCATCTGTGCAGTATAATCAAAGCATTATTTAGTGGGAATGCTGATACAGCACTATCTGTTATGCTACGCACAAAATGCTTTATTATTCCGCCGGGTTATTTTGCACCTCTTCTTCTCCCACATTCCACATCGCAGAAACTCCGTTCAAACATCAAAACGTTCAGCTCGGTCGGGAATCGATGGCTATTACTTTTCTTATTCATAACATTCATAATTTCAGAGATACATCCCATAATTCATCACATTTTTAACATGGAAGTCAATGGAGAAACTCTTCAGACTTGAACAATCTTCATGCAACTTCAACTGCAAACTGCTCCTTCATACTTTCAATCAGAAACCTCATTCCAACTTTAAAATGTTACACATCTTTCTAACATTATTTGTGTAACACAACTTTTAAATCTGATTCGTACTTTTAGAGATATTAAACATTGTTCAGACCTTGGTAAAGAGGCCTTCTTCAGATTTTAGAGTGTGTGATGTCACAGCTAGAGTGGAGGACAGATTTAATTTTGCCTTCATATTTTCTTTTAAACCTGCCATAATTCCCAAACCCTACATTCCTGAGACATCATTTTTCATGAGAAACGTAGGAAAACATCTCGTAGCTTGAAAAATTTAAAATAATTAAGCAAAATAATTAAACAAAATGCCTCTTGAGGGCATGAAGTGACAAAAACTTTCAACATGTCTCCATTAAACCCCATTGTAAGTTCAGCCTCATCTTTCCCCACCACAGCAGCCGCACACATTTAGTTCATCTGCCAAAAAGGCCACGATATTAACCCGAAAGTACACAAAAAGTACACTTCAGATGCTCAAGTTCCTTGACATGCTTCACGCTTTGAAATTTCACCGATATCTGTTACGGTTCTTCAACAAAACGTTCACATGTAAGAGGTTTATCTCTCATTCAGAACAATGAAAATGCTCTCCTCTCACTGATTACTGCATCACCATGGAAACCTTTGATCTCTGGACAAGTCGTTAGCTCAAATATAAACACCTGTGTCATGGAACACGATGATGTCATAACTCCAAGTGACATGCTCAGAGCAGCAGACTTCCGATAATGGTTAATGGTCCTGCCCTCAACAGCTCTACGTCAATTATGGAATGTCATCATATGCATCCCTCGCCATAAAACACGATGTCGCTGTAGCTCCAATGGACATGGTCCAGTCGTCCCACAATATTCACCTGTATATCACCTCTCCATGCCTCAACAGCTCTACGTCAAATCTGACATATCACCATATGCCGTTTCCATGGAAATGCATCCCTCGCCATAAAACATGATGTTGTCGTAACGCCTATGAAAAGGGTCAAAACAGCACCAGACTTCAGATAATGGTTAACGGTCCAGCCCTCAACAGCTCTACGTCAATTATGGGGTGTCATCATATGCCGTTTCCATGGAAACGCATCTCTCGGCATAAAAGACGATGTCGCTATAACTCCTATGAAAATGTTCAAAAAGTGCTCAAACTTCACATGTGTGCAGTCCAGCCATGAAGGCATCTACGGGACAGTTTTGAGATTTCTTCAAAATGCCGTTGCCATGGCAACACAATGCTCACCATGAAACATGGTTTTCTCATAACTTCAGTGAAAATGCTCCAAACGGCCCAAAACTTCACAGGTTTGGTAACGATGCAGCCATCAACGCATCTAAGCGTATTATGGGATGTCATCAAATGCCGTTGGCATGGTGACAGATCATTCGCCATCAAGTTAGTTCAAAGGTTTGCAGTTCAAATATTCGGCTGCTTTTCCAAGCCTTTTTACTTTCTTTTCTTCTTTCATCACACATTCAAGCCCCCAGTGTTCATGTATCATTTCAATCTAAATTCTTCACTTTCTTCTTACACATTACATTTCAGCATAGCAGTTTAGCGTCAGCTTTTCAGCATAAAGCATTCCCACTAGCAATTTCTTCAGGAATTGCATTCTCTAGTTATTCAATAGTATGCTCATCTTGACGAAAACATGCATTTTCACTGAATCCTTACTATTCAAAACACTTTTGCATAACATCAAACACCATTTTATCTAAATATAACTTTGCTGTTCTTAAACGCAACCCTCAGTTACTTCAATTCAACCAGAATTCTCTTGTTTTTTTCACATTGGAGTATAGGAAAAGTGATATATATATACAAACATTTTGTGGGTTTTTTATTTCTTTAATTTGAGTCAACTGGACCTACCTTTGCTTCCATAGGAGTTGCCCATATTGTAGGCGGTACCGTCAGGGTCATAGTGGGGGTGAGCAGTGGCTCCATTCACAGCAATGAACTTGCTCCAGTCTACCTACAAAACATAATAGAGCAAAATGGCAAGATGAGGATTAGGGCTGATATAACTGGACTATAAAGACAGATTATATATATTTATATATACAGTATACATGTAAAATAATGACACTGTTATTGTTTTCTATATATTGCTCCATGTTATTACCTTGTCCAATGTTTCTAAGTTTTCCGGGTTCACTCTATGCATGAAGTTTGTCTCCGTGCTGACATAGTAGTCACCTTTGTATTTCACAAAGTTCACATTTGCATTGTCCGTGGAGTCTGTAACAGAGAGAAACACACAGTATTGGCCTTTTCAAGGAACAAGAGTCTTCCTTCCTCAGCAGGAATCTTTTCAGCTGCAGTTCAGCAGGAATGTGAAATGTTCAGTGTGGGTTAAACCCTCTAAGGTTCCCGACTAGGGTTGCAAAATTCCGGGAATTTTCAAAGATGGAAACTTTCCATAGGAATTAACGGGAATAAACAGGAATTTATGGGAATAAACTGGACATTTTCAAAATTGAAGGTTGGCTCTTCATAGGGAATTTAAATATAGTTGGGGAAAGTATATTTTAGCATAATCTTGACTAAAACAAACAGATGCCATTCAAGTACACTTGAATATCCATGCCATAGCACACTGCTTACTGCATGGCTATTGAGACCACACCCCCTACAGGCACTGTGCATTCCTCCATCACATGCACAGGTGAGTAATATTTAACTCAACATTCCTGTTTTCGTTCTTCAATGAAACAAATAATTGTTCAATAAAATAATTAAAACTTGTTCTGTTCTACTTGTTCTGTTCTAACCCATGGAAACTTTCCGGAAATTTACCGGAAATGTTCCGCCCTTTGCAACCCTATTCCCGACTGCAAATGATGTTGTTATGTAATCCTCGTGTAAACAGAGCACTAGAGCTCCTCCCCGGCCATACTTTCAGCAAAACTTCTTCCACTAGATTTACATTTTCCCTTTGTCTCTTGAGCTTCTTCTGAGACCACCAAGCTGCAGAAAGTGAAGCCCCACTCTCAGACAATCACCCAACAAACCAACTACAGTCAATCTTCATGAGCCCTCGCCTTTTGTCACAAGTTTTCCATTTTCTCCGTCTCTTCTTATTCAGTGTACTCACCCATCATCTCAAAGCGGGACAAGAAGCGCTGGAAGATGTTTTTACAGGGGTCCGGCAGGGCGAGGGTACCAAATTCTGACATCATGATGCGGTCCCTTTCACTATTCTTCCTGTAGGCCTCGCTGTTCAGGAAGCGACTCATGTAGGTCACCTGGCCTTCTGCGATGGTGAACTTATGCAGCAACGCCATCCCATCAAACCAGTGATTGTAGCTGTGAAGAAATTAATGCTTTAGTCACATCTATTTAAACACGTTATTTGTTAGTGTTGTTGTGCAGGTGACTCACTGTGTGTTTCCAAATTCAAACTTCCCTGGGCCGTTTCGGAGGAGGTTGCCTTTGACCCATGAAGGAATGGATCCTTGTACCTTAGTGGAGATTGGCTCTGGGGTTTCTTCTACAGAGCGCACCAAAGGCTCAATGGTCTCCAGCCCCTTCATCGCGGTGGTAATGCATTTCTCGGCCTTGCCATTGTCAACAGGCTTGGCATCATCTGTCGGAAACACATAAACTCAGTCATACCCTTATGGTTCTTACCTTGACTACAAGAACAATCAACAACGAAACTGATCTACAAACTCGATCATTTAGAGCAAAAGTGACTGCTCGAGTTCAGTTTCTCAGTGGGAGGAATAACTGGGTCAGAGTGATTTTGTTTTCTTTGGCTTCACTGCAGTGTTGGCAAACATCCTAAACAATTAGGAACGCTCCATATGTCATATGTTTCAGTCACGCAGTATAGGTCTAATGAGTCGCCGTGATACTAAAACAGAATAAATGCTATATTGTTTTTTTATTATTCTTATATTCCAAATCCTATACATGTACAATATAGTAACAAATGAAACAAAGAAAACACATGAAAAAAAAACGTTAAGAAAATGAGTTAAAGGTAGGGTAGGTAAGTTTGAGAAACCGTCTCGAGATCGCTAGAATTTGAAAATACACAACCGGAGAAAATCTGCCACTTCCTTACAGAGCCCCTCCTCCAACACACACGAACGCGCACATGACCAATGAGGGCACGAGATAAGTTTGTGCACAGATGGAAGGCTGACAGGCAGGTAGGCCATCCAGTTATTTTAGCCGGGCCGGCTAAAATTATTGGTCGTGCTTTTTACAGTACTACGGCTTCCACAGATTAAAAAATGTTATGGATTTTTTGTCAAAGCACTTAAGATATTCATTGCTATCGGGATGTTAAGAGCATTCCATGGAATATAACAAAAAGTGTATCTCGAGCCGGTTTCTCAAATTGACCTACCCCACCTTTAAGGCAAAACAAGGCACGTTTATGTATAGCACGTCAACACTGGGTCAAGCAAAGTGCTTTACAAAAAAACAAAAAAGCAAGAGCAGTAATATATAGTGCAGTGGAATCACTCTATAAAATGACATTTAAAAGCCATCAAGGAGACTAAAATAAAAATTAAACAAGCTAAAAATAGGATAATACAGGTATAAAACAAAGGACTCGTGAAAATGCAGTGTAAGATATGAAAAGTTATTGGGTAATGTTTGACATATTACCAGACAAATTGCAAAACTTCAGCAGAAATACAATAAAGTCAACCCACTGCAGCACTCAACTCAAGAATGGCGGTGTAAAAATAAAAGCCAACCTGTCATTGACCCCCATGAAGAGAAGCATGGGCGTCGCAGCCATTATATGAGGGTGGGACAAGTCCCCCCCACTTTTTCAAATGATTAGTTTAGACCCCCCCACTTTTACTATGCAGAAAGTCCGTGAATCGGTCTATCCACTCGCGCACTTTGTAGAGCGCTGTGTCAGTGCTTCACTATCAAATTAAATCCATTCCACTTGCTTATTGAGAGAATGCTCAAATCAATGAAACTCCGTACCATGTTTTCACTGCTACTTTGTACCAAGGCAGATTCTCACATAGCGCGCGCATGTTCAAGGAGTGTTGTCATAGTTGGACAGCTCAGATCTGTTGTATGAAGCGATGCCGGTAGTGGAGGTAAGGCACACACACCAAATGTTCAGGAAATGGTTAATACAGCGAAAATCAAAGCTGACGATCTCTTGGTTTGATATGTTTTCTCCCCCAGACAACTTGGACATAAGAACATTTTTTTCAAAGAAGAGGAAAGTAAGTCATCAGCTGGTAGCAGTTAATCAGTTAACAGTGATGGCGGCGTCTCAATTCTGGAGAGGAGTTTCGTCTTTATGTCATGGTAGAGAGATACAAATACTGAATAGTTTAGATGAGAAAAGGCATCGAAATGCCAGGTTACTAGTATTTATCATGTAAACAGGGAACATGAATAACCCGATCTCTCTGTGCTCATGTAAACACCATATCCCCAATATGATCATACCCGGGATAATACTCATAAACGGCTTACTGATGTCCATGTAGAGACGCAGTCAGTGTGTTTTACTGGAGCCTCAGTTCGATAAGAGATTATTTTCTGAGTTCTTTAACTTAGGTACTCTCTCTCAAAATGGTAATGTGCATTATGTTTTAATTATACTATATACTCATTCAGAAGCTTTTTGTGTGTGTTTATGTTTTACTGAGTGCTTATAGGCTATTTCCATCCCAGTATTCAGTTAACTATTTATTTTCTGTGCACATTACATAGACTAGCTAATATTCTACCTACTGCTTGGGACTTTGAGTCTTCAAAATGTCCAATGTCACAGACTGGGACTTACTTTAGAGTCAGTTGTATTTACATTCAGTATGACTTGTTATGATTCAATGTGAAAGAGTATACTGCTCAATAAATAATTATCACTTCACCACCTCTCTTGACATCTAGGCACTTGAGAGTGAGTCAGAGGCATAATACAGGGACAGTGGAGAGAGGTCCATTGCTGAGGTGAGTGATGAAAGGGAAATGACAGTTGAGAGTAAATTGTGATGTGGACTCTCATCCCAGGATTTTAAGGAAATCAGTGGGGATATTGAACAGGAAACATTTCAGTCAAGGGGCATCATATGACCAATATAGACAGAAGAGCAACATTTATTTGAACATTTAAGTCAATGATACCATTCCTAGGTGAACTTAACATCTGTATGGAGTCAGATCAGTCTCAATATTAATAAATGCTCACAGAAGGATTCACAAATGTATTTTGCGATTTATATATAAATGACTCTCCACAACAATATCTCTCAATGCACTCACAAATAATTATTGTTGTATATAAATGTACAAAAAATTGGCATTTAAACTGCTTTTTATTCATTCAAAGACGGCTCTGAATTAATAATCAAATATGTTTCCTTTCTTTACTACTGGATGAAATTACAAAATGTACCCATCATTTTCCTCATGCTAGTATAGCCACATAAAAGTATCAAACCACCTGTTAAAATGCACCAGAATACAGGAAATCTATATATTTTTTCACCCCCACACCCCCCGTTAAAAATGTCCCCCCCCACATTCAGGATGCTTCCTACGCCCATGAAGAGAAGAGTTATTATGTAATAATAACCTCCTATAGAGGAAGTACCGCAGGCAGTCTGATGTTTACCTGGTTAACATTTCCTTCATTGCGTATTTACAAAATTGCATTGCCTTACGAGCAGTGTGGATCCAATTTAAACTCCTCTCGTATCATTTTTCATTTCTTCTGACAGAGTATTTTGAAGAACAGTTTGTACAGCCCGATCGCCCATCATCCTGCTTTAGATCACACAGTGATAACGAGGCAGTAACAGCACATGATGTTTTATTATGCATACGCAGAACATAGAAATAAGGTTAGGGGGATAACGGTATAATGTGGGGCGTAACATGCATCAGCGCTGAATCCATCCAAATGTGAACACAGTGTTCTCTGTATAGTAAACGGGTATTAAATGGAGCAGGCTTACCTGAACTCTCGATATTCACAGGAAGCATATCCTCGTTTATTGTGGATGGATACAACTGCTGCCTTGTGACCGCGTCCTGCTGCACCCACATGAATATAAGTGCATGCAGCAACAATATGGGCTGCATCTCAGGTCGGTTCAATGAAATCCTTGCGTCCCTATGAAGGTAGATATGGTGCAAAATGCGAGAGCGTGTAAAACCTGATGTGAGCACTTGCAGAAAAAAAATCGGAGCTTGTGTGCATACATTTACACTTGTATAAAATATCCACGTATCTGTGAACCAAATTTGAAGCCACAGAAAAAGAAAAAAAGTTTTGTAGCTTGTAGAAAAAAAATGAACTTAGTGATGAAATGTTCACTTGCAGAAAAATATATATTTTTTAAATATATTTTCCATTACAACTGCAACTTGGTTATTACAACCTCTCAAATCAGTCATTACAACTTCACGAATCTGCTCTGTGGCAGAATAAATCGACGAATCTGCGACCTTGACTTTTGCTACACTTCTTGCGATGAATGTGTCGGTAAAGTAATTTTCACCTGTATATGTCAAGCCCCCAGGAAGTGCGCCGGACTCAGATGAAAATATTCGTGCTGGCCAAACGGCGGTACTACACTTCCTTTTGGTTGCCAGGCCCGGAAACACTTTTTCCCATTGACTTACATGGGGAAAGAGTGGTCTGTAAATCGTTGGATAATTTTTTTTAAACTAAATAAACTACCCAGTATGAACACTTGTATAGCCCTTATTAAAAACATTCGTTCCTCAAGTTGTAAAAATGTGCTAATAACGTTATTCTGCGAGTTATTTCCCTCTGCATTATGAACGCGCATCTAACCCACGGGACCGCGCCGCCCGGCACGTTCATGTTACGTGTTCAGCACTACATGCGTTTATCTTTACCCATGGATGCACAATAAGAACGGACCCATATCGCCTTACTGCCAGCCCACGGAGCTGTAATAATGGATATATTGCATATGTTTGCTGTAATTCTTCATTTGTAAAATATTATACTACATGGGCTGTATGATTAAATCTTGTACCGTAAATGTTGTATTAAATAAAGTTAATATTACCGACGTAGATTAACGTCCCTGTAGCTTCTTATTGCACTAAGAAGCTTATTGTACTGTATATATATATATATACATATATATATATATATATATATATATACAGTGCAATAATTCTTTCATGCTAAATGAAGCTCTGTTGCTTGGATATCACTAGATCCTGTTACAGCGTAATATAAAAGTACATAACGATTGATGTGTAAATTAGCATAATTACTAGCTAACCGCTAGCTGCTAACTGCTATTATTACTCATAATAACAAACCATTACCATGCTGTCATGAACGTGCAGTGCTGTTACGTGTACGCAAATTGACGTGCTTGATGTGAACGAGCATTTTGGGGGGCATGGTTAAAGTTGCGCATGCGCTATGACCTCACATACGGGTACTTCTCAGGCATGCCGGGTAATCTGTGACGTTTCGCTCTCTCAAAAGTTGGGCCATTTTATCATCATGCGCGAATGAGCAACTCTCATAGGAATGAATGAGGCCCCGCCTCCCACGCTGTATCCAGTTCTTATTATACATCCATGGTATATGTGGGGGGAGGAACATGGGGAGGAAGGGGGGTTGGAGCGAAGGGGCGGAGCTATCAGAACGAGGAGGCGCAAACTCGGGTCAGTCACCATAGATATATATAAACACTGTTTATATATATCTATGTCAGTCACAGCCATGTCAGGTCGAACCGGATGACTATACATCCATGGGCCCTGCATGTTGCCCCTTTCACACCAACGCCGTTCCAGGGCCGGTTCGGAGCTTGTGCCTGATAAGCACCGGTTTTTATTTGACCATCCGTTCGCTGTTATTGATCATTGTGGAGGGGGCAGATGTTTTGTTTTGAATTATAGCAGCTATCAGATGGAATCAATACATGGGCTGCCTGCACAGGTTGTCATGTCCGACTATCACAAGTAGAATCATAATGAAAACTGTAGGTGTTTCTCATACTGCCTGTGCTGCAGCACCTCTTTTCCCCCTCTGTCTGAAACCAGAGCCCAGTCTGCTCTCATTGGTTAGCTGGCCAGCTCTGTTGTGATTGGTCAACCGCTTAGAGATGTCCCGCCCCTTAGCCTATCACGTACAATGTGTTGGAGCGCTAGCCAATAGAAGCGCAGGTGTTACAGAGAGACATACTGTATTAGCATCAAAATATACTTAAAGTACCAAAAGTAAAAGTATTCATTGTGCAGATTGGTCCATTTGAGAATAATATATATGATATTTTTTATAATTATTGATCATTAAAGTGTTATCAAAGCTGGTAAAGGTGCAGCTAGTTTTAATGACTTTGTATACTGCAGGGTAGCTTGTGAATTTACTCCATGTAAGTGTAGCCTTTACATGTTCACAATTTAACTGCAATATGTATTTTCTAAGTGTAATAATTATTATTTGTTGTAATATTTCATGCGTGCAATATATTTTTTATTTTGAAGTCCAAGCTCACGTCTCGTTATGCTGTTCTCGCGTGAGTTAGAGAGCGAGAACGAGACCAGAAACGGCGCGTAAGATGCACGGATACAGCTCCGTTAGTTAAGTGTATTCTATAAGTTGTAAGGACTGAAGAATACTTCCCTCTGTTTTCAGAGCATGCAGCCAAAGAGGTATGTTGTTGTGTTTGTATTACTTTTACGTTTATTACTTTGCTAGTCATCTCACATGCTGTGCATGTTATTGTGTGTCTAACACGATCATTTATACTGTTTGTTTGTGTAGTCTTCACGGTGGATTCGAAGAGGAACTAGAGAATGCAATTCCTGAAGAAATTGCTAGTGGGAATGCTTTATGCTGAAAAGCTGATGCTGAATTGCTATGCTGAAATGTAATGTGTAAGAAGAAAGTGAAGAATTTAGATTGAAATGATACATGAACACTGGGGGCTTGAATGTGTGATGAGAGAAGAAAAGAAAGTAAAAAGGCTTGGAAAAGCAGCCGAATATTTGAACTGCAAACTTTTGAACTAACTTGATGGCGAATGATCTGTCGCCATGCCAACGGCATTTGATGACATCCCATAATATGCTTAGATGCGTTGATGGCTGCATCGTTACCAAACCTGTGAAGTTTTGGGCCGTTTGGAGCATTTTCTCTGAAGTTATGAGAAAACCGTGTTTCATGGTGAGCATTGTGTTGCCATGGCAACGACATTTGAAGAAATCTCAAAACTGTCCCGTAGATGTCTTTACGGCTAGACTGTTAGCACACATGTGAAGTTTGAGCACTTTTTGAACATTTTCATAGGAGTTATAGCGACATCGTCTTTTATGGCGAGGGATGTGTTTCCATGGAAACGGCATATGGTGAGATCTCAGATTTGGCGTAGAGCTTTTGAGGCATGGACCGGTGATATACAAGTGAAGATTGGGGGACGATCGGACCGTGTCCATTGGACTTACAACGACATCGTGTTACATGGCGAGTGGTCTGTCGCCATGGCAACGACATTTGATGACACCCCATAATACGCTTAGATGTCTTCACGGCTGGACTGTTAGCACACATGTGAAGTTTGAGAACTTTTTGAACATTTTCATAGGAGTTAATGTAAAGCGACATCGTCTTTTATGGCGAGGGATGCGTTTCCATGGAAACGGCATATGATGACACCCCATAATTGACGTAGAGCTGTTGAGGGCAGGACCGTTAACCATTATCTGAAGTCTGCTGCTCTGAGCATGTTAGTTGGAGTTATGACATCATCGTGTTCCATGACACAGGTGTTTATATTTGAGCTAACGAGGTGTCCAGAGATCAAAGGTTTCCATTGTTCTGAATGAGAGATAAACCTCTATGTGAACGTTTTGTTGAAGAACCGTAACAGATATCGGTGAAATTTCAAAGCGTGAAGCATCTCAAGGACCTTGAGTATCTGAAGTGTGCTTTTTGTGTACAGCTGCTGCTGTGAGGAAATATCAGCCTGAAATTACAATGGGCTTTAATGGAGACATGTTGAAAGTTTTTGTCACTTCATGCCCTCAAGAGGCATTTTGCTTAATTATTTGTCATTTTTCAAGCTACGAGATATTTTCCTACGTTTGTCATGAAATATTATGTCTCAGGAATATAGGGTTTGGGAATTATGGCAGTTTTAAAAAAAAATATGAAGGCAAATTTCAAACTGTCCTCCACTCTAACTCTGACATCACGCACTCTGCCTTAACGAGCTGCGCAATGTTAAAGTTAAAATGTTTAAAATTTGATGAATTATGGGCTATATCTCGGGAATTATGAAAGTTATGAATGAGAAAAGTAATAGCCATCGATTCCCGACCGAGCTGAACGTTTTGATGTTTGAACGGAGTTTCTGCGATGTGGAATGTGGGAGAAGAAGAGGGCCAAAATAACAGGCGGAATAATAAAGAATTTTGTGCGTAGAAGAACAGATAGTTGGAATGCTGTTAACAGCATTCCCACTAAATAAACCCGTTATGAGAAAGCCACTTGTGTCTGCCTGTGCTTCGAGGGAATTACACTCCAGGTGGAACAAAAGTCTGATTTAAGACTTGATTATATTTCACACCATTAATCCAAATCTGTAAAGTAACTAATGGTATTAAATAAAAGTTGTGGAGTAAAAGTACAGAACTTACCTCTGAAATGTAGTGGAGTAGAACTTACTTAAGTACAGTACTTGAGTAAATGTACTTAGTTACTTTACACACTGATCGGACTGACTATGCTGACAGCTGAATTGGGGTCTGGTGCTGACCTCTAGTGGAGGATGTACTTTTTACAGCAGATGAAAAAACTCAACTGTTGAGTATCCATGTGTTATTAATGCACTGCTGTTTTGAGGTCTTTCGGATATCATTACTTAGTTTAAATTCGCTTTTGTATTTGTTGTATTTTGTATTTGCACGAATCTGCTGGTTAATCATACATTCATTTAAAATACTTTATAGTGTTGTGATCACTTATTAATACACTGGGTTACATAATTCAATCAAGGAACTACAGGTTGGGGGTATTGTTCCGCACGGACACTAATGCTTACTGTACCTCCGGGGTATATACTGTGTCCTCCTCCCTTTCGCTTTCTCTTCTCTTCCCGGGCTGCGACCCGACAGCATGTCCATTTCTGCTGCTCAATAAAGCCAGATTTGCACCTTCGATGCACCGCCTCCGACTCCCTTCTCTCGGCACTACAATAGAACCTTTACCTTAGGAATTATATTGATTCATTGATAATAATTACAAATGACTGGGGGAATAAAAAGAGAGTATAAGTGGATTAAAAAAACGTTTTTAGTGTACGGTTTAGCGAAGAGAAATGAAAAACTTGTAATTCGGTATCTAACACACTAAAATAAACAAGAAAATCCACTTCCTGTCTTACCCTGTATAATAGATTGTGTAAATATAAATAATAAAGCTTCATATGAAACAGCTGTATGTGTTCAGGATGCACAGACAATCCACATCATTGTAAAAACACTCGGCAGTCCAGAGAGATTTAAAACATTTTATTGGCAGAAAGAGTGTATAAAAGCAATCAAAGCTGTAAAAAAATATATTGTTTGATTACAAAAGAATGTCTTTGAAGAAAATTATAATTAGGCACTTTGGTGGAGCATCGTGAAACCTCAATGTCACAGGTTTGAGTACCATATCAGTTCTTTATGAAATACATTTAACATAAAATATTTGTATTAATAATTAAACAATTATTTTAGCTTATAGGAAATGGGCAACTGCTCGTCTGTGTCTGCGTCGCTCAGTTATTTTCTGAGTTATTGTGTGACTTAAAAAAATCTAAACCAAACATATAACACCATAAAACCATAGCTTATTTCTGTGTTCTGGTGAAATTACAGTATTTTTTAAAAGGAGTCTGAGGGCTAGGAAAAGAGCACAGATGTAAACGTTAGCTCCCCTGAGAAGGGCTGTCTGAGTCTAAGGTAAAGTGGTAAAAATATTCAAAATATAGCGTACACTTAAACTGATATTGACTGGCTAAAATACGTCCTGCTACATTACTTTACGTCCATGCTGATACTCTTGTCTCTTTCTTTAACATGGCAGCGTGCTGATCTCTCATTTACTTACTACGGATAATTAGTTAACTTAAACCACCCGAATTCAGAAGTACTATCCCTTTAAAGAAGACATATTATGCAAATGGTCAGCTTCTTATTTGTATTTTGTGTCTCTACTGTGACATGTCTCCAGGCTTTAATGTTCAAAAAGCTCTTAATTTTTCTCATACTGCCTGTGCTGCAGCACCTCTTTTCACCCTCTGTCTGAAACCAGAGCCCAGTCTGCTCTGATTGGTTAGCTGGCCGGCTCTGTTGTGATTGGTCAACGGCTTAGAGATGTCCCGCCCCTTAGCCTATCACGTACAATGTGTTGGAGCAAGCCAATAGAAGTGTGAGTGTTACGTAGTGATGTCACTATGTTGCAGAAGTAAACAAAGGAGACCGATAGAGGCTTTTCTTTGGGATTTTAACCGTTTACAAACCTATATAAAAGCACCATAGGAAAGGGAAAACCCCCAAAAGCATAATAAGGCCTGTTTACTGTAAATTCATTCCTGTTGGATGTTACTACAAACCAGAGATCAGTTCAGTAACAAAACACTGCATCTATCTTTATTTCTTGCAGTCAGTACCATCGGGCATATAGTGATTATGAGGATTAACACTGTTTTTGGCATTATTATTATTGTATAACATTAATTTAGAGACATTGTGAATCAAAATAAATTAAAAAAAGGTTTATGGAGTAGCATTGAACGCACCATGGAAACCATAAGCCATGTTAACGGGCACGTTGGCTCTTGCCAGTTCTTCAAATGTCTTTGCATCCAAAACCAGGAGGAACGTTCCTTTATCCTGCAGAGAAAAATGTGTTATTAGTTTCAAATCAAGAGGCTCAACGGCATCACGGACTGTTCAGTAACATGTTGCTCTGTATAGAAGAAAAAAACATGAAATGTGCAATATTATAAACTATTTGGACGTATTTGAACAGCGCTGATTAGGCGCTTTCACACCGCAGTACTTTTCCCACTTTAGTTCCGATATAGTTCCGAAATGTTGCGTTCACACCAAAAAACTCCGGAACTAAAATGAGTTCATGAGAACCTTTTTACCCCCCTTTTGCAGTGACTTTCGTGGGAGAAAAAGGTTATTTCTGATTGGCTGGGCGGATTGCAAACCACGCCCCGTAAAAACTCCCAAAAAGTTTTGTGAAGCCGCCATTTTATTATCCTCGCATTAGCATTATTAGCATTAGCATTAGCCCAGCGCACAAACGCAGAGAGGCAACACAAAAGAAAAGATGGGAGCGGTGGAGATGAGGAGGTGTCGGCGTTCTGGCGATTTACTCAGAAGGCTCCGGGGACTTCCGGCCGGGGACTTCGGGTGGCAGTATACGCCGTGAAGTTGTTTGCGGCCTGCCAGTAAACCCAAAGCAGAAGAAGAAGAAGTGACGTCAGCGGCTTCATTTGACTAATCCTCCCCCAGGGACTTACGTAGTTCATGAGAACTAAAGAGTTCTCATGAACTAAGTTCTGATGAACCTTTGTGGGAAAAGTACTGCGGTGTGAAAGCGCCTATTGACAGACTATTACAAACTGCTGCTGATTAGAGCAAAGTGTAATTTTTCCCCTGCATTTGATTTGCTTTGTATCTGCATTTCATGTCTGTTGCTCTGTCTTTCATGGAGAAGCTCTTTGTGACAACTGCTCTTGAATGTTGCTTTAAAAATAAACGTGTTTGCTACTTGATGCGCTTCACAGAAAGGAGGTTAATAATACGATCTAGCACTACTTGAGTTCAGGACTTTGCCCAACATGCTTTCAGGAAACAGCACAACAACAACACTTTCAGACAGCTCGTGCTTTTTAAATAATAGGATTTAAATTTAATTTGAATTGAAAGCTTGTTATAAGTAGAACTAACTAACTTGCTGTAGATATCTTTGCATACCTAAAACCTAGACATTTCTGCTTTTTTTCCTAAACTATTAAAATGCATCCTGTGTCCATTGATCTATGAATATTTCATCCGACTCATGTATATTGTATGATGGACTTTGTGTCCAAGTAATACCAGACGGTCAGGGTGACCTGGTTAAACAAACTCTAAACAACTTTTGCTCTAAATAAAAAAATATACACAGTATAAAATGACACATAACAACACTGGTGTAACTCGAGAACTGCCACCCTTTTCACTACTAAACTTTCGACAAAATATTTAGCTGTTCGTCATCTGCTTTGTTTTTATGTCTTTTACTGGTAACTGTATTCTGTGTGACATCAATATGATGGGAATTTACAGCGATTCAATATGTATGTACATGTAGGTTTCCTGGCTATGAAATGTTCTCAGACAGAAGAGTGTCGCCCCGACCATTGTCAGGCAGTTATCATATGGATGTTAGGGTTGTAATTAACATGCTGTGCTTCCCCTTCTGTCTGCCCCCCCACCCTTCTTGGGACTGTAATGTGGATTGCCCAGCTGAATGAATCCTCTTCCTGTGTGACATTGCTTTTCTGTGTAACAGGGTCAGATTCTTGAGCTACAGATTCTTGAGCTACAGATTCTTGAGCTACATCAGTGGTACAGGTTATCTGGCCTTCCAGCTGGAAATATGATTGATTCTGTTAAATGCTATAACTCTTTATTAAATAACACAACTTTGGTTTAAGCTTGTATATTTGTTCTTTTCTTACCAGAAGGTGATTAAGGGTGGCATTTCCACCACAATCAATTTTCTGTGAAATGTCTATGTGAAGCACTTTGAACTGCACTTATTGTATGAAAGGTGCTATACAAATATAGATTATTATTATCTGGGCTACAATTCCTGTACTGAGTCCTACCTGTGAGGGGGTGAGGACCACAGACAGGATGACTCCCTCGTCCTCCTCCACAGCGTCAGGTGACGGCACAAACACCGGCTCTGACGGGAAGAAACCCTTCTGGTACCAGACCTGAGGTCACAGACAGGAAAAGAGCATAAGTAAAGGATAGGTAATGAGCAGCGAGGCGTTCAGGATCCTGATCCCCATGAATGTTCTTTTTTCATGATTGACCGTCTCGCTGCTCATTATCCCGGCTATTACAAGGGTATGTTCTACTGTAGATAAACCAACAACTTGACTCACAATACTGACTTCTAAATGGATTATTGTTGAAGTCCACATTTTGTCTTTGTCAAAAACTGACACCCCTAGAAAAGTTTGTTCTACCTGCAGATCAAATCCATAACAAATATGTTATGATCAACTAAACTTAGGTACAATTTCAGATGAATAAAAGAGTGAATGTTAGCCTCTGTAAGTCAAGGAATACTAAGAATATTATTTTGTTATGATTTGCATTTGGAATCAAATGTATAACTCATTAAAGGTGGGGTAGGTAATTTTGGAGAAACCAGCTCGAGTGCGCTAGAATTTGAAAATACACAGCCGGAAGAAATCTGCAACTTCCTTACAGAGCCCCTCCTCCAACACACACGAACGCGCACATGACCAATGAGGGCACGAGATAAATGTGTGCACAGATGGAAGGCTGACAGGCAGGTAGGCCATCCAGTTATTTTATCCGGGCCGGCTAAAATGATTGGTCGTGCTTTTTACAGTACTACGGCTTCCACAGATGACATTTTTTTATGGATTTTTTGTCAAAGCACTTAAGATATTCATTGCTATCGGGATGTTAAGAGCATTCCATGGAATATAACAAAAAGTGTATCTCGAGCTGGTTTCTCAAACTTACCTACCCCACCTTTAAGGCATTGAATAAACCGTTTTCCCATGAAGAATTTATTACAATAACTCATATTTAAAAGTTGTAGTTTGTAAAATGTGGAAACATGTACATTTAATGTAATCTAATAAATCTAACTAGTTCCTTCTCATTGCTGCTTCTACTGCTGCTATCACTGCTTTCATTTATGTCTCCACACACACACACACACACACACACACACACACACACACACACACACACACACACACACACACACACACACACACACACACACACACACACACACACACACACACACACACACACACACACACACACACACACACACACACACACACACACACCATCAGGGATGCAAACTCATCAGGTATGAAAAAGGTGACAAGGATCCGAGCCCCCCGACCCCACGGAATATCGGCTTTAAAATGAGGAATAACAGAGGATTTTAGCAGTCAGAACAACTAAAGCAGTTAATAACAGAAACGCCAAAGAGTCACATCTAATAGAAATGTATAAAAGTATTTATTTGAATTGTGGAGCAGTCAGTTTATAATTTTGGCAGCACTGTTGAGCATTTTGAAAATGTATTTTCATGCCTCTGTGCAAGGCTTAGTCTTTCTATCTGTATAGCCAGTGGTGTAAAGTAACTAAGTTCATAAACTCAACAAGTACTATACTTGGGTACAATTTTGAGATACTTGTACTTTATTTAAGTATTTCAATGTGTTGCTACTTTGTTCTTCTACTCCACTACAGTTCAGATGTAAATGGTGTACTTCTACTCCACTACATGTATTTAATAGCTTTAGTTACTTTACAGATGTGGATGAATGATGTGAAATATAATCAAGTGTTAAATCAGACTTTAGTTCCACCTGGAGTAAATTCACAAGCTACCCTGCAGTATACAAAGTTATTAAAACTAGCTGCACCTTTACCAGCTTTGAGAACACTTTCATGATCAATCATTATAAAACATATCATATATATTATTCTGAAATGGACCAATCTGCACAACGACTACTTTTACTGTTGCTACTTTAACTATATTTTGATGAGAATACTTTTCTACTTTTACTTGAGGAACATTTTGAATGCAGGACATCTACTTCTACTTTTACTCAAGTACAAGACCTGAGTACTTCTACTTTTACTCAAGTACAAGACCTGAGTACTTCTACTTTTACTCAAGAACAAGACCTGAGTACTTCTACTTTTACTCAAGTACAAGACCTGAGTACTTCTACTTTTACTCAAGTACAAGATCTGAGTACTTCTACTTTTACGAACAAGACCTGAGTACTTCTACTTTTACTCTAGTACAAGATCTGAGTACTTCTACTTTTACTCTAGTACAAGATCTGAGTGCTTCTACTTTTACTCAAGTACAAGATATATACTTATACCACCTCCGTTTATAGCCTATGAAAAAAACTATTTGAAAACGAAGGCTAAAGCTAACGTTAGCAGATAGTGACAATGTATGCTAGTTAGCTAGCTCAACGATAATATTGCGACAGGAACACTTTTCAGTGCACATCACGCTCTGCCGCTCCGACAGGGAGCTCTGCTCGGAACACCTGAACGGCCCGTTCTAACAGCTGTTCACCAGCGGTCCAGTCTGTGCCACAGTGACTCCGGACCGCACAGTTAATATTAACGAACGCACCCGTAGGTAATGTAGCTGCTGAAGCTAGACCCTCATCCCGGAGCAGCAGAGCCTTATTATACATCCATGAGCAGAGCCGACAGGCAGGAAGACTTGAGCACACAGCTCGCGCTTCATTATAATATATAAAAAAAGAACACCATGCGTGTCATGATGGCACATAACAGCTCGCGGCCGCAGATTACTCCGGGTCCGAGACCCCCCACATACCCCAAAAATATTTTTATTGCAGACCTACATGAATCACACAAACTACCTATTTTGGATTCAAAACGGCGAATTTCGCCGAAAGGTGACAAGTTTGCATCCCTGACACACACACACACACACACACACACACACACACACACACACACACACACACACACACACACACACACACACACACACACACCAACCTTGAGCGTCTTGTCCTTGAGGTCCATCTTGAGCAGAGAGTCTCCCACCAGGTGTCTGAATCCGCAGCCGTAGAAATATCGATATTGTCGCGTGTTACATTTCCCGTAGTTGATCTGAGGGAACTCCAGGCCACCGTACTCGTAGAGGTCGTCTCCATGGAGATCCTCGTGTTGGCAAAACACCTGTTGACAAAGAGCGGATCAACTCTATTGTACCACTGTTTGTAGGATTGTTGTAGGATCAACTATTTGCATATCCCCCTTTTACACTTTATTTTGCCCTCCTCCTTCCTTTTGTACTTATAGCCTACTATTTACAACAAGTATGCTGTGTGTCAGACTTGTAATAGAGTATTTCTACATTATAGTATTGCTTCTTCTACTCCAGTAAATGAGCCGAGTACTTTAAAAGCTGTCAGGAAAACAAACTGTGCTTAACAACCCACCTTATCTTTGTTGATCTGGACACAGGTTGCTGTACTGGAGGGCCGTGTGTTCAGGTTCTGGTCTGTCGGGGTCTCACCCGTCAGCTGCAGCGGCAGAACAAAACGCCTCGGGAAGGCCCTGCATATTGTGTTGTAGACCTGACAATGACACCACACAGGAATGCAGTGTTTATGCATTTTGGGAAATTTAGGGAGGGTACAAAAACTTGTTTTCTCTTTGATGATGTTCAACGGTGACTCTCAGGGTGGGCTTTACCTTTGTTTACTGCACAAAATGGAATCTAATTTGATTAAGCCTGTCAACGTTAACGCTTGCGATTCATCTGGAACTTTACCGGGTTCAAAAATAAAAAACTTTGACCCAAAGTTGCTCCCGTAATTGGCACAAGAGACATACATTGCACTGACTGGAGACAACTGGACGTCAGGAAGAACAATCACTAGCTCGCGGTTGTGACACTTGACAAATGTTCTGCACTCGATCGCTTCAGGTGTAGTGAAGTCACAGGAGGCATTTTGGAGAAGCATGCACAAACAAGTTTCTTGAAGTTGCAAATTGAGTGGGAGATAGTGGAGAGGTTCATCACTGAGAGGACAGATAGTGTGTAGCGCACATTATGAAGAGGGTCATCACAGCGGCATTTTGCTAAGTGTCAGAAAATTGGCGAACTTCATGCCAATAAATCAGAAATCATGTAATAAAGTTAAAAAAAAAAACTCTGACTTATCTTACCAGTTTGTCATGCATTTCTTAATTATAACACCACATGTGTATTTGTTTTATCCCCCAATACTTGTATTTTAAAAGTGTGATTAATCATGATGAATCACAGATTATTTTTTTGTTATTTTTTATCGATTGTAAACATTAGTAGTGTAAATGGAGCAATGGCATCTGTTTTCAAGTTTCTGGAAGTGGCACAAGAATGACACGGTCTCACAGTGTGATAGCAGCAGAGAGAATACTACAATATGAGCATATAAATGATAAACTGACCTCATCTAATGCTTCTCCTGACTTGCGTAAGTTCTGGATGAGATAGTTGTTGATGGCTCCACCGTCGTCTGCGCAGCACAGGTCGATCATCAGGAACCCGTCCTCCTCGAAGGCGTTGATCTGATGGAAGGTGGCGATGGCTTTGGTGTGGTACTTCACCGGGCTAACCTGCGAAACAGAAGTCACTATTAGATGATCCAGGTTTTAAAGGTCCCCTATTATACTGTTTTTCATCAATATATTATAGGTCTCAGATATATACAAAACATGTCTCTGAAGTGTTTGGCTCCAAATACCAAACAGATCATTCTAGCATCCCATAATCCTCTCTGTTTCAGCCCTGTTTCAAAAGTGCTGATTCTCGGTCTGTTACTTTAGATGAAAATAAGGAGCCACTCCCCACGCCCCTCAGAGAGATATTTGGTTAAAAAGAACTCAATGGTGCTCTAGGAGGAGATTCAGGTGATAAGGGTGGGGGGGGGGGGGGGGGGGGGTTACCTTGGTTGGTGATTGGCTAATGGTTACACAAGCCAAAAAATTGTTATGACATCATAAAGTGGACAAAATCTGATCAGCAAATTTTCAGACAGGTTTTTATATAAATGGATCAGGACAAAAAGTGAGAGAATCTTTTTTCCTGAAACTTGATGACTCTCTTTACACAGAGGGGGCACGTGTTTGTGTATAAAAGACATGAAAAAGTGGATTTTGCATAATAGGTGACCTTTAAAGAAGTGAGGGGATTTCCCTACATCTATAATCACAACTCACCTCGCCTGTACGCTTGTCCACGAGATGGAAGACAGTTTCCTGTTTGGGATCCCAGTAGATGCCGTCGCTCAAAGCCTTCCCCCTCAGTTTAGCTGTGACTATCTTCATCAGGTCCATCTTTATTGGCTGCTCGATGAACACCACGTAGTTCTCTGACATGGCTGGAGGCAGGAGAAGGGTGTCATTGGCAGCTTCAATTGAAATAAAAACACCACAGATGAATACTATATCCAGGAGTGCTGTCTCACCAAAGCTGTGGTAGTAGGAGGGATGGGACTTGTTGGCAGGCACAATGGAGCAGAGGACTTTGGCTCCATGGAGAGTGTCTTTGGAGTCAGACTTCTCAGGAGGAACTCTGATGATGTTGTACAATGCTCCTGATACATAGGATAAACAGGATAAACAGGATAATCAGGGGTGGAAAGTGACAAAGTACATTTACTCAAGTACTCTACTTAAGTACACTTTGAGGTGCTTTTCCTGAGTATTTCCATTCTACTTCATCCCCTAATTTATTTGTTGTTTTGTCTGTCTGACTGTTTTTTGTTGTTGTTTTTTTATTCCTGTTTTTTCTGTAAAGCGACCTTGGGTCCCCTGAAAGGCGCTATATAAATGTAAGTTATTATTATTATTACTTTATACTTCTACTTCATTTGAATTTGTAAACAAATAGTTTACATCTTGTTTCCATGTATTTACTTTGCAGGTTATAGTTATCAATATGAGAAATGTCTCCGTGTATTGATATAAATCGGCGCTGCTTTTAACAACAAACCATATGTAAGCATCTGTGCAGTATAATCAAAGCATTATTATTCAATAGAATGCTCATTTTGACGAAAACATGCATTTTCACTGAATCCTTACTATTCAAAACACTTTTGCATAACACCAAACACCATTTTATCTAAATATAACTTTGCTGTTCTTAAACGCAACCCTCAGTTACTTAAATTCAACCACAATTCTCTTGTTTTTTTCACATTGGAGTATAGGAAAAGTGATACATATACAAACATTTTGTGGGTCTTTTATTTCTTTAATTTGAGTCAACTGGACCTACCTTTGCTTCCATAGGAGTTGCCCATATTGTAGGCGGTACCGTCAGGGTCATAGTGGGGGTGAGCAGTGGCTCCATTCACAGCAATGAACTTGCTCCAGTCTACCTACAAAACATAATAGAGCAAAATGGCAAGATGAGGATTAGGGCTGATATAACTGGACTATAAAGACAGATTATATATATTTATATATACAGTATACATGTAAAATAATGACACTGTTATTGTTTTCTATATATTGCTCCATGTTACTACCTTGTCCAATGTTTCTAAGTTTTCCGGGTTCACTCTATGCATGAAGTTTGTCTCCGTGCTGACATAGTAGTCACCTTTGTATTTCACAAAGTTCACATTTGCATTGTCCGTGGAGTCTGTAACAGAGAGAAACACACAGTATTGGCCTTTTCAAGGAACAAGAGTCTTCCTTCCTCAGCAGGAATCTTTTCAGCTGCAGTTCAGCAGGAATGTGAAATGTTCAGTGTGGGTTAAACCCTCTAAGGTTCCCGAATGCAACAGATGTTGTTATGTAATCCTTGTGTAAACAGAGCACTAGAGCTCCTCCCCTGGCCCCATACTTTCAGCAAAACTTCTTCCACTAGATTTACATTTTCCCTTTGTCTCTTGAGCTTCTTCTGAGACCACCAAGCTGCAGAAAGTGAAGCCCCACTCTCAGACAATCACCCAACAAACCAACTACAGTCAATCTTCATGAGCCCTCGCCTTTTGTCACAAGTTATTCATTTACTCCGTCTCTTCTTATTTAGTGTACTCACCCATCATCTCAAAGCGGGACAGGAAGCGCTGGAAGATGTTTTTACAGGGGTCCGGCAAAGCGAGGGTACCAAATTCTGACATCATGATGCGGTCCCTTTCACTATTCTTCCTGTAGGCCTCGCTGTTCAGGAAGCGACTCATGTAGGTCACCTGGCCTTCTGCGATGGTGAACTTATGCAGCAACGCCATCCCATCAAACCAGTGATTGTAGCTGTGAAGAAATTAACGCTTTAGTCAAACACGTTTAAACACGTTATTTGTTAGTGTTGTTGTGCAGGTGACTCACTGTGTGTTTCCAAACTCAAACTTCCCCGGGCCGTTTCGGAGGAGGTTGCCTTTGACCCATGAAGGAATGGATCCTTGTACCTCAGTGGAGATTGGCTCTGGGGTTTCTTCTACAGAGCGCACCAAAGGCTCAATGGTCTCCAGCCCCTTCATCGCGGTGGTAATGCATTTCACGGCCTTGCCATTGTCAACAGGCTTGGCATCATCTGTCGGAAACACATAAACACTCAGTCAAACCCTTATGGTTCTTATCTTGACTACAAGAACAATCAACATCGAAACTGATCTACAAACTCGATCATTTAGAGCAAAAGTGACTGCGAGAGTTCAGTTTCTCAGTGGGAGGAATAACTGGGTCAGAGTGATTTTGTTTTCTTTGGCTTCACTGCAGTGTTGGCAAACATCCTAAACAATTAGGAACGCTCCATATATCAGATCCAGTGTCAGATCTCTAATGTTTGTTGAGCTTTCAGTCATGCAGTATAGGTCTAAGGAGTGGCCGTGATACTAAAACAGAATAAATGCTGTATTGTTTCTATTATCCTAATATTCCTAATCCTATACACGTACAATATAGTAACGAATGAAACAAAGAAAACACATGAAAAAAAAACTTTAAGAAAATGAGTTAAGGCAAGACAAGGCAAGTTTATGTATAGCACGTCAACACTGGGCCATTCAAAGTGCTTTGCAAAAAAACAAAAAAGTAAGAACAGTAATATATAGTGCAGCGGAATCACTCTATAAAATGACATTTAAAAACCATCAAGGAGACTAAAATAAAAATAAAACAAGCAAAACATAGGATAATACAGGTTTAAAACAAAGGACTATGGATGTGAAAAGTTATTGGGTAATGGTTGACATATTACCAGACGAATTGCAAAACTTCAGCAGAAATACAATAAAGTCAACCCACTGCACTCAACTCAAGAATGGCGGTGTAAAAATAAAAGCCAACCTGTCATTGACCCCCATGAAGAGAAGAGTTATTATGTAATAATAACCTGCTATAGAGGAAGTACCGCAGGCAGTCTGATGTTTACCTGGTTAACATTTCCTGTATTCATTGCGTATTTACAAAATTGCATTGCCTTACGAGCAGTGTGGATCCAAATTAAACTCCTCTCGTATCATTTTTCATTTCTACTGACTGAGTATTTTGAAGAACAGTTTGTACAGCCTGATCGCCCATCATCCTGCTTTAGATCACACAGTGATAACGAGGCACTAACAGCACATGATGTTTTATTATGCATACGCAGCGGCAGCACATATAAATAAGGTTAGGGGGATAACGGTATAACGTGGGGCGTAACATGCATCAGCGCTGAATCCATCCAAATGTGAATACACTGTTTTCTCTGTATAGTAAACGGGTATTAAATGGAGCAGGCTTACCTGAACTCTCGATATTCACAGGAGGCATATCCTCGTTTATTGTGGATGGATACAACTGCTGCCGTGTGACCGCGTCCTGCTGCACCCACATGAATATAAGTGCATGCATCAACACTATTACGTAACACCAGATGAGGGGAGGCTGCTTTGAGCATGCGCAACACAATTTCACGTGGAATTCGATTTTCGAGGGGCGCGCGGGGATGGTTTATTAGATTGATTAGGAAAGAGCATTGTTATGCCGTAGATTGAAGCCTTGCCGTAGATTGAAGCCCTGTTCGCGGGGACGAGCAAAGTGACGTCATCGCCTGTATTGAGCGTTCGCCTAGTTTTCTAAGCGGAAAAACGAAAGATACTATTTACTTTCTCTCTTTTGAATGATATATTTCCCATCAGATTAAACAGCAAACGGCTGAATAAATAATGTGCATACAATTGCGTGGAGGCTCGTTTTAAGGACACTTTTCAGATCTGTCACAATCTTCGTATTGGAACAAACTTCCGTTTTTGAGGCCACTCTGTTATGTTCCTCCTTCCTACAGAACAGACAATGACAGGATAATATGTCATTTGTCAGTATAGTCCTATTTTTTTAAAACCTTCTCTGTTGTTTAAGTGTCTGATAACCACGAATATAAGCAATGATATAACAGTAATTATATAACATATGTCAGACACTGTGTTATTTTCAATCAAGCCTAAAAGATTATAATGTGTTCAAACTGGCTTCACTCGCTTTAATTGCTCCTTTGAATGTAATGTTCCTCTGTGGTTTCCTACTCAACACATGTTTGTATTGTAATGCCACTCATATTTTATTTTTTATTGTATTTTAAGGTGACATTGAATGCTTTGAAATGTGCCCTAAAATAAAGTGTATTATTGATCTTATATCTGTGCCTATATCACACTATTAATGTTCCTTATTTTAGACTAGGTTAATCCCGGTGTCAATAGGGAAGATCTGCACTGTTCTCTACATAACATGTTCAGCAGAGCAGGTATTTCTCCTGCCAGATTTGGAACCCCCCCTATCATTTTGTCCAGGATGGTCATAGACTCACCAAAATCACACTGGTGTTTGCTGTTCCCCTCTAGTTTGTGCTCGCAAAAGCATTTTACTCTGGGCCCAGCAGGTGAAAAACTAAAGAGGGGCTTCCAAATCCGGCAGACCAGGTGCTGCCAGATATGGCACCCCCCCTACAACTTTGTCCAGGACAGTCACACTGTCACCAAAATCACACTGGTGTTTGCTGTTCCCCTCTAGTTTATGCTCACCAAAGCATTTTACTCTGGGCCCAGCAAGTGAAAAACTAAAGAGGGGCTTCCATATCCGGCAGACCAGGTGTTGTAGCTGCCGGATTTGGAAGCCCCCCTATAATTTTGTCCAGGATGGTCATAGACTCACCAAAATCACACTGGTGTTTGCTGTTCCCCTCTAGTTTATGCTCACCAAAGCATTTCACTCTGGGCCCAGCAGGTGAAAAACTAAAGAAGGGCTTCCAAATCCGGCAGCTACAACACCTGGTCTGCCGGATTTGGAAGCCCCTCTTTAGTTTTTCACCTGCTGGGCCCAGAGTAAAATGCTTTGGTGAGCATAAACTAGAGGGGAACAGCAAACACCAATGTGATTTTGGTGAAGTTGTGACTGTCCTGGGCAAAGTTGTAGGGGGGGTGCGATATCTGGCAGCACCTTCTCTGCCGGATTTGGAAGCCCCTCTTTAGTTTTTTACCTGCTGGGCCCAGAGTAAAATGCTTTTGCGAGCACAAACTAGAGGGGAACAGCAAACACCAGTGTGATTTTGGTGAGTCTATGACCATCCTGGACAAAGATATAGGGGGGCTTCCAAATCCGGCAGCTACAACACCTGGTCTGCCGGATTTGGAAGCCCCTCTTTAGTTTTTCACCTGCTGGGCCCAGAGTAAAATGCTTTTGCGAGCACAAACTAGAGAGGAACAGCAAACACCAGTGTGATTTTGGTGAGTCTATGACCATCCTGGACAAAGATATAGGGGGGCTTCCAAATCCGGCAGCTACAACACCTGGTCTGCCGGATTTGGAAGCCCCTCTTTAGTTTTTCACCTGCTGGGCCCAGAGTAAAATGCTTTGGTGAGCATAAACTAGAGGGGAACAGCAAACACCAATGTGATTTTGGTGAAGTTGTGACTGTCCTGGACAAAGTTGTAGGGGGGGGTGCGATATCTGGCAGCACCTTCTCTGCCGGATTTGGAAGCCCCTCTTTAGTTTTTTACCTGCTGGGCCCAGAGTAAAATGCTTTTGCGAGCACAAACTAGAGGGGAACAGCAAACACCAGTGTGATTTTGGTGACAGTGTGACTATCCTGGACAAAGTTGTAGGGGGGGTGCCATATCTGGCAGGAGAAATACCTGCTCTGCTGAACATGTTATGTAGAGAACAGTGCAGATCTTCCCTATTGACACCAGGAAAAACCTAGTCTAAAATAAGGAACATTAATAGTGTGATATAGGCACTAATCAATAATGAACTTTATTTTAGGGCACCTTTCAAAACATTCAATGTCACCTTAAAATAAAATAAAAAATAAAATATGAGTGGCATTACAATACAAAAATGTGTTGAGTAGGAAACCACAGAGGAAAATTACATTCAAAGGAGCAATTAAAGCGAGTGGAGCTAGTTTGAACAAATTATCTTTTAAGCTTGATTGAAAATAACACAGTGTCTTACATTATCATATATGTTATATCATTACTGTTATATCATTGCTTACTATTCGTGGTTATCAAGTATCAGACACTTAAACAACAGCGAAGGTTTTAAGAAATAGGACTATACTGACAAATGACATCTTATCCTTTCATTGCCTTTCCTTAAAACGAGCAACCTTGCAATTGTATGCACATTATTTATTCAGCCGTTTGCTGTTTAATCTGATGTGAAATATATCATTCAAAAGAGAAAAAAGCTTTGAAAACTCGGCGAAACTCAATACAGGCGATGACGTCACCTGTGCGCGTCCCCCCCCCCAAAAACAACTGTTAGTGTGTTTATGCACCAGGCTGCAAAAGATAAACATGCAATTTGACGAGAGGAATTTCAGTGCAGAATACATTTTTATTTATTGGGCACTGTGGATTCTTCACTGGGGTGAGGCGGGGTCTGCTGTTCCCTCAACCACCAGACAACAGCTCCAGCTGCAGTACCCCGGGAAGCCCCCTTCTGAGTAAAAACCCTGTAATGTTCCTCGCCGTCCACTTCCCCGGTAGCCTGTGCCAACGTCCTTATACAGGTTGTCGCACTGAAAGCACCTGGAAATTTGGTAGGCCTTCCTGAATTCCTGTTTGTGTCCCTCTGAGAAGACATTCCAGTTGACGACACCTGAAGTAGAATGTCATAAGAAAATTACAATTCAGACAGAAAAACAACAAAACCTTCCTTAATTTAGCTGACCTTACTCTTAGTCAATCAACTTCATAATACTAGGATAGGAGAAGGCAGAAGTAAAGACACTTAAATTAAAATTATAAACACATAAATTAGGCCTAATTGTTAGATTCTGACACGACAGATTCTAACCTACAGAATAGGCCGACATAATAACTGACTAAAACACCTCATGCAATATTACAAAACATGTCAAAATGATGAGTCTGATAAACAGTAAACAGGCAGTCAGCACAGTTAAGATTATTTACAATGAATTCAAATAGTAATACAATGACTATTAAAGAAGCATTTACACTGAAGACAGAACTTATATTAGGCTACTGCTGATTTAATGTAGCGGACAGACAGATCATATTGACATGCTTTTGTCATCCTTTGAAGATTAATTAATTAGCTGACTATAATTAATGATCAGGGTTGGGAAGTTTACTTTTTTTAAATGTAGGTTACAGATGACTAATTACCCTGTTAAAAATGTAATACGTAATGTAACTGACTATGTAACTATTTGTATTGATAATCTAATGTTAATTATGGTTCTTTTATGTTTTTTGTGAGTCACTTTGGATAAAAGCCTCTGCTAAATAACATAACCATAACATACGGTTTCATTAAACAAATAAACAAAAAGGCTAACAGTTGGTTTTGCAGCGAGTCATCATAGGCTAACAGATGACATTTAGCACGTGTTGCTTGTATTGCTGTCCAATTGAATACACCAGAATAGTTGTTAACTTTAAACAAACAACATGATTCACATTACTCACACTGTTACTGTAATTAGTGATTAAATCAACAATTAATGTAGGACACCTAGTTGGGCTTGCCAAAATCACGCTACAGTTTCATTAAACAAATAATCAAATATGCTAATGAAGCTAATGCTATTAGCATTAGCTTTTGCCGAAAGCTATAGCTAACAAATAATTGTTTTTAGTGCCTTTAATACTGTTAGAAGCTATCATAAGCTAACAGATGTTTGTTTGTATTGCCTTAAGACTATCATAGTTAATGTTAGCTAATCACACTTCATTTCAAGACACCGGAATTGTTATTAATGTTAAACAAATAAAACTTTAAAAGCACTTCACACTACTCACACTCTCTGCGTTGTCGTTCATATTCATGTCTCCTGCTCACTAGGTGGCGATGTTGCAAAACAACTAGGGTCCTGAGAGTGCGGTCCTGAGAGTGCGGTCCTGAGAGTGCAGCCTCCGAGGCTGCAGCTTCATACTACTCGATATAAAGGGATTAGCGGGAGCTATGATAGGCTTGTGGGAATGGGGAGAGGAGAGATTGGTTAGCTGGGGAGTGACGCCCCCGATCACTTAATGAGTAAGGAGAGTGTAATGTGGTGACGTGTAATCTGAATGAAGAGCTTGGTCTTCCTGATTGAACTTGCGCTGAGCTTCATTTCAATCAGGAGAGACGTTGATGTATGGAATACATATTTATTACCGGGACACATAAATGAATGAATAATGATGCCACAATTATAATAGGAGAATGAAATGGTGTTTGGCGATTAGGCCCCAGTTTGCAGGATAATCATTCAGGAGGGGGACGAACCGCTCCGATGAAACCCCAAAAGAAGTGAAGTATAATATACTGAGATGAAGTGAGTTTCTTACCTTGTGGGCTGACTGCAGTGATCTATGGAGGAAATGAGAGATTAGCACAAGATCGCACAATTTGCCGGAATCAACTGCCGGGCTGACGGGTCCACCCGTGGATGCTAACTGCCGAAATCAGTACCGGGCTTAGATGAAAACGACCCGACGGTCGCCTGCCTGGCTACGCAGGGCTTGACTACGCCGACACGATGGTCGGACGGCCTGACGATGCAGGGATCTTTATTACGTGGACACAGAGGTCTATACGGACCGAAGTCTGGCCTGACGTCGCAGGATAAACATATAACACAGACCCGAAGGTCGACAGCCTGACGTCGCAGGATAGACATACAACACAGACCCGAAGGTCGACAGCCTGACGTCGCAGGATAAACATACAACACAGACCCGAAGGTCGACAGCCTGACGTCGCAGGATAGACATACAACACAGACCCGAAGGTCGACAGCCTGACGTCGCAGGATAGACATACAACACAGACCCGAAGGTTGACAGCCTGACGTCGCAGGATAGACATACAACACAGACCCGAAGGTCGACAGCCTGACGTCGCAGGATAGACATACAACACAGACCCGAAGGTCGACGGCCTGACGTCGCAGGGTAAACATAAACACGGACCAAGTCGGGTGCCTGCAGTGCAGGGGAATGTAGGCCCGTGACATGAAATACTAACGTGATGAGACATAATTCCCCGGGGCACGAGCCGCGGACTAGGGCAGAAAGCGATTAAAATCCAATGTACGACATATACATGCAAATGTGCTATAAACCACCACCAGTTATATACATAAATACCAGAGTTAGGGTCTTGAGAGATCTTTGGGTAGACAGCACGTACTGATGTCCAGGCGAATGTAGGATGGGAAGGCAGAAGAGGACCACCGTCCGAGTTGTTGCAGGGATGAAGGAGAAAGGCCTTGATTAGCAGCAGAGGTGGCCCAGTGGCGACTGGTCATTAGGGGCAGGTGGGGCACGGCCCCACCTAGTGTCAGCAGAAAGTATTACAAATAATGATACACCGAATGAAAAAATAAATAAATATATAAGATATGTTTAAGATCATATCGTAGTGTTTAAGGGTGGAAGCGGCTAAGCCCTCCTCATAAAGAATCTGCGGACTCGAGGTGCCTGGCTAAGGGGCTCTTATTTAAAAGAGAGAGAGGAGATGAAGGGGAGGGATCCCGACGGGTTGCGAGCTGGCTTCTGGGCAGAGGTTCCGGAATGTCTGGAAACGAAAGCGAGAGAGGGAGTCAGCAACTGCATTGAGGTGACCAGGGACATGACGAGCTGAGATGAGGAAGTTGTGGGTGATAGAGGACCACGTGATGCTTCTCATAAACGGCATGATGTCGCGGCACGGGGAACGCCCTTTATTAATAATCCCGACCACTGATTGGTTGTCGCACAGCACCGAGATGCGTTTCCGGAACCAGAGGTGGCCCCACACGTGGCAGGCGACAGCGATCGGGAAGATCTCATGCAGTGCAGAGGATGAGGCGTGATTGAGGAATGAGGGAGGCCATGAACCTGCAAACAACTCTCCCTGAAAGAAACCCCCAAAACCAACAGATGGGGCAGCATCCGTGAAAAACCTCATTGAGTCGGAGGAAAACACGAGGTCGTCGTGGAAGAAAGTGATGCCATTCCAATGGGCAAGCAGGAGAGACCAAAAACGTAGGTCCGAGCGGCAGCCTTCGTCTAGGAAAACACGATCGTGGAGGTTGTTTACAGCCGACGCTGCGTCCAGGAGGCGGGAGATGAATGAGCGCCCCTGAGGGATGACGTGCATTGCGAAGTTAAGGTGTCCGAGGAGGGAGAGCAACTGTTGTTTTGTGATGATTTGTTGATCGCAATATGACTTGGTAATGTCACGTATGCGCTGCAGTTTGTCGGCGGGGAGAGACGCTTTCATGTCTATGGAGTCGAGGATGACGCCTAAAAACTCCAAGCGTGTGTCGGGACCTAGAGTTTTCTCTTTGGAGAGAGGGACGCCTAACTCCTCAAAGCAATGTTTAAGCTTAGCCAGTGAGGCCCCTGAGTTGTCCCGTGGGGGATCTATGAGGAGGAAATCGTCCAGGAGATGAAGGACGGAGGGAATCCTGACAATATTCAGCAGGATCCAGCAAAGCGCTTCGGAAAAGGAATTAAAAATGCAGGGGCAACTTCTGCACCCGAAGGTCAGGCGAACAGCGAAATAGAGTTTTGACTCCCACCTGATGCCGAACATGTTCCACTGAGACGGATGGATGGGGATGATTTTAAAAGCATCGGTGATGTCTGCTTTGGAGAGCCAGGCTCCTTGCCCTGCGAACTTGATTAACTTAATAGCATTATCAACCGAGGCATAGTAAAGAGAAAACTGATCTGGAGGAATGAGACTATTGATGCTGCAGAACGGTCCGGAGCGGGGTGCGGACAGATCGAAAATCAGCCTTTTTTTTTTCGGAGTATTTGCGTGTGGCTACTCCGATTGGATTTGACCGGAACACTGAGAAGGGGGATGAGTTAAAAGGACCGATTAAGTATCCTTTGTTAAGTTCTTTCTCGATGAGCTGGGAAACTATAATGGGTTCTTTGGCGGCTGACTGCAGGTTTTTTGCGACGAAAGTCACGGTGGGAGGGGAGAGGACCCCTACCCTGAAGCCTTGGGAGAGCCCTGACAGAAGATAATCTACGAACACAGGATCTGGGTGAGTTGATAAGGCAGCTGCTAAATGAGGGATGTTAATGGGAGTAGAGGGGTGATGTTTCAGAATATTTTGCCACCACGTGGTTTCTGGTATGAGGCAGTTGTAAATCCGCGGCTGCGCCTGGGGCAGACGGACTTTGGGTGGGCATCCTTGCAGAAACTGCAAATTCAGATTCAGATTCAGATTCAACTTTATTGTCATTACGTAGTACATGTACTAGTGACGAAATGTGAGTTTAGGCATCTGACCAGAAGTGCAAAATAGCAGTGCATTAGTCTACATAGTAAGAATAATTGTACATGGAATTATTAAAAATAGAATAATTATAAATAGGCTATAAACAGATTAATCTATACCGTGTAAACGGCATTGACAGTCAAATATAAACGGCATTGACAGTAAAATATATAAACAGGTGGGTGGTGGGTATGGGCTAGAGTCTATCAGCGGGCAGAGTTCAACAGGGTAACAGCCCTGGGGAAGAAGCTGTCCCTGAACCTGCTGGTCTTGGACTGGAGGCTCCTGAGGCGCCTCCCCGAGGGTAGGAGGACAAACAGATGGTTTGCAGGATGAGAGGTGTCCTTCAAGATGTTGTGCGCCCTCTGCAAACACCGTATCCCCTGGATGTCCTCGATGGCAGGGAGTGTGACACCGATGATGCGTTGGGCGATTTTCGTCACCCTCTGCAGTGCCTTCCTGTTGAGCATTGTGCAGTTCCCATACCAGGCTGTGATACAGCTGGTCAGGATGCTCTCAATGGTGCAGCGGTAAAAGTTCACCAGAATCTGAGGAGAGAGGTGATCTTTCTTTAGTCTCCTCAGGAAGAAGAGACGCTGGTGGGCCTTCTTTACTATACTGGTGGTATTGTTGGACCATGAGAGGTTATCAGATATGTGGACCCCCAGGAACTTGAAGCTAGACACACGCTCCACCGCCGTTCCATTTATGTGGATGGGAGTGTGTGTGTTGCCTTTCATTTTCCTGAAGTCCACAATTAGTTCTTTTGTTTTTGTTGTGTTGAGGGCCAGGTTATTGTCAGCACACCACTCAGTCAGATGCTGAACCTCCTCCCTGTAGGCCGTCTCATCGTTGTTGTGGATGAGGCTGATCACCGTTGTGTCGTCTGCATACTTGATGATGGTGTTGGAACCATGTACAGGGGTACAGTCGTGGGTGAAGATGGAGTAGAGGAGGGGGCTCAGCACGCAGCCTTGTGGGACACCGGTATTTAGGCTGAGGGTCATGGAAGAGAGACGATCTAACCTGACATGTTGGGGTCTGTTGGTTAGAAAGTCTAAAATCCAATTACAAAGGGGAGCGTCGATGCCCAGGTCGTTGAGTTTTGTGATTAGTTTGGAGGGGATGACGGTGTTGAAGGCTGAACTGAAGTCGATGAACAGCAGTCTTGCGTAGGAGTTGGTTTTTTCCAGATGTGAGAAGACGGTGTGAAGTGTTATGGAAACAGCATCTTCCGTGCTCCTATTAATCCGGTATGCAAATTGATGGGGGTCCAGTGTCGGTGATAGGCGGGATTTAAGCTGTGCTAGGACCAACTTCTCGAAGCACTTCATGAGAATGGGTGTAAGTGCAACGGGACGGAAGTCATTCAGGCCTGCTGCAGCAGAGTGTTTGGGCACTGGCACTATGGTAATAGTAGAAAATAGATCTCCCATATTTTAGGTGAAGATCGCCGATAATGGCCATGTAAGCGTCTAATTCTACTCTTCTCTCAGGGTAAACGGAGCAGAGAACATCGCGAAAGATGCCGAAAGCAACCAGGAATTGCCCTATGCTGAGGTCTTTGAGGAGCCGGGGGTCTGCAGCCTTAAAGACGGCAGTGATGTTTCCTCCCGTGGCAATTGCTTTATCGCACTCCGGGGAAGGCAGAATGAGGCTGACGAGATTAATGTCCTTCCCTTCGAGAATTTTAGCTCTGAGCCGTGAGGAAATATTAGCGGCTTGGGAGATGAAAGGCCTGCCTGAAGGAGGAGCTGGGAGGGCAGAAGCCAGGGAATGAGGGGGAGCTACTTGAAGATGAGGAGCAACCTGACCCGGCATAAAACCCGGCGACACGGGGGCAGGAAGCGCTGCCCATGCAGCTGAAGTTGAAGCTCCAGCAGAGGTAATAATAATAATAATATAATAATATGTTAATTAAGACTTAAGAATAATATGTTAATAATATAATAATAATAATAATAATAATAATAATAATAATAATAATAATAATAATAATAATAATAATATGTTAATAATATAATAATATAATAATAATAATATTCATGGGTACCACGTGACGTCACTGTATTCTAGCGCCGCCATTTTGGTGTCCGGTCACAGCAAGTCATTACAACAACAGAGAACACGGAGGAAGCAGCAGACGAAGATACATCGTGAATAATAAAGTTTGTGGATATGCCTGGGATTTGTTGTGCGGTGGGCTGTGACAATAGTCGCCAGAGGAACCCCGGACTACAGTTTGTATCGATCCCCAAAGACGTAGACCGTCGTAATAAATGGCTGGCTGCCATCAGAAGGGACCACTGGCAGCCGACATCTAACTCCAGATTGTGCAGTCAACACTTTGTTTCCGGTAAGCTCTTCACTTATTGTTATATTTTTGTCAGAAATACGTTTTCAAAATACTTCAACATAGATAATTCAGTTGCCGAATAATAATTACCGTTAGCAGTGTAATGGTAACATAGCATGAGTAAAATATTCCCAGTTTTGAAAGGACTGCATTAGTTTTGCTCTGTGTTCCTTTACGCTTGAAACCGACTGAATTTGAATAAAAGACACATTTCTGGCAGAACATTGAGAAAGAAATTGCCGTTCTCAATATTATTGAATGCATGCCTTAAATTACTTGTGTATGTATATTACATGTATTATTGCTACTTTTACTTCAGTTAAGGATCGTAATACTTCTTGTCATTATCTTATTAGGAGGCCTATACACACATTAATATTCTACCATGTTTGCCTCTGTCTGCTTAGGAAGAAAACATGACAACCCCATGAGCCCTGACTACATCCCCAGCCTGTTTGCGCACACGTCAGCTGGACAGCGGCAGAGAAGCATCTATGCCACCAGCAGATTTGAGCATACTCAGCAGATGAAAAGGAAACGGACTGAGACTTTGGTTCCTGATAGAGACCATGAGACTGTGGCACCTCCCAGCACCAGTGATGCCACTGGGCTTGACATCACCTTAGTTGAACAGGTAGAATGTGTGAAAGATGACCACAGTTACTCTCAAGCCATTCTTAGCTCAGGTATTGTGGAACCATGCTCAAATGCAGCCTGCCAAGCTACAGTCAAGGCATTGACAAACGAGTGTGCACGATTAAGAGCTGAGGTTAATTGTCTTAAGGACAAAGTTAATGTGCTGTCTTTCAATGAAGAAGCCTTCAAAGGAAATGATGAGATGGTACAGGAACTAACAGGCCTACCAAGCTATGCTAAAATGATGGTTGTTTTTGGTTTCCTGTCTGGGTTTGTGAAAGCCGGTCCAAGACTGACTCCCTTTCATAGCTTTTTATTAACACTGATGAGAATGAGGCTTAACTTACCTTTATATTTTTTTGTTTATCTTTTTCATATGTCTAAGAGCAGTGTTGTCAGAATGTTCAACAATACTTTAGATGTCATGTATGTCAGACTGTCACCACTTATATTTTGGCCCTCAAAAGATCAAATTCAGGTTAGTCTGCCCATGTGTTTCAGGGATAATTTTAGCAACTGCACTTCCATCATTGACTGTTTTGAAATTTTTGTAGAGAAGCCAAAGAATTTAAGGGCACGTGCACAAACATACTCCTATTACAAGCACCACAACACTGTAAAATATCTAATTTCTATAACACCACAGGGTGTTACATCCTTTGTGTCAAAGGGCTGGGGGGGACGCACAAGCGACAAGTACATTACAGAAAACTGCTCATATCTTGAGAAATTATCACCAGGAGATGTTGTTCTTGCTGATAGAGGCTTCAATGTGAAAGACACTGTGGGACTGTATAATGCACAGTTGAAAATACCAGCATTCACCAAAGGCAAGCAGCAACTGCATCCACTGGAACTTGAATCCACAAGGGGACTCGCTGCCGTCAGGATCCATGTGGAAAGAGTCATTGGCCTGGTCAGGAACAAATACACCATCCTTCAGAGCACCATCCCGCTGTCTCTTTGCCAAGCAGCCACTCAAGGACAACCTACTTCCCTTGACAAGATGGTAACAGTTTGCTGTGCTCTTTGTAATGTCTGCCCATCTGTGGTACCCACAGAATAGATAGATACTATTTGTAAGTCGCTTTTGATAAAAGCGTTAGCTAAATGAAACAAAATGCTTATTGTGTATTCCCTTTTCTATGTATGTTGGATCTTCTCTCTATTATTTTTACAATTAATACATTAAAATGTCCAGTTTTGAACTAATAAACGTCACTTTATCCAAGTATTTGTTCTTTGAGGTTTTTTAAATACTCCTACTTATACTACAATGCATCTGCAAGTATTAGATACAGTTATTTATTGCACAATCTACAGTGAATGAATATGTAAGGTTAATGGGTACACAAAAACCTGACCATGAAGACAAAAGAAAAAGACCAGTGTCTGACAAGAAGAGCTTATTTATTGTCAGCTTCTTAATGTCCCCCAGATGTTTTGTCAGAGGTTGCAGTGGGGGAGAAGCGTGGCACAGTAAACCATTTACCCAACAACTCTGGTAGTATCCCCGTTCTGATGAAGTTTACCACCTTTGAATGGGCAACATCAAAAAATGCGCCATCAAACATGATGCGCTGTTTAAAAGGTTCTTGAGGTGTCCACACAACAAAATCACAGAACATTACCTCTGCGACACGCATTTGTGCCTGCACTTGATACATATAGCTGTGATCCAGCTTTAGGCTCATCACACCTCCCTCAGGGACAGTCAGGCAGAACCGCGAGTCTTTGGTGCATTCAAGTAGACTGCGGTCTTTAGCGCTGAAAGGACACTTAATTTCTAAAATGCCAGGCTCATGGCAAGCACAGGTCACGATACCATCTGGGGATGCACCAATCCATGGCAGCTCTGGGTTAAGGATGAGCCCTGATGCTGCAACATTAATGTCTTCATGGTGATCTTGCATAGCCACCAGGTAAGACTTTTTGGCAGTGTCCTCGTTTTGTAAACCCCATCTGAGGAAAAGAACATGTTATTTTGAACATTTTGGAAAAAAACTCATCACTTTAAAAAGTCCCTAAAATACTGTTATTAGAATGTTAATATCTTGTTTTACCCTCATAATATCTAGTTACTCCATTATTGTCTTTATTCATGATGAAGTAGTGGAAAGAATGTATGATTTAGTCTTGTTGCCTAAATGTATATACCTGGTCGCTTCAGTGGAAAACTGAGAGGAGCGAGGATAGCAAACTCTTTTAATCAAAGACGAAGAGCTCTCTGTCTTGGCTGCCTCATGGAAGGATGACGCAGTAACTCTCCCTGCTCTCTGCTCAAACCAGACCCTCGACCTACTCTGTTTCCTGGTCTTCTCCTCAACTAACAAACACTCAAAAAGAATTGAACTATCAAAAGAGCTGTAATTATCAGAAAGCAGTGAAGTTATTCTTGTTGATGTTTAGGATTTAGCATTGTGACACGCTTTTATTTTACCGTAAGCCATTTCTATTTCTTACCTGCTCTGGTGTGAGATTCAGCTCCTCAAAGACTTTGGCACCCTCCTCTAGCAGTGCAGGCAAATCCAGTACAAGTCTGCTGCTTTGATACAGACTGGTAAGGGGTGTTGGCAGATCCAGTTGTACAGTCTTTGGCGTGTATCTGTGGGAATGGCCTTCAATGACCGACAGGATAGCACTTTTCTTGGGCTTTGTCTCTTGTTGTTCACTTTGGTGGAGTTGTTCACAGAATAACTTGAAATCATCAGCAGATGGTCTCATGTGCTGAAACAGGTCTTCGGTTTGAACTTGTTCTTTGATGGCGAAGATGTTCGACACCTCATCGTACTTCACCATTTTAGTGCTAGGCTGTGTCCATGTGCATGGCTTCTCTGTGCATGTCTGGTTTTCTCTCTTCTCAACAGCAGCCAAAACTGTAAACATAAGTGCTGCTGCGTGGGAACAAACCTCTCCTAACCCTGCCATGCATGTACAATGCGCCATCACCACTGTCCCGTCCTCCTGCACCACAATCCATGGAGATGTTGGTTTGCTGTTCAAAGCCTGGGAATGATTGACCTGTTAAGTGAAAAATGCAGTACATTAATTTTGTCATATGAAAGCTAAACTCTCCTGAGCTTGTACAAATGTAAGATTCAAAGGTTTATTGTCAAATACAATAGCTACAGCGCAGATTGGCATTTCATATCTGAAGTCCCAGGCTGCTCCAAAAGTAGGCTACAACATACAATATCCTTAAGACATCAAAAAACAAGTAAAGATAGAGCAACGCGAAATATAACAATAGTGCAAGTGACAGAGAATCGTGAAATAAACATGGACCTCTTGCAATTTGTCATTGAAAGAAGAGTATGTTGCTTTAAAACAATATATATAGCTACTGTAGCTGCCAGCTGGAGTTATGATGTTAGCTAGAAATACCATATGCTAGCAACTGGCTAGCAAGCTAACATCATCACTTTAGACATAAATACAACTATAATAACACGTTTTATGATTGTTGGTAAATTACTTACCTTCGCTGTGATCACATGTAGGTGTGTCTTCCGCACATGCCATATCTTGGTGTCGTTCACCCACCCGGCAACGGCGTATTGATATGCATCTGTGCTCTTAAAAGCCTTCAGGCTCTCTCCGGTGAATGGAGATGGATTGTGAACAAGATAAATATATATGTCGGGAAAAGTTAGTTGGGGAAGACACTTAGCCGAATTCAATAAACAAAATACAGTTGGGGGCAACAAATAGGGATCGCATCCAATAATCGCCGTCTTTACCAAATATCTCTCTCTCTCTTTCCCGTTTAAATGCGCTGTGTTTGCTGCCATGACGAGTGTAAACAAACTGTGAGAGTCGGTCACAAAGATGGCGGCGGGCATTCCGGAAATGACGTACTTGGTACCCATGAATATGTTAATAATGTAATAATAATAATAATAATAATAATAATTAAAGCTGCAAGCAGCGTTGAGCGGGTCTTCGACGCTCCGCAGGCTGTTGTCCGCACGTCGAGGTATCATGCAGGAGTTTTCCGGCCTCGGCCGTTGGCAAACGTGGGAAGTTTCAGGCCGATCGGACAACGTAAATGGGAGTTACAGCAGTATCATACAGTAAACATTGTGTTTGATGGCGAGTGATCTATCGCCATGGCAACGGCATATGATGACATCCCAGAATTGGCGTAGAGCTGTTGAGGGGCGGACTAGTAGTAGTCATCTGAAGTCTGGGGCAGTTTGGAAGCTTTTCCATTGATTTAAGACAACATTATGTTTTACGGCGAGTGATTCGTTGCCATGGAAACAGCATATGATGACATCCCAGAATTGGCGTAGAGCTGTTGAGGGCCGGACTAGTAGCCATCATCTGAAGTCTGGTGCAGTTTGGAACATTTTCCATTGACTTAAGGCAACATTGTGTTTTACGGCGTGGGATGCGTTACCATGGCAACGGCATATGATGACATCCCATAATTGGCATAGTGCTGTTGAGGGGCGGACTAGTAGCCATCATCTGAAGTCTGGTGCAGTTTGGACCATTTTCCATTGACTTAAGACAACATCGTGTTTTACGGCGAGTGATTCGTTGCCATGGAAACGGCATACGGTGAGATCTCAGATTTCACGTAGAGCTGTTGAGTCATGGACCAGTGATATAAAAGTGAAGATTGTGGGACGATGGGACCGTGTCGATTGGATTTATAGCGACACCGTGTTTTATGGCGAGGAATGCGTTGCCATGGAAACGGCATACGGTGAGATCTGAAATTTCACGTAGAGCTGTTGAGTCATGGACCAGTAATATAAAAGTGAAGATTGGGGGACGATGGGACCGTGTCCATTGGATTTACAGCGACACCGTGTTTTGTGGCGAGGGATTCGTTGCCATGGCAACAGCTTTTGAGGGAAAACTCACTTTGTCATATTAATGTGTTGAGGGCCGGACCATTAACTGTCATCTGAAGTCTGGTGTAGATTGGACCATTTTCCATTGACTTAAGACAACATTGTGAAGTTTGGTGGCGTTCTGAGCATGTCAGTTTGAGTGATGACATCATCGTATTCCATGGCGTTTGATGGGCCTAGCATCGAGCGAACGCGAACTTTGGCGCCAAATAACGGCTGCGCCGTGCGAAAGAAAAAAACTTCCGTGATAACTTTTAATTGCCCATGTCTCGAGATGCTACCCGACGAATTTCGAGTCGTACGGATAAAGTCCCTGGGAGGAGATAGATTTTGCGCGGAGGACGAAAAACGCGATAAATGGCGTTTTTTGACGCCTTTTTCAACGCCAAATTCAAAATGGCCGACTTCCTGTACGTTATTTTATACCCCTCCAAGAGGCTTTTTTGTTTGTCTCCGCACCTTAGATAGGCTTAGCGAGTTTCGTTCGGTTACGTGAAAGTTAAAGTAGGGGGAGTTAACGTTAAAAACGGAAGTGGGCGTGGCCTACGCAATTTTTGACGTAAAGTTCCGGGACCAATTACACATCTCAAGTTGCAGCACTTCTGACGCACGTGCAAAATTTGTTGAGTTTTCACATATGTGGCGGGGGTCAAAAGTGCGCGCGATCTTCTAAAATAATAATCAGAATAATAATAATAATAATCGGACCAATATCAATAATGTGCTCGTTTACAGTGACGTGGGCTACGCCCACGTCACTGTAGGCCGTTGGGCTACCTACTGTCATGATTTAGGCCACTTTTAATGGGCTTTTACCCGTCTTTTCCCCTGTTTTTAGTGGGTTTTGCATGGTTATCGCTCGCTTCGCGAGCGACTAAATTGATCGTAACGATATTAATTATGCGAGTTGCAATCACGTGGGCTTCGCCCACGTGACTGGGCTCGCGCGGACTATCTGCCGTTACTATTTCCGAACCTTTTCTGTGCTTTTGCCGGTCGTTTTCCCTGTTTTTATGTGTTTTTCGCAGGTTTATCGGTCGCTGCGCGACCGATTTCAAGAGGGTCTTCGCCGACCTATGGTCTCAGACCCTAATTAAAACTGCGGTCACAGAAGTGCGCGCAGTGATGAGCGGGCCCTCGCGTCCGTGCGCCTGTCGGGGAGGGTCGCCGGTCGTCCCAGCGTCAAGCCAACGCGCGTGAGTTTTCCGAAATGAGCCGTTTGTCATTTCTATCATTTTCGCGTCCCAGGCCCGTTCTCATTTCATCAAATGTCCCTCCTCGACTCCTTGACTCCTCGGTCCTCCGGTAGTGACCCGGAAATGAATTTTAGCGCGCCATGTTGAAGGACATCTCATTTCTCGAAATGCACATCGAGGACCGAGCATCGAGCGTCGAGGAGGCTCTCTGGAGGAGCTATAACCGAGGATACACTGATGGGTCCTCCACGGCCCTCCACGGCTCCTCCGTGGATGCATTTCCGGGAACAGAGATGTTTCAAAGAGTCGTGACGCACGGCCGGACTTATCTCAGCCAATGACAGCTCTGCATGCATCCCCTGGATATTATTTTATTAACTGCTTTCATCGCGACGCGATGTTTACAGAGAGAACAGCTGTGAGGTCCGTGCAGAAAGCAGAGCAGTGTGTACATGTATAATATATATCACTCAGTATAACAGGCCTACTCTCTTTATTTGCTTTAGTTTAGTAGATATCTACAAACAAAGAGTCGATATTTTTCTAAAACCATTTAGTGCTTCACATAATAAAATACACAACGGCTGTAGCCTGATTATATGCTTTAGGAGCTGTAGGTGCATGTGTGTGGTGTAGGTGTGTGTGGTACAGTGCGTAGATGCAGCGGACAGACAGGTCTCAGTTGGTTTGGTGTCCTCTGCTTACTTTTAATACTTGTAAATAAAACTTTTGGCCCGTAATTTATTTTCCTCATTGTAGCGACCAGAGAGGGGAGAGGGGGGGGGGGGGGGGGGGGGATATATCCAGTCTCTGATAGTGTTACGTTATTATGAGAGTGCTCTGTTTGATTCTGAAATTGTATACATTTATATAAATATATATATAAATATATATATAAATATATATATATATATATATGTATATATGTGTGTGTGTGTGTGTGTGTGTGTGTGTGTGTGTGTGTGTGTGTGTGTGTGTGTGTGTGTGTGTGTGTGTGTGTGTCCGCATCTGTAGCCTGTTATTGTCTCATTATACCGCACTGTCAATGAATCAAAGTAAATATATAAGTCGTCATGAACACATCTGTCCATCAGACAGAGGGCTGCTGTGCCTCCTGTCATCATTAATGGACGTCTCTTTAAAATGACCACTCAGAGGAGAGGATTCTCATTTCTCTAACCGCCTGCTGCTTCCCCTCCTCTGTCCTCGGTTCCCCTCCTCGGCTCCTCCGCTCGCATCTCCTGTGGGCGGGACTAAGTCTTGAGGATAGGAGTCGAGGAGGGGAGTCGAGGAGGGACATTTGATGAAATGAGAACGGGCCCCAGGTTGCGTCGAATAGTCCATTTAGCTTAGGAACCTTCCTAACGGAGTGAAATGACCCGAAGTCCCTCAGTGGCAGCCATGATAAGTGCCGTTCGAATTCTCTAAATTAAAAGGAAAGGAGGTTTCAAACTTCCTTTATAACCTCCTTTAGCTTAGGAACCACTGGACCTCCCTAACCGAAAGGAGAGGAGAAAATGCTGCCCCACAATGCCTTGCGGCCGCGGCATTTGCCGTCACACAACAGTCGGCCGTTCACGGAAACAATCGATTATGAACGAGAAATTATATCATGAAAGTTACGGTTCAAAACGTATGTGGTAAGTTGCCAAAGTGCTTTGTTTTGAACGTTCATCAGTATTATAATCAAAAAGAGAAATATGAACGTTAGTTTTTACTGAAATGATCAAATAAAGTCAACATTTCACAGTCTTTACTAAGCTGTGTGGGGTTTGTTCAACTTTTAAAAAGATGTTTGAATGGTGATATACTTAAGCAATAGCTCATGACAGGCCGTGGTATATGCTCATTATATCACAGCTAAGGGGCGTGGTTCGGCCCGACGCGAAGCGGAGGGTCGACAACCCCCTTAGATTTTACTTTTTTTATAAACAGTGATAGATGTTAAGGACTAACGTTTATAATAAATACATTTGTATTTATTTTAAGATCTTTTCATACAATCATACGTATTGGGATCATTTGTATTAATGTGGACCGGAGGGAGAGGGTGACGAGCATAAGTTTCACTTTCCTTTTTTATTTCAATTCCAACTTTGGTCATGAAGAATATGTTTCTCTGTTGTCCCCGTTCATAAAGCATACAACAACAGCATCAGAGCACGGTGCAGAGTCTCTAGATGAGTTTACAGTAGTCCCTCGTTCTTATTAAACATCCATGTTGTAGTCCGCTGTATAGAAAACTGTAGTTTCCATAGTTTCCCCACAGCAGCAGGTGCACATTTATGACCTCCGCTGGCGCATCATAAACACGTCGGATAGTGAAAGTGCAGTCGGATTCTCTAAAGTACCGCAGTCTCTTCTCCTAAATCCTTTTGAATTCTCCTATCCACTATCCCTTAACCCCATGACGTTTCACTCCGAGGTCAACGAATAGACGATAGGGTTAGAACTTAGGAGCTGTTTTTTTGGAGTATTCGACCGCAACCCCAGGGTGTTTCTCAATCGCGAGTACGCTTGCTTGGTAGCACATGTCTGCCGAGCATCTTGCTTCAGAAGAGAGTCAAGAATACTTCCTGGCATTCGGAAAACGAAGTGTGGAACACGCTAGCAAGTGTGCAGGTGTGCGTCATATGAGAGGCCCCGCCTTACATCTTCTGCCACAGATTTGGGGAAATTGGTCCGTGCGCAAAGCATTGTGGGGATTTTAAGACCGCGGAGTCTACTCATGTGCAGCCTCGATATTTCTCCAAACGGAGTACGCCGGGCTCGGTAGATTTCCAAGTATGCTGGAGATTGGAACAGTACTTCGGCGGCACTCGATGGCGTAGTATGCTGAAATAGTGGCTCTGAAGCAGCTTTACTCGCAATTGAGAAACACCCCCAGACTCCCAGGTGCTCCGGCAGCGACCCGGAAACGGATGTCGGCGCGCCGCCTCGAAGGAAAAAAAATTCTCTAAAGGCTCGTCGAGGATCGATTATCGAGGAGTCTCTCTGGAGGAGCCGTAACCGAGGATACACTGATTTAGAGGAGAGAGGACAGAGGAGAGAGGAGAGAGGACAGAGGAGAGAGGAGAGAGGAGTCTCTCTGGAGGAGCTATAACCGAGGGTACACTGATGTATTCTCCGGAGTCGATTTCAGCCAACAGTGATGTTTAAAAGAGGCGTGACGCATGGCTGGACTTATGTCAACGAAGCACAGCTCTGCAAACTGTTCCCGTTGTGATTATAAGTTATTTAAGATGATCAAATGTGCATCAGACTTTCTACCCTTTACCGTTTGTTTACTCACTAATCCCCTGGATGTTAGGCTATTTTATTTTAATACAACTGCTTTCATTGTGACGTGATGTTTACAGTGAGAACAGCTGCTGAGGTCAGTGCAGAAAGCAGAACAGTGTGTATAATATATATTGCTCAATAATATATGTAACAGGCCTACATTTCACACTTTATTTGTAGACTTTAGGAGATATCTACAAATAAACAGTAGATATTTTTCATGAAACCATATAGTGCTTCACATAATAAAATATACAAGGGCTGTAGCCTGATATTTATTATATGCTTTATATGTGTGTGTTGTACAGCGAGTAGGTGTGTGTTGTGGAGTGTATAGGTGTCTGTTGTAATGAATATGCCGCCAGAAAAGGGCGTTGTTGGACTAACAACGTATGTGTGTGTGTGTGTGTGTGTGTGTGTGTGTGTGTGTGTGTGTGTGTGTGTGTGTGTGTGTGTGAGTTGATGTGGCAGGCAGACAGGCAGGTCTAAGTAGCTTATCTGACATATAAATGGTCAAAAATTGTACATTGTCCGTTAGCCTACCAGCTCCCCGTTCGAGCGAAAGACTATTCCTTCTCAATGTAGCATGACATTGGATATGCGCTTAACTTGTCCTGGATTGGAATTTTCCCGAACATTTCCCTAGGAGGAGTTTGCATAAATGTGCTGAAAATGCATGAAAAACACACATTTTTGAAAATTGCCGACTTTCTGGGGGGCGGGGCTAATGGAAGGCAATTTGAAATATGTCCAGATTCATAAGAGCAATGTATATACAGCGTTTCATGAATATCGGTAAAACTGTATGCGAGTAGTTTGGATTAATTTGTGACATGTAAATCGTCAAAAATTGTGTATTCGCTGTTGGCTTACGACCTCCACGATTGAGCTATCAAAATTTGGCTTCACAATTTAGCATCATTTTGGATAGGGGCTGAAGTTGTCCTGGATTGGAATTTTTCCGATCATTCCCCTAGGAGGAGTTTGCAAAAATGTTGTGAAGTTCTGAGAAACTATATGTGACTACCACACAATAGGGGGCGCTAGTGAGCAGTTGTTTTTTTACATTCTCGAAAAGGTCGTGGGCTGTGACGTGTGTCCCAAGTTTTGCGTCCGAAGCTCATTTTATGCTATCGCAATTTAAAAAAAATTATTTCGTCCATCCGGTCTTGAGTTTTAAATTGGTGGTGTTTTTGGCGCCCCCTATGTTAATAATAATAATATAATAATAATAATAATAATAATAATAATAATAATAATAATAATAATAATAATAATAATAATAATAATATAATCTGGTCCTCCCCTATCTGGTCCTCCTCTCG
>NW_022987705.1:3256613-3357641 GCF_902827165.1 Trematomus bernacchii | reverse complement strand
AATGATATAAAAATGTAAACACATTTACATTTGAAAAGAAACAATTGCTCACATCAAAGTCAAGACTTTCAAATTAAATTCTACCCCCATCTGTTGTGAGCAGTTTTACCCAAATTGTGATTTTTTCCCCCCCCATTCCATTGTCAGAAAAAGCACCGCCACATTGGCCTGTTAGTAATAGTAATGAAAGCCCAATATGGCATAGTGCCGCGTTCACACCAAGTACTTTCCTGTACTTAGTTCCGGCACTAAGAGCCCTGGCGCTTTTAACCCCAGGGCACTTAGTACAGATCGCGTTCACACCGGAGTACTTTTCCCTGAGGGAAGATTACAAGTACAGTAGGTGGCGGTAAGCACCTTAAAGTTGTTTGCAATCCGCTACAAAACAAGAGAAGAAGAAAAACTTCCCACCTTCCGACCTCAGACATGATGGAGATGGAGTCGACTGAAGTTGTGCTGTTTGTGCTCATGTTATACAGCTTTGTAACTTCGTTAATGCGGCCAGAGCCTGAGCCTATTAGGCGTCCGACAAAAATCCGGAGCCGCCACACGTCGAATGCTATAATCGCAAAGTTTCTTCAGCATCAAAGGCAGTTCAAAAGCTTTAGGAAAAGGATTGGCCGACGGAAAGCACACATGATTGCCATGTTTCACCGTAGGATGGCTGATACAGGATCTGTTTAATCGCCATGTCGGTTTTCTTTATTGCACTCTCAAGACATAACATTAAATAGAAATATTTTAAATGTAACTAAAGTGTCAGTTGTACATGTCAGTAAACATTGTCAACATAAAATAAAGTGTCAGTTGTACTATATAATAACAGTAATAACAATATAAAATAAACTCCCAGGTGTAGGGATAGTCTCAGCAGCAAACCCACCTTTATTATATATCTTCCTGAGACCCACTGCATCCGTCTGCCATAAACACTATGCAAACATACATGTTAGTTTTGGCCCATAGTGGACTCCATGTTGTGTTGTGTGAAATGGGGGGGAATTAAAAGTTTAGGTCAAATAATATTTAAAATTATATAAATTGTCATATTTGTGTATGTGCCCCTGCCATTCCCCCACAAGGTTGCAACATTGATGATAAATAAATGACAAATAAAGCTTTGCCAGTTTATAACCGATGAAACATGATGGTATCAGAATAATCACTTACATGTGATGTATAGGATGCTACACAGGTCACAAAAGATAAAGTGTCAGGAGAAATAAGCTTAATCGCCATGTCGGTTTTCTTTATTGCACTCTCAAGACATAACATTAAATAGAACAATTTTAAATGTAAATAAAGTGTCAGTTGTACATGTCAGTAAACATTATATATAAAATAAAGTCATAATAGTAATAACAATATAAAATAAACTGTCCCAGGTGTAGGGATATTCTCAGCAGCATACACACCTTAGTGCAACGTTGTGTGTCGTGTGTCAGTATTTACAAAAACTATACCAAATAAACTGTTATTAAATGCAGTTTGTCGCTCATCCTGCCGCTGCGCCGACGCTTCCTCATGGCGCAGCGCCCACACTTCATCCTGGTGCTGCTGGCGCTCCATCTGCTGCTTGAACACTTCTGCCTGGCGCTCCATCGAGGTGGGCCTTGGTGAACAGCACCATCTGATCTCCACGCAGCGACTCATTCACCACGGCACGCCGGTCCTCCAACGCCTGGGCGGTGTCAAAGAAATTCGCATCCCGTGTCCGCTTTCCTAAGAGGGGAAAATAAGCAATATACAAGATCTGTTTAGTCGCCGTGTAGTTTTACAACATACTAGGAATGTGTTTTTTGTATTTTCACAAATAGAATTAAGGTTTCACAAATCTGAAACTGTGTTATAAAGAATCTTTTGACTCTCTGGGATAATCCAGTCCAGATTTGATGAGTCTAGGTATAGTGGTTTTAGATCAGGACCTGGTCTAATGTGGTCTACATGTAAAAAAAGCACTGAAATCTCCCTTTTTTGTATTTTCACAAATAGAATTAAGGTTTCACAAATCTGAAACTGTGTTATAAAGAATGTTTGGCCTCTCTGGGATAATCCAGTCCAAATAAATCGGCTATGCAGCGATTTAAGAGGTTCAAACACGGAGGATTGTTCCTTTTTGAAGAGTGCTTCATGTATGCTTGAACTTTGTTTAATGTTGTTGAGGCAAGTTAAACATAAAATATGATGAATATTATGAAATAAACATGATTGTGAACATCAGTTCGATGCGTAACGTTCTTTCAAGACAAAGTTACAGTGTGTGTACCTTTGCGTTTGGTTGCTGGTAAGGAGGACGAGGCGCTGTGATCTAGAATGCAAAGCTCGCTTGTTTCCAATCCCGAGAGTTGTCCATCCTCGCCTGAAACAGACGATTAGTGCCATGAGTTAGTGAAGCAAATTACAGAAACACTACACAGTTATTCACAAGTCAAAACGTTTTCAGAGCGGCCGAGAATATCTAGCTAGCTAGATGTAGCTAGCTCGGGGCCGGTGTTAGCCTATCCAGCCTAGCATGGCTAGCTTGATCTACTGAGCAAATAAAAAGTACATCTGAGACCATTATTGTGCAGATTAAAACCCCAGTGCATGTAGTTGATTTTACCTTCGTCGTGGTAGTCATCGTTGGCCACTGAATCCGCCGTTTGTAGTCCTGAGTTTCTTTATATTTAGCCGGCTGTGCACAATTCCCAGGTCGAGTGAAAGCTACCGAACTGGCTTCAGTAGCATTCCTGGGTCGCGTCCTCGGCGTAGCCAGGGATTGCAGGGAGCTAGCTAAAGGCGCGTTTCCACTACAGCCCGCAGCCCGGTTTAAGAGGGCTGTGACGTCAGCGGCCCGTCTTTGGTTGCGTTTCCACTTGGCCTAGTACCGGCCGGCGGGTCCTAATTCACAGTTTTTCTGGCCTCATAAAATCGTGGGGCCAGGGCCGAGACAACGAGGCTGAGTCGGGCTGAGTATGCTAAACTAGAGAGAGCGTCGCTGGCAAGGGGGCAACAACTACAACAAGATGGACATATTTGACCATGATTTAATTGTAATACACGTTTCAAAATGATGCCGAAGTAACAACATACTGATACCGGTTAGTAAAAACCATGAATTAATGCTTTGTCAAGTCTGCAGACAGACGGCAGGGGAAAAACCTTTTAAAATGCTTGTTTTCTAAATGGAGATTGGCTAAGCTAACGCAGTATATGCCCCGACCGTCCACACTCACAACAACGGCCTATACAGACATAAATAAAGCAGCGACTGTATTCACCATGACACAGGCAGTCTGTGGTTTGTACTTGTTAAACTTTTGTCTAGTTTCTGAACATATATGAGGAGCTGTGAGCTCTGAGTGCTAACAGCTAACGGCTGTGTTGTTTTTCTGGGGTCCTCTGAAGATCACGTCACGGCTCCGCCTACACTGCGTTACTATAGATACTGCCCCAGTTCCTAAACTGTAATGGAAATGCGCCATAAAGTGAGCCAGTCCTAACGAGGCCCAGCCATACCGAGCGGGGCCGAGCGAGGCCGTGTAGTGGAAATGCGGCATCAGCTATGATCCGTGAGGGGCTGATTAGTGGTGCGCCCGGGCTGGCGAGCCTGGGAAGGGGTTGATTTTTTGGGCGGCCGGGCTCCTGGAGGGCTTGACTTCCTAGACCTTTTACCTCCGTGGCTGCGGCCGCGTCCTCGCCCTGGTCTTCCGGGAGAGCTGACTGAAGCTGCTGGCACGTTCTGGGGAACCGCGCCGGAGACTTGGTCCGACAGCTCGCGAAGCTGGGAGAGAGGGAGGCCTGGGGCTGAGGAAATTAGAGATGGGCGAGTCCTGATTCATCCGGATCATTAACCCGGATCCTAGAAATGAGCTGGTCATGACGAGTCTCCCCTCTCCATTAACCCGAGTCCTTGAGTCCCACACTTGGTGTGACGTACAAATTAAAACTATAAATTGCGTCACTCGCTACTCTCTTTATAACATGTAAAATCACATTACAACGTACCCCAAGTCCATCTACCTACCCTTTAGCAAGTATACAGTCACAGGATAGCTGCCAGAAGTGATCGTTTGGCTCAGGGGAGGGGACGCGGATCAGTGAAACTTCCTGCAGACTCGTGGGGACTCAGAGGAGCCGACGGCTCCAACAGCAGACTCGCAGATTCGCAGATTCGCAAATCCTGACTCGCTGCAACACACAGCGGATCAGACTCGTGCGGACTCGGAGCCGTAACCATATAGCAGCAGATCCAGAGATCCAGCAGACTCGTCCGTCATGCACGAGTCCACAGCAGACTCGGATTCGCAAATCCTGACTCACTGTGTGTGCAACACACAGCAGTGCGGACTTGCAGACTCAGATTTGCCAAATCGCAAAATAACCCTTTTTTTTTGTGATCAACATTTTTTATTAAAGCAAAATACACTGTGTAGCGGAGGTTAATATAACGTCAGTTTAATAGATAGATAGATAGTACTTTATTGATCCCAAATTGGGAAATTGTTGTTGTTACAGCAGCATAAGGCATTTTACAATAAAACAAAACTACAAAATATGCAAGAATAGAAATAAAAATAAAATAAAATATAAAATATAAAATATACATGTCGAAATAGAAAATATACATGCAGATATTATATATATATATATATATATATATACAAATATATATATGTATATTCAAAATATATGGAATAATAATATGCTCGTGAAATGCAACAACTTTTCGGTTTCACCAATAGGATTTCTACGGTCTTGGTCATGCTGACTCATATGACTCAAATGACTCGTATGATCCGGATCTCTTCAATGACTGACTCAGAAGACCCTGAGTCCGTAAAATGATCCGGATTTGCCATCTCTAGAGGAAATGCCCTGCTGCAGGAGATGAGCGATGAGGAAGTCTGCCTCGGCTGTGCATGAGCCTCTGCGGAAAGCCACGCGAGCGCTCTGGCGCCGTTGGCTCGAGGAGATGGAAGCTTCCTCGAGCGGTACATCGGAGCCAGGATCGAGAACCTCCGAGAAAGGTTTGTGAATAGAATCGTCCGAATTGGACATCTTGAGTTTTATACTTCTTGAGGTGTTTTAACGAGGAGTAGTAAGGTTGCTACCATTGCGTTTTTTGTCACCTGAAATGACAGCTGGCAGAGGGAAGAGCAGATATAAAGGGATTAGCGGGAGCTATGATAGGCTTGTGGGAATGGGGAGAGGAGAGATTGGTTAGCTGGGGAGTGACGCCCCCGATCACTTAATGAGTAAGGAGAGTGTAATGTGGTGACGTGTAATCTGAATGAAGAGCTTGGTCTTCCTGATTGAACTTGCGCTGAGCTTCATGTGTTCACCTGTTTCCCTTGTGTTTCTGCCTCCCCTGCCCAGCTGTGTCTTGTCCTTTGATCACCCTGCTGCGTATTTAGTCTTGTCATCCCCTGTGCTCCTTGTCTGATCGTCGTCTTTCATGTGCTCCTTGCACCTCTGTTTGTTCCTGTCAGTTTTTGTCTAGATGCTACCAGTTTTTGGATTTATTCTTGTTTCTTCATGGTCAACAGCTTTTTTGTTAAATAAAGCTCGCGTTTTGTTTAAAACCCGCTTCTCCTCATCCTGCATTTGGGTCCTGATTTTCCCCAACCCTGACATTGAGTCACTGTTGTATCCCCTAAGGACACATTTTGAAAATAAGAATTTGTTCTTAATTGATTTTCCTGGCTAAATAAAGGTTCTACTACTACTACTACACATTTTAACAAGATGTGTTAAGTTTCTTGACTACTGGATGGAAACTGCTGAAGTAATATTTTTCTTTCTACTATTTTTGACGAGTAATTCTAGCAGAGAAATGTATAAGAATCATAATAGTAAAAACATTTATAAATGAGACAAGGTGTGAGTATGATTTATCTTTTCTCATGTTCACTTATTTCATTTTTTTATGGAGGATGAAAAATGACAATAACACACAATAGGGCTTCAATATATTTTGCTTTTATTTAATTAAAAATGTAAATTAAGAGTTTTAGTTCTGATTAATTACCAACATGTTTGTAAATTCATTAATTCAATTCTTTTTTTCATTTAACATGTATTTTGTTATTTCTAAACACACTTCTGTATTCTGCATAAGTTTATTCAAACTCAATAAATGAACATATGGGGCTGTGAATGTGTGCTTGCTGGCAGGTCAAATGTTCTCCTAACAGCTAGTTATCTGTCCCTATGTGTGTGTCTTTTCTCTGCAGACTGACGCAGATAATCCTTTGTTGGAGGATTAAAGCCACGTCCTGGAGGAGGAGGGGATCCTATGCGACCTGTATCTGTGTTTTAAAGCTCCTAACACCTTTTAAGGTAATGTATGCTCTATTTTCTCAAAGCTGGTTTTACAACAGGGTGAATATTCCTTTAAAACCACAGTATCATGTCAGCAGACTAGATGTGTTTTAGCCCCATTTGCTAGGTGTGCAGAATGTGTAAACAAGGTTTGCCTGAGGCATCTCAAGTAGCTTCAATGCTATTGCTTGTAGTCCTGTGGGCTCATCAGTATGTTGTGCTGGTTTTCAAACATTTAGCTGTTTCCATTATTTACCTACAGTGCAGTAAACTATCTATTGTGACTGAGATTTGGTTAATGTCATTTGATTTGGACAATGGTAAACAGTAACTTCAAGTATATTTACTCAAGTATTACCAAACACAATGTCAACATGCTAATGATTAGCAAGACAATGATTACTATGTCCACCTTCTTAGTTTAAGATGCTAACCTTTGCTCATTAGCATTGAACAAAATGTTGCTGAACATGATGGTGGTGATTGATGAAAAGTGATTGGATCAAAACGCTTTAAAAGGGATCTTGTTGGGATCATAAATATCTGTATTTTTATTTATTTGTATTGTGATAAAAACACAGGTGGGTAGTACATTTAAAACATCATTTAGTACATATAGTACATCATCATATAATTGCCAAAGTTGTCAGCTCAGTGTTGAAAATAGTCTGAATAAAGAAAGTTCAAAACAACAGTGAAAAGTCATTATACAGCAACATTGTGCAACTAAGACGACTGGCTCCATCGTGTGAGGAAATCAACTGAAGCAAGTACTACTATTCTTATTTTTTGTGCATGTCAGAAAACTGATATATCCATATATTTTTCAACAGGAGACCATTCCCCTGCTGACTGTAATGCCTCCCACAAAGAGCTCCATTCACTGGACTTTATCAGAGGTGTTTGGGCAGCGGAGGGTGTTGGGGTTCGGAGCTCTGCTGGCATGGCTCGTCCTCTTCCACTTGCTGGTCAACGTCTGGCTGCTCTGCGTCTTCACCAGTCTCTTGGTGGTCCTCGGAGGTTGGCTGGGGTCCCGCGTCATACTGGACACAAACAGCCTTCTCCATCTGGAACACTTTTTGCCTCTTGGCAGTATGAACCCACCTCTGTACTCACCTGAACATGAGTGGAGGTTGAACAATGAGATCCACAATGCCGTCCACAAAGCGGTGCGTGACTTTGTGTCTTCGTGGTATCGAACTCTGCTGCCAGAGGTGGAGGGGGAGTTCGAACGTGCGGTGCGTAACTCGATGCTGGAGTCAGTGATGGAACTGAAGGAGCGTGCACGGCGAGTTGACAGAAAAGCTCTAGTTCAACGGCTGCTGGAGCTTTATGGTTGTCACCTGCAGACCTACATGGCGGCGAGACACATACAGTCGACGCAGAAGGAGAGCCTGAGTCTGTGGCGGCTCTACAGTGAAGTGGATGCCCCTCACCCAGCCGTGAGCAGTGCATCTGCTGAGCTCAGCTACTCCAGGGCCTTAGTTAACCTCGTCTTAAATGTACTGGTTCCATACCCTCAGATGGAAACCAGGACGGGCGGTTACATGGTTACAGAACTCATCACCTGTAACGTGCTGCTGCCGCTCATAAACAGGGTATCCGATCCTGACTGGCTCAACCAGACCATTGTCGACGTCATCACCAAGTCCAGAGAACCACAGGAAATCAATGTGGATGAGTTCCCAGCTGCACCTGGACTATGCAGATGTGATGTTCAGAATGAGTCCTGGACCACCTGCAAGTCTCTGTCATCGTCTGATCCAGCCAGCTTCACCAGCAGAAGCTCCTCTGATCAGGATGATCCGCAGAGCACCATGTCTGAGAGAGACTCCTCCCAGAGCAGCATGGTGAGCCTGATGTCTGCGGGGAATGTGGAAAGTTGTCCCGCAGGTTTGCCCTCACCGTGCAAAGTGAACTGCTGTTCCCTCACGCCCGGCCACTTCTCCCCCTCGATAAAGTCCAAAAGGATTTCATGTGACTCCTTAATCCAGACGGACTCAGAAGACGACCTGACAGGAGGCTTTTGTGAATGTGGCCCTCCAACAAACTTCTGCAACGTGATGAATTTTAAGGATGATGAGGCGTTCGGTTGCTTTGGTCCGCTGAAGAACCTTGGGGCGAAGGTGGTGTTGCCCGAGGAATCCCAGTGGCCAGCAGGAATAGCCCTAGAGAAACCCCAGCCATGTTCTCCAAAAATATTCTCTCTGACCCCCTGCGACTTTGACACCACGAACACCCAAGCTGCACCAATGAACATCCAGAACGTGCAGATTTCTGGCACTATCAATGCAGTGGAGCAGCGCGGCACAAGCATACATCCCTATACTCTTTACACTGTAAAGGTAATGCCACCTACTACTTGGCAGATATATAAACTATATGATATATAGATATATCAGCCTGCTCACTGTAGTGCTCCTTATCATCTGTTTCCTCTGAATAGCCTGTGTCTTCTCCATGATGGTATGTTTGTATTTTTATCATGTTCTGTTGCCTTGACCTCTTAGAATATTTAACAAATTGTACGGTGTCCTTGGGTGTCATGAAAGGCGCCTTAAATAAAATGTATTATTATTATAAACAGTTATTATTGATTATCACACTTTAACCTCCACTTCCTGTTTTACAGTTTGAGAAAATGGGCGATATGGAAAACGGTGGCTCTCCACAACCGGCTTCCTGTCACACTGTCAACCGGAGATACAGCGAGTTCCTCAACTTGCAAACACGTCTAGAGGAGAAGCCCGAAGTCAAGAAGGTTATCAAGAGTAAGAAATGATTGTCTGCTTTAATTGACCATTGGATTTTACCGTACCAAGACACATGCACCATCACAAATCAATGTCATGGATTTCAGATGTCAAAGGTCCAAAGAAAATGTTCCCTGACCTCCCGTTTGGCAATGCAGAGTGTGACAAGGTGGAAGCCCGTAAAAGCCAGCTGGACACTTTCCTGAAAGTATGTTTTCACAACTTTTATGATGTGCTTGCTGTGATTCTGTAATTTTAAAGATTGTATTTCTTTCTCCTAGCAATTAAGCTGTATCCCTGAGACATCCAACAGTGAGGACATGCAGGAGTTCCTGGATCTAAACTCAGACGCCTGCACATATTTTGAAGAAAGAAGAAGACCATTAGTCAAGTCAAGGATTGATAAGGTGAGAAAGAATCTAAATGCTGTATATCCGGAGAGGATAGAGAGTGATTGTAAGAAATGTAGTTTGGCATTTCCCTGACAAAGTAAGATTAAAAAGTGAGAACAATCAACAAGGACATTTGGAGAGGATAGACATCTCTCATGGCTGTTTTTCATTAACTGAGAAAAGGCTTGCATCTGCCCCGTTTTTCAGATCCGCTGGTTCTTCAGTTCTTAAGTTTCATAACAAAAAGCCCAATGGTTTTTCCGTAATCCTGGAAAGGGTCAAACATCTAACCAAAAAGTGTCTTTCCTGCCCTGAGTACGATTTAATTAATAGTTGAACATGTTTGTATATGTATTAAGCTTAAGATAGCAGTTTCTTAGCTTATTTTAGCGTTGAAATGCTAGGCTAGCTCAGTCCAACAGTAACTGAATCTGCCTACCAGCATTTCTCTTCAGCTTGCTCATCAACTCAAATTTAAATTGAATTCAAATTCAAAGGTTTTATCGTCATATGCACATAAGCTACAGTGTAGACATGGCAATGAAATTCTTCTGACCCTTGATGCAATGGAAATGATGATTTATGTACAGTCCTTTGAGAAATGTAATTATCTCCAGTCTTCTCTTCTCCAACTTGGTTTCAATTGAAGATGATGGAAAATGCTATGGACACCTTGAAGACAGCTTTCCCTCATCCTGAGCCTCTCAGCCCAACGGAGGACCTTGAGGGGGATTCTGATGGAAAAACAATGGAGAGTAGAAAGTACAGGTGAGCGGTGTAGGCTTTTGGAGAACATAACACAGGGATTGTCCAGATAAATAGCAAATATTGTTGAAAAATATTTAAAAAATGTATTTCCATTTTTGAGTTTTTCACACAGCAGGAGGCATATGTTCCCAAGCAAAATTTCACCAGTTCTCAATATACCTGACCTGCACCCTAAAGTGACGTACTGCTTTAGTGAAGGCAGCGCTGTAAGTAACTCTATTCACCACGTCCACCTGTGATTGATAAATGCAAGTTTAAAACAAAAACAGCTTAATGTTGTTTTGCTTCTCACAGGTCCTCAATGGTATGTCCCTGTCTGGCCTGGAGAACTTTGTCCAAGAGCAGGAGAGACTTGTATGTGGTTTGAATGGCAAAGAGGCAGCCAGGCAGAAATGTGAGAAGCCCGGCAAAGACAGAAAGGCTTCTTGGAAAACTCATGGCACAGGTTGATATTCAAACTGCAGTCGGTAGAGAAACAGCCTTAGAAAAGCAACGTGCAGTAACTTAGCTTGACCACTTGGCCGCAGCAAAACTCCACTGTGTGTTTAGACTTTAGAGAGTTCCTAGAAGTCAGAATATTCCTGAGTCTGTGCAATATGTCATATATGATTGTAGGTGTTCTCATTATTGTGTGTTACAGACACGGCTGTGGCAGACGTTGCTTTGAACATTTTGTGTCTGCTGATGAAGGACCAGTGGAGCTGGCTGTGCACTGAAAACATACAGAAGACCATCAGACTGCTGTTCGGCACCTTCATTGAGAGGTACGACTTTCTCTCCGCTTCTGTATACCTCTGACAGGTGATTTTCCTTTTTGAGTAAAAGTAAAATGTGACGCACTTTAAGATGTCCATTTCATGCTACTCAAAGCAGACCCCAAATATTGTTGTCAAATGTTGTTGTTTAATCTCCACTACGGTATTATTAACATTATTTTGAAGATTCAGATTCAAATCAATAATAACAAATATAAAGACATATTGTATTATTAGTCATTTAAGGTTCAAATAAAACTTTATTGATCCCTTATTGGAATCTACAAGCTGCCCAGCAACATACAAAGTAGTTAAAAATAAGGTCTAGCTTCATGAGCTACAAAATCAAAGTGATGAGCACATTATTGCATAAATGATTATAATCTATAAAATATAACATAGATTATTTTCCCTTTATACAGCTAAACATCCTGATGCTGGGTCCTCTTCTGGTAGACAAAGCACTAAAAGTGGTTTGTTGCACTCGACTGTTGCATGCAATTCTCTCAAATGTCCTTTAAAAATACAACTCTCTGTTTTAAATGCAATGTTTATGCTTCACTGGGAATCTAGTATTACCACTGGGATTGTTACTACCACACACTCGGTGGGAACTGTGCTTTTGTAATCTCTAGTGTCCTGCTGTCATTATCTGATTATACTGGCCTCCATTTTTGGACTTCCCATTACCTCTGGGAGTGTTAGGGTTCACTAAGCATGTCAGTAAATAATGTCCATGCTCCTGCTATGGTTTATAGATTTAAGAATGCATGTTTGTGTTGCTTCCCCCCCTTGTGTGCATGTCATTGTTTTCTCCTAATCAATCAAAGCATGTAAAGTTAATTTAATTGCTTGTTTGTCTTAAAGGTCACCTATTATGCAAAATCCACGTTTTCCTGTCTTTTCTACATCAACATGTGTCTCCTCTGTGTAAAGAGATTCTGAAAGTTTCAGGAAAAAAAGATTCGCTCACTTTTTGTCCTGATCCATTTATATAAAAACCTGTCTGAAAATGAGCTGATCAGATTTTGGCCACTTTATCATGCAGGAAAGAACACATTACATTAAACCGCTCTTTCTGTCTCAGATGGTTGGATGTCGGTGTTGCCCACCTCACCAGTGCCCCCTGTTGGGTCATTTACCTACAAGTCCTGCAGGAAGCTGTTTGGCCCGGCGGCACGCTGCCTGCTCAACACTGGCCGGATCGCAGTCCTGCAGAAAGAGAAGAAACCAAGGAGCAATGTTTGGACTGTCTGATGCAGCTGATCCCAGGTACTTAAGCTATTTGAGTTGGATTCCAGCTGTGTGAATACTTCTTTAACCCTCTGGAGTCTAAGGGTATTTTCTCGATTTGTAGATGTCTCCCTAAATCTCCTTTTTAAATGTACTTGTTATAACATGGCACCCCATGAGTTACATACCAAAATATTTAGGAAAATATGTGGTCTTGCTAACAATGCAAGTCACTCACCTTAGAGCACTGTGTGATGAGATAATTAGCTCCAAAGCTGAACATTTGACATCTGATTTTTGGACATACATTTTGAGGTTAATATTTGTATTTGCAATGATGTCACTATGTTACAGAAGTAAACAAAGGAGTCCAATGAAGGCGTCTCAGGTATGGGGGAGAGAAACTCCCTCTGGAAGGAGCTTTGGGACCATTGACATGCACACAAACCTATTTAACACACAACAGGTGTTTCTTTTTATAGGTGTTGTCCTTTTTGATTTGTGTCGTTGTTTGTGCCCAAGCAGAGCTCATCACTGATATTCTGGGAAGTGAGAAGTACAGACTGAGCTTGGAGACCATGCTGGAGTCTGTACAGGATCATCAGATAAACAAGTGAGTCAACAACCAAGCTGTCAGGTAAACATGCATATGACACTGCTGTTTAAAGACAGCTACACTCGGGAGCTGTAAAGTGTAAACAGGGCAGGAATGTCTCTCAAAGCTGTAATACTCTAAACTGTATAACTACAAGGGTTGTAACGCAAACCTACTATCTGTATCTGTTCACGCCTTAAAAATATCTGGATTTGAATCTTGCCGATTGTTGGCGTGACCTTTACCAGAAGTTGTTGGTCTTTTCTTTTGCCATTTATACTCATCATACGTGTGTTTAGCTGCAAACACAATAGCATCATATTTTAACCATGTACCTGAAATAGTTAAATAAGAAATATACATTTAAAATAAAAGGTAAACCTAAACTGAGTCTAAATGTAAGATATGTAATTGTCAATGGTCCTGTTTTAACTTAAAGGGGACCTATCATGCAAAATGCACTTTTGTACGTCTTTTATACATGAGTATGTGTCCCCGGTGTTCCAGGGAACTCACCAAGTGTCAGAAAACACAACCCTCTCTATTTTCCTCCATACCCAAATCTCTAAAAAAGGGGCTGCAACGGATCTGATAGAAACTGATCCAGATTTGAACACTGTCCTGACGTCAGGACGGTGGCACTACGGCTATTGGGCCAACTCCACCAATCAGGAGGAGACAGCCACGGCCATTGCCGTTCGAAAGCGCTGGAGACGCTGTAGTACATATGCCAGGCCAGTAGATGGTGCTGTTCTCACTGAATCAGCCCTTGCTAAAACAGAGCTAGAAAAGTGCAAATTGAGCGAAATGAGGCATGGCTAAAATGCATGATCTGTTTGGTATTTTGAAAAAAAATATATATAAATATGCCTTATATAGGTATGGTCCTACACTATATTATTATAATATAGCATGATAGGTCCACTTTAATATTGGTAAAATGTCACGAGTCTCTTTAAAAAAAGGTTTTGGTTTATAATAGAAAGAGGCACAAATAAAGTGCTACAGCGTATTGGGCACAATCAAATAATAATACAAAAATAATAATTCAAATTTAGCTTAAAATGACAAGGAAAAAAACATGAAAGCTATTAAAACATGTTATAAAAAAAGCTATCTTGGCCTTTAAGTATCCACTTTTAAGACTCTCCCTTTTAAGACTCTTGTGCCATACAACACACAACAACAAATACAATATTGATTATATATATACAATCATATCCCCTATTATCCATATAAGCATCTGTGTTAATAACAGTCTGTTTGATTGTACGCAGGCATCTGATCTACTGCGTGTGCGACCTGCTGCTGGAGTTTCTGATCCCAGAGTCGTGTGACGAGGCCTTTCAGGGGTCTCTGCTGCACAAAGACCCAGAGAGAGACCATCCTCACATATGATCAGCACATGATAACACAGTGATGGATACCGTGCACAACATGTGTCTGAGGGTTATGTTGTATTCAGTATGGCCTGCAGTCACTCGTCTGTGAGGGCACATACAGTAAAGATGAGAACTGTGTGATTATTTCTGGAACAGCCGAAGGGGACACATCAGATAGATACAGTTGGGTGATACAGTCAGCATAACCCTATCAATCATTAACTAGTGTTCCTATGTGCATTGGCTCATGGGATCTATGCAAACAGTGTGCATTTATATTAATAAATAGGCAATAAATACACCGACAACTACAGGCAAAACAGTCAAGTGGTCTGTAACTCTTACTTTTGTTTCAAATTTTGAATAGACTCTTTTGATCGTGAGCAGCTTTTGAAAAAGACTGACTTCTTCCCAGACATCAGACCTTTGATGAGTCTATACAAGTGTAAAGATTAACACCTCAATGCATGACTTAAGAAACCGCAGTGAACCATGCTCCTTATATATCTGACTTAAATGGGAGATTTAAAAGAAAAGAGGAGACTAATCCCCAGCATCTTCAGTATAATGTGTTTGTATAGTATGGACGCACACAAAATATGAAGCCAATATTTCAATGATAACATTTTCAATTATTTAAAATTCAAATGAAAGCATTTTTCCCAAATATACAAAGTCAAATTGTATTCCTTTGTCATGCTGAATTAGGCAGAGCCAAATAAATATGGATATTTTGTGTATTTTTCTAACTTTTGTGAGTGCGATTTGGTTTTTCCTGAAGATTATCCCAATGGAAAAATATATATAGTCTTTCCCATCAGAATTAGTTTGGTCTTTTTTATCTAGTTTCTATCATCATCAAATGAAATTAAAATTAACAAATTAACACTATATCATCAGTCTGATTTTATTACTTGCAAAATCTTCAATCAAAATTTTACAATCATAAGCCATTCTTTTACATTTTTGAAATCGAAAAAATAATGTTTTTTTTGTTTTATTTGTTAATAAAATTGTTTTTTAACGAAAAGAAAAGAAGTCTTGAATTTCCTGTGGGCGGGGCTAACCTTTGACAGGTGCGTGTGATAGTTACGCTGTTCTCACCTAAGGGCCTGCTAGCTGGCAAGGTCCGAAATATTCTGAAATGAAAACAAAGACAGCTAGCTTTTAATATCTAGGAAAGATATCCAGAGCATGGTATTGAAAAAACAAACCAGGAGGGGAAAGAAGTACGCCACTCAAAAATGGCTAAATTACACGTCGTCCGTAAAGTAACGTAATGCAGCAACTTTTCCCATCATGTATACTTCAGTTACCCCCAGTATGTTTAACCGATTAAATGGATATAAATTCACGCCTAATGAACAGAGACATCTTGCAGAGTGGAGACACTTCTCAGTGCATCATTGAACATCTTGATTTTACCATCACTGGAACAACAATTGCAACAATTGTGGACAAGTAGGCCACATGTCTTTTTGTAGATGTTTTTTCTTTTATATGTGAAAATTGTTGTTTTCATAACAGAATTACATTAAAATGTTTCCATGTGCCGATCAGAAGGACTTCATAAATAGGATCTTAGGAACACTTAGCACAACCCACTTCCTTTCTCATGAAATCATGGGCTTATACTGGCGTGCTCCCACCTCCTGTGTCATGCTTTGGGACTTTACTGGCAACCAGAGGAGACAAAACGCTGAAGCTGCGTTGATGGTGGCCCCATGCGTCTCAGAGTCAGAGCAGCTGTGATTTCAACACAAAGCTCTCAACGGGACACATCTGTGAAATCTCTGATGGCCACAATCTTATATTTATCAACTACTAGTAATGGATCGATTGACTCATTCAAATATCTATCTTTTCCATGTTGCATTAAAGGTCACCAATTATGCTAAAATCATATACATAAACATGTGTCCCCTCTGTGTAAGGAGATTCTGAAAGTTTCAGGAAAAAAAGCTTATCACCTGAATCTCCTCCTAGAGCACAATTATGTTTTTTTTAACCAAATATCTCTCAGAGGGGCGTGGGGAGTGGCTCCTTATTTTCATCTAAAGTAACAGACAGAAAATCAGCACTTTTGAAACAGTGCTGAAACAGAGGGGATTATGGGATGCTACATTTGGTACGTTTTGTATATACTGTATATCTGAGATCTATAATATATTGATGAAAAACAGTATAATAGGGGACCTTTAACTATCAAAGAGTGAATTGATAAAATACATTAAACGTCTTTTCAGGTGACCAGCGTTGTCATCTAGTATAACATCCGACAGAAATGTGGGAATATGACTGAATATGACACAGAAACATCTTCTGGTGTTAGCGTGCCTAACCGCTGATTCTGACCTTTGGATAAAGACAGTCTGGTTTCTGTTAGCGGTGTGTCCTCTGCTGCTCGATGCAGATGTGCAGTGAGGCCTTTTAGGAACCCTGACACCCCGCCTCAGTGCCCTACTTCCATCTACTTAGACTGGAAAAAACTCAGATGACCAAGCTTTCCGTAAAACAACAACATATTTCAATCGGAATATGACTTTAGCCTTGCCTCAACTCCAGCCCTGGCCCGTTTTACTGCCAGTAGTTTGGGTCGAAGAGAGGAAGAACCGTGAGAGTAGATAAACCAAAAGGTGTGACCATGTGATCTATGATGAGATTTAAAGGTCCCCTATTATACTGTTTTTCATTACTTTATTATAGGTCTCAGATATACATGTATACAAAACATGTCTCTGAAGTGTTTGGCTCCAAACACCAAACAGATCATTGCAGCATCCCATAATCCCCTCTGTTTCAGCCTTGTTTCAAAAGTGCTGATTCTCTGTCTGTTACTTTAGATGAAAATAAGGAGCCACCCCCCACGCCCCTCTGAGAGATATTTGGTTAAAAAGAACACAATGGTGCTCTAGGAGGAGATTCAGGTGATAAGGGGGGGGGGGGGGGGGGTACCTTGGTTGGTGATTGGCTAATGGTTACACAAGCCAAAACATCGTTATGACATCATAAAGTGGCCAAAATCTGATCAGCTCATTTTCAGACAGGTTTTTATATAAATGGATCAGGACAAAAAGAGAGAGAATCTTTTTTGCTGAAACTTTCAGAATCTGAAACTTTCAGAATCTCTTTACACAGAGGGGACACATGTTGATGTAGAAGAGACATGAAAAAGTGGATTTTGCCTAATAGAGTTGACCTCTCTCTGACCTCACCTTGGGACGACCGTCTGAGTAAAACCATCCGTCACTTTCTCTTCTGGTATCTGTCTGCTTCTAATTACTCTCGACATCTCAACAAGCTGAAGGTTAATCAAGAGTCTCTGCAGGGTCAACGAGATGTTTTGAAAGTCCATTACATAGATTCTTATCTCAGGTCTAAAAACAGCAATATGTTGGGGATGGCACAACCACATTTTTGTGTCATATTTCAATACTTTACTGTCTATAAACCTCCATTTAACAACTTTGGATAATACATTTATACTGATGCACTTTCCTATCCATCTTAAAAACATTATGCCTAAACTGAAACAATACTTTACTCTAATTGATGACACACATAGCCACAACAACTTGACTCAATTATGCAGAACTGCTGCTTCTTTTTATTAAATCCTCTTCACCACAGAAGTTTAAGCAGCATTTGTATTGACATTTAAAATGAAATTGTATTTGCAACATTGTGCAACCTTTTAAATTGTAGTATTTCATCAAAATACTCAATATAACTCGAGTTAGCCTATCCAGTTGTTGACAGATAGTTGAATGGATGTATACAATTATACTTTACTTGCGCAATTTCTTATCTAGTTATTTTGTATATGTTAACAAACGGTACTAGATATATTATTGGAATACAGTAGGGCTGCACGATTTGGGGAAATAATCTAATTGCGATTTTTCTGACAGATATTGCGATTCGATTTGCGATATTTGTTTTTAAGCGACCCAACGGAAGTTTATTGTAAAATGCGGCCATATCTCCGGCTAGGAAGGTCGTATCAACGTGCTCGCGTCTCTAGCACCCCCGCAGCCCGAGCTACGAGTGAAAGAACTAAACTTACATGAAACTTCCGTTGGGTTGCTTTAAAGTCAAGCTTCAGTTTAAGACTCACCCTGTAATAGATGTAAAACATGTGATGGAGCATTACTAACCTGACTCAGATGCTTTGTTTCACCAAACCATCTAGGAAAGCTCCATTGGAAGCCATTTGGAAAAGGGCAGGCTCTTTCAAAAATACTTGGCAGGTGATTGGATCAATCTGTCTATCACCTTCTATCATGGGCCACTTCTGATTGGTTAACAATGGCTGGTACATGTGGAGCACAGCACTTCTGATTGGTGTGGATGACTGACACACAAGAAGACTTTACTTCTACAGACTTGCAATAAAAAAATGTGTGCAACTTTGGGACGATGCATACAGCTTGTTTACACACCTAGCCCTTACTTAGCATTATCAACATTCATTTTAGACCTAAAACTAGTCGATTAATTGGTTAGTCGATCCACTGAAAAGTCATTTTTCAAGCACAATTAGTGAAACAGTTCTAATATTGCCCACACCACCAGCCTCTTAAATGCAACATGATTTGCTTTTACTTGTCATAGAGCTATATATATAAATATTTCTGGACTTTTAAGTCAAGACAAGACATTTGAAGATGTCACGTTTGCCTCTTTTAAGTCTTATTATGTTGTAAAGGACAAGTAAAGTAACATTTTGAGTTTGTGTCAGATATACCGAATGCGAAAAAAATATTTATAGAGTTGACCCAAGTAATTACTATTTTATTCCATAGTGTGATGTCCATTTATTTTCTCAGTTTCATAAACTTAACGACTTTAATAAATCTAGAAACCCCTTTCACATGACACATTGTTATATAAATTGCCACTTTACCATGCAAACAGATGTTTTTGCCTTCTCGTGATGCAACGTCTTTGTCGTGTGGTCTTTCCATTATTTGATTCACTCTTACGTAACCGTCACTATTTTAGAGACCTGTGAGGTAAAGACTGACCAAAGAATGTCCAAAAACCAAGCTGTTGTTTTTCTCCGTCCCCTGAAGGGAAAATTCTCGTTCCTTTCCACGTAAACTCAGGTCATCAAGTGCAGCGTCGCCCTGCAGCTGCAGCGGGGTCAGTGCCTTGCTCAAAGAACCTTCTGCAGGCTGCCACAGGGAATGAAACAAAGTTGCGACTAAACTAACGCACCGCTGCAGCTCGCTACTGTTTTTGTGACCGCCCGTCATAACAGACACTTTGACAGAAGTGTCTTTCTGAGGTCAAGGTGCTCTGTTTGGTATGTGCTTCAAGAGCGGGTTATGAACGTCTTTCCTACCACAAATTACAATGTCAGCCATCTCAAAATAGTGCAAGTTACTGCAAGTTTGGTAAGAATATTTGGAGAACTATATCTCTCTGTGTATCCTGTACTGTGTAATTTGTGGCTGTCACCAATGTGATGCATACTCTGTCTGCCCAACGTACTACTGGTTTTACTTTGGGCATGCACTGACTGTAGTTGATAAACTATGATACATTTCCACTGCTTTTGACCCTTAAGGCAAGGCAAGTGTATTTATTGTTTTTCAAATCCTGCTGTGACATAAGCAGTAGGCCGACTTTGTCTTAATATGACTGCAGATATTCAGGTCAGAGTCCATGACTACACCTAGACCTTTGGCCTTTACCGTGATTTTTAACACTGCCGATTTAACCTCTTTTCACCCTCTGTCTAAACCTGCTCTGATTGGTTAGCTGGCTTGCTCTGTTGCGATTGGTCAACCACGTACAGATGTCTCGCCCCTTAGCCTATCACGTACAATGTGTTGGAGCGCTAGCCAATAGAAGCACGAGTGTTAGATAATTACGTGATTATGTTACGGTAAGTAAACAAAGGAGTCCAATAAAGGCATTTCAGGCAGGGGAACTTTGGGATTTTAGCCTTTTCAGACCATTTACATGCACAAAAACCTATATATCACACTACAGGAAAGGGAAACCCTTAACAGGGCCTCTTTTAAATCACTGTAAAAATGGTTTTAGACTAAAGTTTCATGACACATTGAGAGCATGTGAACATTTCTCCTTTGTTTTTGCTGCTGTACAGATTCATAGCACCTCTTAAGAGAGCTCTACTCTTTGGCATCCGTCCCTCACAAATGGATCACATTTATTCAAGCTCCAAAACCATGGATCTTAACTTAAATCTGATTCTCCGAAACAGTTACGAAAAAATGTCCTGTTTTTGTTATCGCATTAATTCAGTACAGAAGTCAGCCATATAAGGTCAAATCAGCTCTTTTTTTTCAGTGTGTTGTTTCCCATCTGCCAACAGGCTTCATGTATACCTTTTATAGCTGTTGACAATACCATCTCAGCACTTCAGAGAAATGTCTCGCATGCAGAGATTGTGTTGCAGATTCTCGACTGCAGCTGTCTCGAGGTGATGAAACGAAGCGTGTCAGCGGGAATCTTTTTTCACCAGTGAATGGATGAGTGGTGCCCCTCAAAATTCAACTTTATGCAACATGCTTGTTAAATGTGTTCCTCCCTCTATATACACTTTCTTTACATGATAGTAGTTACAGGCTGCACCTCAAAGGAAGTGTAAAAAGTGACACCACCTGTCGTTTTAATAACTAGCCGTGTGTGAGCCCTCGGCAAAGAGCGGCTCGTGCTCGGGAGTCTTTTCTGTTTAAACACCACATGGTAATCATACTGCCACAGGGTTTGTTTTCTAATACAAACTCTAAGGCTAGCTGCACTATCTGCAGCATGAAACATCATTTTAAACAACGCCATGTAGCTTCAGGAAACGCATGGATACCTTATATTTACATATCATATTCTATTTACATGTATATAGACGTTTTGCACTACTTTTTATTTTGTATTTTTGTATTTTATTATATATGTTGGATTGTTGGAGGAGCCCTCTATCCCCCCTTCCATCAAGCCCCCCCCCCCGCTTCACTGTGAGCACAGGACAGGTCCAGAGTCAGATGGAAAAACTCCACCAAGGCAAGGCTGCTGGCCCTGATGGTATCAGCCCCAGGGTCCTGAGGACCTGTGCACGCCAGCTGGCTCCTGTTCTCCAGTATATATTCAACCTGAGCCTGCACTTGGAGACCATCCCGGTGCTGTGGAAGACATCATGCGTTGTTCCGGTCCCTAAAAAGACAACTCCTTCTGGGCTCAATGACTATCGCCCTGTAGCACTCACATCTCATGTGATGAAGGTGCTTGAGAGACTGGTCTTGGCCCATCTCAGACCGCAGGTGAGATCATTCCTTGACCCTCTGCAATTTGCCTACCAGCCTCACCTGGGGGTGGACGATGCCATTATTTACCTGCTGCAGCGTGCTCACTCATACCTGAATGGATCGGGTTGCACTGTGAGAATCACCTTTTTTGATTTCTCCAGTGCATTCAACACGATCCAGCCTCGGCTACTGAGTGACAAGCTGCAGGCTATGAGGGTAAACTCGTCCACCATCTCCTGGATTACCAACTACCTCACGGACAGACCACAGTACGTCCGGCTGGGCAGTGTGCTGTCTGATGTGGTGGTTGGTAGTATTGGAGCCCCACAGGGGACTGTGCTGTCTCCTTTCCTGTTCACCTTATACACCTCTGACTTTCTATACAACTCAGAGTCATGCCACCTGCAGAAGTTTTCGGATGACTCTGCAGTGGTAGGGTGTATAAGGGATGGACGGGAGGAGGAGTACAGAGCGCTGGTGGGTGATTTTGTTGAGTGGACTGGAAGAAATCATCTGCTTTTGAATGTGGCCAAGACCAGAGAGATGGTCATTGATTTCAGGAGGAAGAGGACATCTCCTCCTCTGCCCCTGTGCATTCTGGGAGAGGATGTGGCAGTTGTGGAGGTCTACAAGTACCTGGGAGTGCACTTAGACAATGGGCTGAACTGGAGGATCAACACTGACGCTGTGTACAAGAAGGGGATGAGCAGACTCTATTTTCTGAGGAAGCTGAGATCCTTCAACGTATGCAGTAAGATGCTGGAGATCTTCTATCAGTCTGTTGTGGCTAGTGCACTCTTCTTTGCTGCGGTCTGCTGGGGGGGCAGCATCAGAGCCGGTGACACCTGCAGGATCAATAAACTGATCAGGAAAGCTGGGTCAGTCATCGGCATCAAGCTGGAACCCTTTGAAGCTGTGGTGGAGAGGAGGACACTGAACAGGCTGTTGTCCATCATGGATAACCCCACCCATCCTCTCCACCTGCAGCTGGACAGTCAACGGAGCTCCTTCTCCAACAGACTGCTGCAGCTCCCCTGCCACAAGGACAGATACTGGAAAACATTCCTGCCCACTGCAATAACACTGTACAACAAATCACCTCTGGCTGGAAGAGAACTCTCTGCTCCATAGTTTCTCTAGAAATAAAACCACCTTGTACATTTTACTCACACATAATCTGTTTCATATTTAATACTCCATAATTCCATATATTTTGAATATATATATATTTGTATATTTGTATATATATATATATATATATATATATATAATATCTGTATGTATATTTTCTATTTTGTATTTTGACATGTATATTTTATATTTTATTTTATATTTTATTTTATTTTATTTCTATTCTTGTATATTTTGTTTTATTGTAAAATGCCTTTTATGCTGCTGTAACAAAAACAATTTCCCAATTTGGGATCAATAAAGTACGATCTATCTATCTATCTATCAGTTCAGAAGATGTTCATTGCCATTTCACTGTAGCTTTGTGCATATGGCAATAAAACCTTTGAATCTTGAATCTATCTATTTCATAATACAATGTGTGCTTTATTACACTTTAAATCAAGTTTTTGTCGAGTGGTGAAGTTGTTGTTTGGTCATTTCTCCTGCAGTTTGTAGGGGTTAATGAGGTAATTGCATGAGGACTGTGTAAGAAGCAGATCCTGTATCGAGCTCCAGGAAGGGTATTGACTTGTATCCAGGAATTACACCAAGCCATCATTAGTTATTCTGACCTCTACACGGGCGGACGGAGATATGTGGAGAGTGTTACAGTCTGTGAGTAAATCAATCCAGTGGATTTAGGCTATCATCATGGAGGAATGCAGTTTTGCATTGTGCCAGGTTGGCGATGTGATATCAGCAACATGTGGTGCAGGATCAGATGTGATGAGGAAGCGTTCCTCAGCGCTGGCAGAGGTTAAAATATGTGCAGTTGGGATTGATGCTATGGCTCAAGTTCTGATAGATACACTATTATCGCATATCCCCTGCACATTATACTGTGATGACACACCCTAAAGTCCTGGAGATAGTGTGTTAAATGTTACGTTCTGAGCACATAAAAGCCTTTGTACACACCAGAACTGATACAGTACTGTACCAATAGGCGCTTTCACACCAAGTACTTTTCCCAGGAATAGTTCCCGGAACTCTTTCATTCCTGAACTATCTAGTAGATCGCATTCACACCGGAATAAGTCCCTGAGGGAAGATTACGCAAATGAAGCCGCTGACGTCACTTCTTCTTCTTCTGCTTTGGGTTTACTGGGAGGCCGCAAACAACTTCACGGCGTATACTGCCACCCGAAGACCCAAAGTCCCGGAGCCCCCCGGACTCCGGGACTTCGGGTGGCAGTAAATCGCCGCCCGAAGTCCCGGGTAAATCGCCAGAAGCGCCGACACCACCTCATCACTCCACCGCTCCCATGTTGCCATAAGTTAGTCTCTCTCCGTTGGTGCGCTGGGCTAATGCTAATGCTAATAATGCTAATGCGAGCAAATAAAATGGCGGCTTCACAAAACTTTTCGGAGTTTTATGGGGCGTGGTTTGCTATTCGCCCAGCCAATCAGAAATTGGAACCTTTACCTCCCCAGGAAAGGGCCACCTCTCTAGCAGGGACTGAAAAGGGGTGAAAAGGTTCCCGAAAAAAAGTTCTAGTTCCAGATCTTTTTGGTGTGAACGCAAAATCCCAGGAACTATCGGAACTATTCCTGTGTGAAAGCGCCTAATGTGCAAAGTTTGTTTCAGAGCATATCATGTCATAAGTCAATAGAGGACGCATGTTTTAGGAAACTCCTGAATTGTCTATGTCTGTAATACTTCAAGACATTGTGTCTTATGGAGGTGATGCCAGTTCCTCAGGTGGCATTTCAACAATGCGATTCAACCAAAAGAAAAATACAAACATGTGCATTTCTTTACATTTCTTGTGACAAATCATTTACTTTAATGCTGATTTTTATGAGGCAGATTCTGTCGTTGAAAAGTGAAATAATCATTACTTTTGTCGGTTGATTTCATAGAAAACCTTTCAGTCGAGAGACCGGTGACAAGTGTGTTGTGTTTGCAAACCTGATTGTGAAGTGACCTGAGTGAAATGAGGTCTGATGGCTTTAGGGGGGTTTGGGGACTTGTTGGGAAATCGCTGTAATTGGATTTAGACCTTGACTGTGAGATGAAAGCCATGAAATACCAGGCTGTGGGCAGAGGTACAGCTGGTAAACACAGACTGTTTTATTGATACACGACATGCGATTTACAACACTATTAACACTCTAAACTATCTTGTTAAAGCTGAATGACTTCAGGATAGAGATGTGTTTTTGATTTGACTTATGTGTCGTTGTGTGCTGCTTTGAATTTGGCCCTCTTGAAGACAACCAAAGCCCGATTCTTAATTTGAATATTTTCTTAAATAAATGTTTCTGTATTGAAGAAGTAGAAGTCCTATCAGACTGCGTGTCATTGCGACAGAGCCTTTACACTCGCACCACATTGCTGACTGTCAGACATAAGCCTGAGATGCATGTTTTCCCGGCAGAAAGAGAGGGTGTGAGCTGCTGTTTTAACATGGAATACATAAAAAAAAGAAAAGAGGATGACAGCAGACATAAAACAGAACAACCGCAGTAAAGCCAGTGCTGACGTAGGCCTGCAGTCACCTCGGTGTCTGTCAGGGATTAGCTCTACCATCATTCGTTTGATTGATATTGACGTAACACGAACTAGGAGAGCTCTTTGTGGGCTGCACGCCAGCAGAGGAAGACTTCTCTGCAAGAGGGAACAGTAAATGAAACCAAACTGTCTCTCTCACCAAATGTGTGCAAACAAAAAACAGTTGTACGACTGCGAACACATTAGAAATGTACATTGTGAGTCTCAATATCTTTCAGATTTCCAAGTGAGCGCTTTTAAAGTAACACTTTTAAAGAGGCCTTATATGCTTTTTGGGGTTCTCCCTTTTCTGTAGTATATAATGTGGGTTTTTGTGCATGTAAATGGTCTGCAAAGGCTAAAATCCCGAAGTTCTCAGAGGGATTTTTCTCTCCAACACAACCCCCCCCCCCCCCCCCCCCCACACACACTTCACATATCACACATTTGTTGTAGGTAGGACTGCACAGTATTGGGAAAACATTGGATTTTGATTGACTATGATATATATTGGAAAAGGAAACGGTACAGGAATTTTCACCAGATTAGAAAATAGTGATATTTTTGGTCATCCTTTTTAGCAATCCTACTTGTTGAGAGTGCAAATAATTTAAAAACTGCATAAACGAACCCCCAAGCCTGGTCTTTCCTTTCGCTATGTGGGGAATGTATGCAAATGAGAAGCAACATTTACAGAAAGAAAAATACTCAGCTGGACTTCCAGGGACAGGATGGTTGAAATATGTCTTAACGATACATTGCATGATAAAAAGAGAAGTTATATTACTCGTATGCTGCTCTTGATCCAGAGTTGGTACCTCCTTCCCTCTCCCTCCTGTAGAGCAAAGGGTTTAACACTTGGCTGCACAAAGAGGGACTTTCTGAATCTCCTTGTTCTTGCCATGACTAAGAACATGCTCAGAAAGCATTGAGTGAATAAAGCAAGAACACTCAGAAACATGAGAGTTCCCCTTCACGTTATCAAACAGACATCAGCTGCTTTTAACTCTCTTAGTGTCTCTGACGCTTTGGCATCTCGCTGTGATGGGGTGCTGAGGATGGATCTCATGAGCTCACCGTTCATGTTGTGACTTATTTATTTAAGTTTGTGTTCACATCACTTTTTCCACCTCTGCATGCCTTGTATTTATTTTGTTCATATGGAAACCGCAGCTGGTTTACATCCTGCTGGAGCTTTAATCACAGCTTGAACTGCCACAATACCGTTTATTTAAAACATATTTTATGTTGTTTTATATTGCTAAAGTGCAAATTAAATGTTGGTTTATAGCTTATTTTGAGTGTTACTGTCAGTTGGAATTTACCCAATGGCTATTGCTAAATAAATTGGCGTGACAGGATTTCTGTTGCTAACATCGTTATTCCTCTGCCATAAATCAGCTGATCCATTTTCTCAATATATGGGGTAGTTTAAATAATTTGCTTAATCAACAAAGCTCAACCCAGTAAGCATTTGGTGAGAAATATAGGGGGGAGATCTAAAGTTTCTCACATTTTGGTGCCATTATTTTCTTTATGAAATGTATATTTTCTTGTTTATGTGACTTAAGCGTGATAACATTTTGAAGTTGAAGGATGTTGAGACAATTTGAATGCCTTTTTTTTGTATGAACGCTGTGTATTCTGAGGAACAGAAAGGGAAAACCTGTAATTATACTCACTAAATCAGTCTGGTTAAGGTCAAAGTAACATGGGACAACTCACGTGTGTTACATGCACAGTCCTGTACTCAAAGTCTTAAGGAAAAGTACGAAGATATTGGAATCAAAATAAACGTAAAGTACCAAAAGTAAAAGTACATGTTATGCGTAATGGCCCATTTAGAGAAAAATATGTTTTAAATGACTGGTGACGCGAATTTGAAGTACTTTGAATACTGCTGCATCGTATGATAACGTATCAATATTTATTTATTAGTTGATTTATATACCGATGAGCTAATAATCTGAATCTATTAAGTAACTGAAGCTGTCAGATAAATATGGAGGAGTAGAAGTGTAAAGGAGTATCAAAACTTAAATAACTAGTACCTCAAAATGTTACTTATAGTATTTGAGTTTATCTACTTAGTTCATTTCATTTCATTTAATTTCAAACCTTTATTTAACCAGATGGTCCCATTGAGATCATAGATCTCTTTTTCAAGGGAGACCTGCAGCATATAGGTTCCACATGAAACATAAAACAATAAAGGACATCATACATTATATTTACAGGATACATTTACATAGTTATAGACATTTACAAGTACCCATAGTATCGACGAGCATTTCATTTAGCCTAACTTTAAAAACAGTTATTTTTTTGAGCCTCCCAACATTGAGATTTGATTTCAGCCCTGATTTCTTTTCAGCTTCTAGACACAATTGTTCCAGCCCAGAAACAAAAGAACATTAGTAGAATGTAGAAGTAGAGTAGAAGTATACAAATGTAAAGTACTAGTACCTCAAAATATTACTTAAGTATAGTATTTGAGTACATTTACCTAGTTACTTCTCATCGCTGAGCCTAATAATACTGAGATATGATTTATTTTCAGCTTCTAGACACAATTGTTCCAGCCAAGAAACAAAAGAACATTTTTATTTTCCTTTTCTCGACCCAAACTACAATTCTTGCCAGTTTCCCCCGCTGTGAAGCACCTGTTGTTGAGCTTTCCGTCTTTTTTGGGAGAAGTTTTAACGTTTTCTGTGGCATAATGAATATTGTGGGGGTTTAGAAGCAAATATCATGCAGTTTTAGCTGGGTTCCGAGTAGTTAGAATAGGATTTTAGTAGAAATTGTAACCGTGCTAGGGAGTGTCAACCTCTCGCGCCATAACCGGAAGTCCTCAAGCACCTGTTGTGACCGTGGCGCCATCTCTCCGTGTCGTAGAGAAGACTCCTGCCTCCACCTCAGGCCCTTCTCTGTCCCTGCTGGGTTATGCAACACCTCCAGGAGGGGCGGGTGATTTATGGTACAGGTGTTGGGAGGCTCAGGAGTCGCTGGTGGAGCTGTACTCATAAAACGCTAGGGGCATGTTCACTGACGAGCAGGTCAGGACGCACATGTGAACAGGTGGAAACACAAGGTAGCCTTCATCCTCGTGCACATGGAAGCTTTTACACTTTCATACATGTACACACATTTATTTGACGATTACATTACAAGGACATGAGTTTTCTCCTTGTACTCTATGTGCCAGGTGTTGTGTTGGTATGAAGGCGTGTGTGTTTAATGAAAGACGACGGAGGCCTGAGGCTTCTCTCTGCATGTCTCAAATCTCACACATCTCAGACAAGCAATTGTTTTAAGTTTTTTTCCATATTTTGTCTCTGCGTTGCACAGAGGATCTTCACTGGCAAGATGGACGGAAAGCTTTCTGTTGACATTCAGTTTGAAGCACTTCTTTATGACTTTTTCCACATTTTAGTGGAATTGTTTACATAGTACAGTCACATTTGATGGTATAGCAGTAACATTTTGAGTTAATGATTAAGTAAGGGGTAATGTGCAGAAAACCGGTCATTAATGACGAAAGAAAAACAAAAGGTTGATCAGGATCCCGACCCAAATCAGAGTGATCTTGATCACCCTGAAGTTTTTATTTTGTCATTAATGACCACCTCGCTGCACATTATCCGGCTTATTACCCCTATACATGCTAAATAAACCAATGACTTGACTCGCAGTTGATTTTAAAATTATCGTATTGCTTCCACTAAGAAGAAATAGTCTGTTGGAGTGTGTAATGACGGCTCGAACTTTGACGACAGCAATGTAATTTTAAATGGTGGCAGCACTGATAGAGGTTTGCTGTACCTGTCCAAGTCTGTTCACATTATCTATTCCATTACTAAGTCTTTAAACAACAGCAGAGCCCATACCGTGTTCCCTTTAATGTTTATTTCCTGATTGTCTTCTTTTGTTAATTTCTCTGACATCCAGCGCTCTGTCTCTTTCCTTCTCTTTCTTTACTTGGGACAATTTAGCTAGCATGAATCCAAAGTGTCATGCTCTCCACAAATATAAAATTGAATATTCAAAAAGTAGATTATTCAACTAATAGAATAGAATGGGAGGGATGAAACCCCCTTCAATGGTCACACATGCAGAGCACACAGCACACACAGTGAAATGTGTTCTCTGCATTTAACCCATCCTAGTACCAGGAGTCTAGTACTAGGAGCAGTGGGCAGCTATTGTACAGCGCCCGCGGAGCAATGGGAGTGAGGGGGGAAGGGGGGTGTCCGGTGCCTTGCTCAAGGGCACCACAGCAGGGCCCAGGAGGTGAACTGGGACCTCTCCAAGTAGCAGTCCACACTCCATATTTTAGGTCTGGTCGGGGACTTGAACCGGCGACCCTACAGCTCCCAGTCCAAGCCCCTACTGACTGAGCCACTGCCGGACTATAACAAGTTGTCATTTTAATTTCCAGTTGATTTGGCCACTGCTGTGGTTGGTTATGGTTATAACCTAGAGTTTTGAGGATACACAGTTTTGTCTGGTATTCAAAATGCTTGGGATCAGCTGTTACGTTATATTCTGGTGCAATATGGCGTTAAGTTCCTGGATCAAAAATGTCCTATAACCTCATCTACTGTATTTGGAAAGTTCTGGTAACTATTATGTGGTTGTTTTTATTTAGATCATAGTTGTATTTAAAGAAATGTAGACATATGATCTTTCTTTAGTTACAAAGCAAGGGCTGCAGACAGTCATGCAGTTTAGGAAAGAGAAGTTCAGTGTTGGGAATGACGGGTTCCCTGGTGCCTCTTAGGAGTGTCTGTATTTTCCAAGGTTTTTATTATATGAGCACTGATCTCTTGGTAAGGGATGTAAGGGTCTTTAATCCGGTCAAGGAGATGTCTGTAGAGCAGATGTGCCATCCTCATACAGTAGATGTCTCTTATTATTATGTTGTTTGCAGTTTTGCTTTAAGAGCTCTGTGCTTTTTAGTAAACGTTTAGAGCCTCTTTCATTCAGATGCAGATCATATTTCACTACAAATAGGAATATTCTGGTGCAGGGCCTCACACACGTCAGGGTTCATTCTTGGACATATTTTTCTTCTTTGAAAAAACTGACAATAATATGAAAATATCCTAAAATGGAAAGAGATGGAGACGAGACATTTTGCCAATTTTTTAAGTCCACAAATCATCCATAAGGATATTAAAAATGATCTCTGGAGTGCTCTGAGTTTAATACCAGAGATGTATTTCCAGGCCCTGTTGTTGTGTAACATGTTCTCAATTTTCAGGGCTTTCGTGGAACATATTGGGCAATTGTACCAAGATGTTTCAGCCACGGACAAGTCTGTGTCCGAAATGTTGACATGAGAAATGTAAGGATTGTGGTTTGAAGCTAAATGGATTTGAAAGAGGGTTATTTCAGGGATGAGAAGAGTGTTTTAAGATGGTGGGAAGAGTAGATCTCTCTCGTGTGAAAGCTGAGCAGAGTTTGGACACTAATGCAAGCTGTCTCTGTTTTTGATCTTGGCAGTCTGACCTCCAAACATCTAAAAGAGCAAGCTTTATTTCATGTGATTTTTTAACTTTGACACTCTTGATTCCAGTCGTTAGCTTCACTTATTATTTTTCCGTTGGCAGGTTAGGTTCAAAAGATGCTAATCCCTTTGTCTTTGAGAACGGAGACTTTGACACATGAGCAAAAACCCCTGATGACTGAATGGTTGTAAGAGAAGGTCTTTGATTCTCTCACTTACTGGTGTGCATAAGAAAAAAAAAGAATGTATAAATGTAATTGGTGAAAGCAACTTTCAATTCTTTGAATAAAAACAAACCGAAAATCATCAGAATATTAACTGAATGCTAGAAAAACAACATTGTGTTTGTTCGTTTCTTCTTTTGTTAGTCTTAATAATTTTTTCCTCAATAAAAAACAGCAAATATGGATCATATGATACTGTTTAATGCTTAATCATGGTTCTTCTGCTTTGGCAATAACATGCTATTTTATCATTCTTGTTGACTTTTTACAAGTTATATGAAAACAAATTCTGCATAAAACTCTGATTACTGTTTTAAATGGCTCAGTGTGCCTTGTTGAAATATGCCCGTGGGCCTGAGGCAGAGTATCTGTTTGTGATTATATTGTAACAAGATCATGTGAAGATCTTTCTCAGAATAATGATAAACAAGATTGTCATCTAAAAGACTGAAAACCGCAGATTGCAAAAAGTACACTGACTATTACTTTTTAATCCAAGTAACCTCAAGGTGTTTTTCCCAACACTAATGCGGAAAACACAATGTACTAGACGGCCCTTGGCCTGTGGTGCTCAAAGTGCTAAAAAATACATTTGGGAAACTGAATAACAAGTTTGTTTCCAGACACTAGGACATGGTTACCCAAGATAATCCACTAGCCTTGTTGTGAGTCATTTTATAGGAACAATGTCTTCCCACCAAACAACAGCCACCAGCGAGTCAGACCTCTCTTCCATTATAGAGTTTGTGGAAGTGTATTTTGTAAATTGTGTAATTTGTAGATTTACCTTTTTGAAATGTAATGCATGATTCTTGAGTGATATTAGGCTATCTTTGGCTCTTTACTTGCTGTAACAAATGTAAATTACCCCTCTGTGGGACGAATAACGGTATTCTGATTGTGCAAGCCTGAGCACTTTCCCATTCAAACATGTAGCACAGGAGATGTCAGATATGTGTATCAGACTTCTTCTCACTAATTGTAAATACTCTGTTTCGTTATCACGCAGAGTTGCACCTGGGTACAGTAATCAATTGGATATCTTGCCGTGTCTTTAATTTGTCTGATGAGTTAGGCGTCGGGCAGTTCCTGAATCTCGTTGTCTCTCCAGATAACGGAAGTGCTTTTGTTTTTCCGCTTTTTTAATTCGCCCTCTGATGTAAGCTTTCTCCCAGCTGCATGGAAACGTCATCAACAAGCCCACTTGCTGGGAATATTTCAAGCAATGAGCGGCTTCCTTTACACGATGTCCCAATCGGACATTACGTGGACTTTTGTACTCGGGCACTAGCACAGTCAGTCCACTTAATTTCCGGTTCAACCAATTCTGAAATTGGAATTCTCCCATACAGCTCATCTGGATAATGTTTCAATTAATTCAGGGTTGTGTGAAAGGGTGTATAAGCTTACTAGTGATTTATGTCAGCAAGCCAAGTAAGAAGACCCAAAACAACAGACCTGTTTCTCCACTGAATGCAGAGACTAAGGAGAGAACTACTAACAAGCCGTCACCATCCAAATATCTTATTAAATTGCAATCCTTTACAGACTTGTTTGTGAAAAAAATGGGAACGCAAGGGAAGCAAAGCTGGTCATTTCTCAGGGGGGCAGTTATCCAGATTATCGCTGCCAGAACAAACTCAAAGACCAGATGACTGGCCTAGCAATCGAATTTCACCTCCAGTATTTTTAGGTCCCTAGAAACACCTGATGCTTCTTTTTCTTCCAACTGCAGCCGGTTTTTCCCTTGCTTTCCAGAGGTAGGGTTTCTGGATGGGAACCCCCAGTTGTGGTTTTTCATAGATACTGGAACACTCAAGAGAGCCAGTGTGGTTTTCCTGCTTTTGATGCCTGATTTCTGCCAAGCCATGGAAATGTGCCGTAGCTTTGGGGTTTCTGTGATGTGATGCTGACTCCATTACAGCGTGGCACTGCGTCAACCTCCGAAACCCCCAGGGGTCGAAGTGCTGGGGCCCATCAATCTGTAACAACAACACGCTGAGGGCTGAGTAAGACAACACGTGATCCCAGAGATTAGCTCGCCTCTGCCACTATTTTCCCATGTGATAGCAGTGGAAATGTTGAAGAGATCTACGGATGCTGGAACAAGTGAACAGCAATATGGAACATGGATGCCGTCATTGCTTTTTTTGACTCTACACATATCATGGTGGCTAAATGATGGTGTAAAGTGGATTTACAGTATTAACATCACCAGAAAAATGTTAATGTACCCCTTTTGTAGAGATTCTCAAAGTAATAAAACCTGGGGATCATTATCACTAGCTGCTTCAAATAAGTGAATTAAAAGTAATGCTTTAGGTATTTTATATCCCATGAAAAACAACAACCTGAACTATAGGAGGGGGTCTCCGCACTGCATTTTATGTGCCCTAATGAGCAGCTGTCCCCTTCAAAGAGGTTGATAAAAGCCATATAACACAATACCTTTAGTTAATTGTGCTTTATACATTGTGGGAGCTTTTCATGCGATTAGTTAGAGTACTACATGGTCCCATTATGCTCTTGAGTCATCTTAAGGCAGGAAACCTGAAGATTTAAAAGGGGCAAGTTGTTCTAGTCATGAAAAATAATTGCTTTTGTTAGAGCTTTGTTTTGGAAGTCATATTGTGTCTAACGTTGTCTAACGCATTTTAGGTTGATACAATTTGGTACAAGGTGCTAAATGAATATTTGCCTCATAAATAATGGTCAAAACTCCCGTTGAAACACCACTTTAAGACATAACACATTTGAGAAACACCATAGAAAGATCCATGCTGTGATGCATTATTAAATGCATGTCTTTAATAATTGCTTTTCTCAGCCATTGGATGTCGAGGTTCTGTTTAAGAAACAGCCCAGAAAAAGCAGTTTTTGACAGTATATCTAGAAAAACATACATCTAGTGTGTGGAGGTACCATTTAATCGGGCAATGAAATAGTCTCTATTTGGACTCTCATCATTACACAGTAATAACATGTGTCTCATTGGATCCGCAAGATTTACAGTTATACCCAAAATATGCAGTTCCAATATTGTTGAGTTATGTCTGGAGACTGGTACATAAAACTCTTTCTCAATGATGTTTGAGGACTCTGGGTAATATGGTCATGCGGGTTGTCTTGCCAAATATTAGGCCATACTTTATTAACTGTCCTTCCCACAAGCTAGCATGGCTGCTAACAAAGGATTCCTTAGGTTTTTGAGACCTTTTTGTAGCTTGAAAATCTGCTAAAACCTCTGAAAGACGGTAAACTAAATTGCCAGATTTGTAGGATTTCAAGAATTGGTGTATTCCATAACAGTCACCTTGATTTGATCTGCGAGTGTTTGCATCCTGCTGAGTCGACACACAGACCTCACAAATCTGTTTAGGCCAACCACTATCCTTCTTTAATGATCTGACAGGGCATTTCTTGAAGGATTAAACTTTGTAAGTGTACATAACACTTTTGAAACAAGGCTGAGGTCATCACTGAGTTGTTTTGGCGCATAAAAAAGTGTGTGAAGCCAGACCGCTCTGCTTTATGAAGAATACCAGCAGAGCGGCTTGAGCAAGACACCGGGTGGTTTTATTAGTCCTCCTATCGTTCATAGACAAAAACAACACATAATTGTGAGACACTCATTTCTCTGAAGTGCAGAGGTGGTCATGTTGTCTGAGCTTCCTTCCAGGAATCTTCTGCTCAAATTGCACAAGCTCACAGATGTTCCCTCAAGAATGACAAAGAAAACTTTAAAAGCTTCAGCTGTTCAGCTTTACAACACTGAGAGACAACTAAGGAACTGACTACATCTTAGAAACTTTTGGATGGATTGCCATGATATTTAATACAGATGATCCTGCTTACTTGGGGATTCCCTGACCCCAGTGCAGCCAGTGTCAAGCTGAAATATATCCAAATCTAGAGTACTTGATGGACACCCTTAGCTTTTAGACATTGAATCTTAAAGAGGACATATAATGCTCTTTTTCAGGTTCATATATATGTTGTGCCTCTACTGAGACATGTTTACATGCTTCAATGTTCAAAAAGCTCTTTATTTTTCTCATACTGCCCCACCTCTTTTCACCCTCTGTCTGAAACCAGAGCCCAGTCTGCTCTGATTGGTTAGCTGGCTCTGTTGTGATTGGACAACAACTTAGAGATGTCCCGCCTCTTAGCCTATCACATACAATGTGTTAGTGCTAGCCAATAGAAGCGTGATTGTTACATAGTGATGCCATTATGTTACAATGTCTTGGTGTGTGTGTGTGTGTGTGTGTGTGTGTGTGTGTGTGTGTGTGTGTGTGTGTGTGTGTGTACAATGGTAAAGTATCATGCTCTTGATCAAAACGTTCCTGTTTTTCCTGCAATTTTTGATATGGAAATTGGAACGATGTGGACTTGTTAATGTATATTTTGCTCTTTTGTAATGAGGATGAGGTACCACATCCTTTTTCCTGCCTTTGATGTAGCCTATGTAAAGTAAACTGCAGCTATTTTCACATTATACATTTAGTTTCTAAAATGATCAAAGACATTGGAACAAATCTTATATTACACAGTATGTCAACATGAGAAGCACTCGATGTGTAATCCTATCTCTATATATTTGAAATTCATGACATCATGAAAAACATTTCATTTCTTTACATAACATCATGGCATGTTTCTCAGCGGACAGATGAGATTCATTAACTGCGGATGTAAGAAAAAGACACATTGATGTTTTTATGTCCAACTCGAGCTGTGCCAACGTAGCATTTAGAGCAGAGTACAATACGTTTGTTGCCTACATTTAGAGAGGCCTCGACCTTAAAACCTTGAGAGCTTATGGGACTGCTCACTGCTCTACCAGGTGCTTTTAATAAGTTTGCCTCAGACTGAAATGTCCTTACATGGCGCTCTGCTCAGTCCAAACATCACTATTATACTCTTTCTTTTCTCCCAGAATAAAACCCATGTTTCATCACCATTCTTCTGAATTTATGGGGACCTGGCTCGCTGGTTTAATGGGCAAATCAAAGCAAAAGTTGTTAGACTTCAACATGATTCTCTATATACTTTGGGCTGAAAGCAGAACAATGTATAAAACTCTACACAAGTGGCGATTTAATAAGGCTGCCATCAGATGTGTTGTTTACTTTTCACGTAAACAAATGAAAACAAATGTCCTCGAAAAGAAAACCGTTAGATTTTAGATGAAAGAGATGAAAGGTGCCCATGTGTTTAACAGGTTTCCAAGAGTGAACCATAAACATTATAATCACTTTAGTAGCCTGAAATAAAACCGATTCTTAATATAAACAAATACAGAAATACACATCTGACCAATCTGCAGATGATCTACTACCTCTATACCTCCCCAGTCTGATGGAACAAGCTAGCTCTCCACCTCAGTGGTGCAATAAAGATTATAGAGAAACATTTCGTTATGGCGATCAAAATCCTCCCAACTCCATCACAGTCTGCAGTAAACCTCTTGAGTGCACAACAGAGATCACAGACGTGGCCAACAAGGATGACATCATCAGCAAACAGCATGGACGCAGGCAGATGTTTCCAAAGCAGAAAATGGGGTTTGAACCATTTTGATATTGGTTTACTTTCATTCTGTGTGACTGAGTTTTACAAGTTGGATTGACAAAACTCTCAACTCGATAAACTTGTCGTAAATGTATATTGCTGTCCAGCTGAATACACTCACAGTGATTTCTTTTACTTTTCCAAACCAATAAAAGAAACATGTTTTAAGAAAACTCCCGTGACTTGTTGAGTATCTGCTCTTTCTAAACTGTACAGGATCACCTCGATTTGTCGAGTCATCACTCTTGATTTGATCATTATACTCCAGATCTACAGCTCGTGTTTGTTAAAAAACATAACGGCACATTTCTGGTTCCTATTATAATCTGAATGATGTGAGGCATAATTATTTTTGTCAAATCAGCAGTGTCTTTCCTTTTTTATAATAAGATTTGGAAAACTTCCTATAGATTTTATGATCCATTCATTAAGCTGTATTTCATACTTCAAAGTATTTTTGAGCGCTTTGGGTTACCACAAAACGGAAAAGAAAAATGACTGCAACGTACTGCATAATTACTCGGGAGATAGGGTGTCATCAAATCTTTCGTACTAGCGCTGTATCAGTACATTATGTACCAATGCATACGTTCATACTGGGGAACAAGACGGGAAGTTATGGAATAAGAGGGATATACAAACAACTTTTACCTGAGTTATGGGTACCTATTCTATTATTACACAGTTTTAATGACATATACTCATCAATAATCTGAATGTTTTGGAGTAATTTATAGCAAATGTATACGTAATTATTTTACATCTAGGATACTTGTTCTTCAGGATAAAGTATAAGTGACATCACTGTGTAATACTCCCGCTTCTATTGGCTATAGCGCTCCAACACATTGTACGTGCTATGGGGCGGGACATCTCTAAGCGGTTGACCAATCACAACAGAGCCGGCCAGCTAACCAATCAGAGCAGACTGGGCTCTGGATTCAGACAGAGGGTGAAAAGAGGTGCTGCAGCACAGGCAGTATGAGAAAAATAAAGAGCTTTTTGAACATTAAAGCATGGAGACATGTCACAGTAGAGACACTACATACTGATATGAACCTGAACATGAGCATTACATGAGCATTACATGTCCTCTTTAATGTACATTTTAGAGCCAACACACTGTTTCTTCTCCTTTTCATGAGCTGATAAGCAGGTAAGTCATGGCTTTTGAAGTTATGAACTAAAGTAAGAAGCCTCTCTGAGTATTTTCCTCTCTCGTGTAATCCCCTCATAAAACTCAGTCAGCACCTGTGAGAGCGTTCACTTCCCTCCTGCAGCTGAGAGAGGATCCTCACTCTTATTTTCTCACAGGACGTGCAGGAGGAGTAGGATGTGGGTCAGGGCGGACCGCTGCAGGCATGTGTGTTCTCCATTGCGCGAGTTAAATCTGTCAGTGGATCAGCTGTGGCTACACAGGCAAGAACTGTTATGCATTTACCGCACAATGGCTGTAAAAGGAATTTAAAATGGTGTCATGAACTGGCTTACATGTTGCTGTATAGTGTAATGGGAGTGTGTATGGCCTCACAGTCGGCTTGTTGGCCTTCACTATTTCCAGGCTGTAAGTGCTCAATTAGTGCCAGAGTTTGGCGCACGTATTTCACACACTTGACTCGGTTACCAAGGTAATCCATGAAATGAAATGGCCTGCAGGGTGGTGGCTGTATTTGGGATAAAACTGGCATCTATTCTAGTCTTTTGGTTTCTGAGCTCCTTCCTGCTGCCGCACACTTGTGTGTTGTTGTTGTCGAGTAGCAGCTTTGTGGTTTATTTCAGGCATTAGGACAGCAGTTCGGGATCCAAGCTTGCTTTTAAAGATTTTATGGTGGTATTTATTGACAACATATGTCTGCATTAATATTGTAATTGCAAAAACTTGTTTGGCTGATTCAACTCACTGACAGTAATTTAAAGGTCTAGTTTTATACAACCATGGATTATATGTTTAATAACATCATTCTCTCCAAGTTACTGCATTGGACCGAATATTAGACAACCTCGATTATAATATGATCAGTGGTGGAAAGTACTGTACCTAAGTATATATTTGAGGTACTTGTACTCTCTCAGTATTTCCATTTCATGCTACTTTAATCCACTACATTTTAGAAACTAATATTTTACTCACTCCATTTATTTGACAAGATTTGTGTTACTATTGACTTTGCGGGTTCCTATAATAAATAAAACTATGAAATTGACTGATGTGATGACCATGATCTACTTTTATGGATTAACAAACCTTGCAGTATAGAAGGTCTTTAAAGGTAGCTCTGTCAGACTTTTACCTCTAACAGAGAATTTCTACACTGTGATATTATTACTTTAAAGGGCCCATGTCATGCTTTTCCGGTTATTACCCGTCCCCTTGTGTGTTATGAAGGTTTTTCTGCATGTGAACGGTCTGCAGAGTCACAAACCCTCAAAGTACACCCTGTAGCGAGTAAAACTCTAACACAGAAAAGACCTGTCTATGCTGCCCCAGAACGCCTCGTTGGAGATTTCTCATTTTCCATTGTTTGCTTCCTGGGTTCTGTGGCGTGTGAACACCCAAATCAACAACAAATGACCGGATTGGCCCAAATGGACCAATCCGCGGAACACCTCACACACCAGGATCCCTTGGCTAACTAACAGGGAGTCCCCATTGACTTGCATAGAGCTCCCTGAATGCTGGTAATAGACGAGTTGGGATGGCGGAGAAATGCTCTCCGCAGACCCATTCTCACAGCGTTATAAACCTTTTTCTTACTCAATATCAAGCCACACTTATTGTTTTTACTTCGGCTGTGAGTGTTTGTGTGTGCTCAGGATGAGTTTCGCTTGTTCTCGCTGTATCGCCGACCCGGAAACCTGTCCGCTCCTCGCAGCAGCTCGCAGCAGCAACGAGCCTCGCAGCGTCCCAACCAATCAGAGCACACTGGGCTCACAGGGAGGGGGGGGGGGCAGGAGCTCCAACAAGCCGTTTAGGACAGAGAGTGAATACCTGGTGAATGCACATACTATACAGAGATGAGAAACCAATGTGATTTTGGAAAATTGCACAATTTAAATCTATTCTAGTAGACCTCAACAATGGAAATATGATCAGTAGAAATGGCCATGACATGGGACCTTTAAATTAAAGATCTGAGTACTTCTTCCACCACTGGTATGACTCCATTTTTCCAACACCTGTTTGCGGTAAAAGAGACACTGTCACTGGGAAAAGTTTGCCTCAGATACAACATAGTCCTCAGCCTTGAGCTCTTTCTCGTCGTCAAGAAACATTTAATTATTTTATAAAAGCATCACCAAAACACATTTGTGCAGCTTCCTCTTCGTCACATCCTATCACTCGTCTGTCAGGCCCTACAGAGGTCGAACTGAAAGATTTGACACTGTATTTTAGAGCTTGACTCTTGTGTAAAGGTGATTCTGATCTACATGATCGAAAATGTGGTGCCCTGAGCGTTTTTGCACTCAAGTCATTAGGATGCCCCGACTTATTCCACGAGTCAATTCTGTCCTGCAGCAAAACATGTTAGATGGGCAGAGGTGGGAAGTAGTGGAGTACAAATACTTCGTTACTGTACTTAAGTACATTTTTCTGGTATCAGTACTTTACTCCACTACTTATTTTTCTGACGACTTTTTACTTTGACTTCTTACATTTTGAACACAAATACCTGTACTTTCTACTTCTTACATTTTGAACACAAATACCTGTACTTTCTACTTCTTACTTTTTGAACCCAAATACCTGTACTTTCTACTTCTTACATGTTGAACACAAATACCTGTACTTTCTACTTCTTACATTTTGAACACAAATACCTGTACTTTCTACTTCTTACATTTTGAACCCAAATACCTGTACTTTCTACTTCTTACATTTTGAACCCAAATACCTGAACTTTCTACTTCTTACTTTTTCCAAACAGGCTGGTTCCTTTAGTTTGAATGTGTGTTTGGTGGCGTGATCATTATTATTTAGAGTCATTGCGTGCCTATTGATTTGAACACGATCCGTGTATCCATCATTTCCTGGTCTTCTCTAAAGAAGAGGGACCAATGAAAACGTTGTCATGTTGCCGTTGTTCAGCATGGAAACATTCATTAGCTAACAATGACATTATTGTTCTATTAATATAAAGGGAGGTCAGGTACTCTTTAAAACAGCTGCTAGTTATGGGTACTTTTTACTTAAGTACATTTCAAAGCCCTCTTTACTTTGACTTGAGTAAAGAAGTTTAGTCAGTACTTCTACTTTTACCAGAGTATTTTCAAACACGAGTATCTGTACTTCTACTTGAGTAAAGGACACTTTTGCCATCTTTGTAGATGAGCCATCAGACACTCCTTAATTAAATGGGCTCCAAAAAGTCTCTAAAAGACACATGTTCAAACAGACTCTTAGAGAAAAGCCTAAATAACATTTAGAGGAAAGAGAATACCCATAATTAGTACTATCTGGTACTATCTCCTTTTTAAAAGATAATATCTTGTTATGACTTGTTTTGATTGGACAAATATGGTAGGAACAGAGATTTCAGAATGTGGCAGATTAGCAGTCTGACATCATACAGCTTTCAAACAAACCCCTAAAGTCATTTTCAAGAGAAAGCCACATAAACTGCCTGTATGTGCACACATATATTTTGGAGTATTTTACTTTTCAACACTCTCCCCTTGCCCTTTGACCTCCAAAAAAGTTGTTTAATTAACTTGGATCATAAGATAAGAAGAGTTCTTTCCCTGTTGGACTTAATGTAGCCAATTCACAATCTTCCCAAATCTGAGTAAATATTGTGGTGAAAAGAATATTATTATTAATGTTTCAAGTTATCCAATGTTCCAAAACAACCAAATAAGATCCACATTGTAATACAATACAATACAGCTTTATTTACAGAGCACTTTAAACCTCCAGACCAAAGTGCTGTACAGTCAAATAAACAAAACAAAACATACAAAAAAGAACACAGCACAGCTCACACACCATAAAACAAGTACAAGTAAAAGCAACGCTCTAAAAGATGTTAATACGCTAAGGAGAAGAGGTGAGTTTTAAGAAGCGATTTAAAAGCAGACAGTGTGGAGGCCTGTCTGATGTGCAGGGGCCCCTCTGAGCTTTGACTTGGTTCTGGGCACGTTCAGGAGCAGTTGACCCGCTGACCTGAGAGGGCGGTTGGGCGTGTAAGGGTGTAGCAGCTCCGAAAGATATGGTGGGGTCATGCCATTTAGGGATTTAAAAGCAAATAAAAGGATTTTGAAATGAATCCTAAAATGTATTGGCAGCCAATGGAGCGAAGCCAAAATGGGGGAAATGTGGTCATATTTCCGTGTGCCAGTTAAAAGCCTTGCTGCAGCATTTTGCACCAGCTGCAGACGAGCGAGGGACGACCCACTGACCCCCATGTAAGAGTTACAGTAATCCTGCCGAGTGGTGACAAAGGCGTGGATTACTGTCTCAAACTGCTGTCTGGAGAGAAAAGGTTTTATTTTGGCTAGCTGCCTAAGGTGATAAAAGCTCGTTTTTACCACCGATTTAATCTGACTCAAGTTTTAGTTCACGGTCCATTTTAATGCCAAGGTTCGTAATGGTGGGCTTGGTGTACTGAGCAGAATTACAGAACTACAGAATTGATGCCAGTGGTGCCACCAAAAACCATTACTTCTGTTTTTCCTTCATTCAGTTTTAGGAAGTTGCACCCCATAATCCCAAATGTTCCTTTATTTTAATACACAATCAAATAACTGTCAAAAACCTATTTCTACTGGAGTTTCACACGGAGACTTCTTCTTGTTGTAGTAATAATGATGGAATAATCAGGTTTGCGGAGTAACGGATTACAGGTGACAGGATTACATTTTCAGGATACAAAAAATGGTTCTGTCTTCCCTTACAAAAGTGAATCAGATTACTGTTTATATATAAAAACAAAATGGGGATTACTAGCAGAACTACAGTGTTACGAGAAAACTAAAAAGAGCATATTGTGTTTGTTTTAAGAGGAGCAGATTGTATTTCTTCTCTGTAAACTGTACTGTTCTGTAGGCTAATACTTTAAAGGTCCCCTATTATACTGTTCTTCATCAATATATTATAGGTCTCAGATATATACAAAACATGTCTCTGAAGTGTTTGGCTCCAAACACCAATCAGATCATTGCAGCATCCCATAATCCCCTCTGTTTCAGCCCTGTTTCCAAAGTGCTGATTCTCTGTCTGTTACTTTAGATGAAAATAAGGAGCCCCTCCCCACGCCCCTCTGAGAGATATTTGGTTAAAAAGAACACAATGGTGCTCTAGGAGGAGATTCAGGTGATAAGGTGGGGGTGGGGGGGGGGGGTTACCTTGGTTACACAACCAAAAAGTCGTTATGACATCATAAAGTGGCCAAAATCTGATCAGCTCATTTTCAGACAGGTTTTTATATAAATGGATCAGGACAAAAAGACAGAGGGGACTCAGGTTGATGTATACAAGACATGAAAAAGTGGATTTTGCATAATAGGTGACCTTTAAGTGTGAATCTATACGCCTACTGCCTGAATCTGCTTTATGATTTTCTTTGGTTCATTTGTTCTGTTTTGAATTCAGCAGGTGAACCTATATGTTCATAAAATAGTGTGTATGAGCTTAACTGTGTGTATTAAACTAAAACGGAGCATTTTCTGTCAGCTCAGATTTTATTTTTGCTTCTTTAAACTGTAGTATGTGCTCATGTGTTTCATTCAGTGTGTCATTTAATGTGTGGTGTAAAGGCTACTGCCTGAATATGGTTAATGAAAGGCAGCTTTTCTGTTGTCTTGCACAATACACTTGAGTAAAACGCATCTTATTGATAGTATGCCATTTGCATTACATTTGAAGTTGAGGTAATCCAAAAGTAACAGAAATTAATTGGGTTACATTACTTTTATATTTTGATACTCCGATTAAGTTACTGATTCTTTTTTATATTATAGTATGTTGTATTTGACAGGTAATAATTGAAATACTTTTTAAAGTAACCTTACCACCTTGGGAATAAAGCGGAAAAGCTGTTTTGGTAAATATTCAGACTCTATGCATTACATTAATGCACACAATGCACAACGATATTTTGTATTACTGCTGATTTTTTATTCCACATTTCATTCCTTCTATTCCATTACATTGCAATGTAAATACTGTTATATTTTACTATATTTTTTATTATTTTTAATATTTTTCAAGTTCTCTATCTGTGTTTTTAATTCTTGTTTGTATGCACCACAACACCAAGTCAAATTCCTCGTACGTGTAAACCTACCTGGTAATAAACCTGATTCTGATTCTGATTCTGATGCAACATTTATCATTTTCTTAGTCGCCTCCTCAGGTGTCTGAAAAACTGTTTTGCAAATATGTCTTTCTGAATGACAGGATTCACAGTACACACAGTCGGCAGTGTGAAAGCAGAGAAGTGAGTCGGGGTATCGCTGCAGTAAAATTCCAGCGGCTCCATCAGGTCACCTGCAGAGCATCACCTGAGGGGCTTCCTGTCACAGGCCGTAAAACTGACTCGGACATGTGTGGCGTTGCCCTTTATGGAGCAGGAAGCGGTGCTCAGGCCGAGGGGTCAGACCCACAGAACATACTTTATAAATCACACTGCACATGTTACACCAAAGGCTTGCTGGGGAAACCCCTTGCATTTATTATGACATTTAGTTGGGTGGGTAGAAGGGGGTATCATGCACCCCCCTGAAATAAACTTCTAATCAGCTTTTCTAGAATGTAAAAATTGTGTAGAAAACGATTAGCTATGTTAAAAAGTTGGCAAATTGTCCCACATATATATTTTTTCCAAATGAGTGCGCCTATTACCCTAAAAACTTTCACTATATCTCAGCCATTACTGCAGATAACTGAACAAATAAGATCCATGTTTTGAGGGTCAAGGAACATAATAAAACTATTCTTAAAGGTCACCTACTGTATCATGCTATTTTTAGGCAATAGCATAGGTCTCAGATATATAAAAATATATAAAAAACATGTCTATGAAGTGTTTTGCTCAAAATACCAAACAGATCACCCATTCTAGCCATGCCTCATATCCCTCTATTTCACTTCCTGTTTCAAAAGTGCTGATTTTGGGTATAAAGCTTTAAAAAAAAAAAGGAGGGGGCTGAGCTCATGCGGGACCCGGCAGCTACTGTCTAAACTAAATACTGCCGTGATGAAACGCCATATCATGGATTATCAAGGATTATTTCTGAAACAGTATGGAGCTCAAAGGCTTTCTCTCTTGCCGGTTATACCACAAGGTGAGTTCCTTTTTATTTCCTGCTTCTTCACACACATGCTCTGTGCAGTAAAGGTTAGCTCTGAGTGTTAGCGATGCTAATGTAAACACCGACCATATTACGTCCAAAACAGTCGGGCATTGTTTCCAACGTTTCCAATTGGGCCGTGGGTGTAAAACCAGCCTACATTTCCGATATTACGTCATATCGGACGCAAATCTGGATCAGCTCCGTTGTAGCCCCGTTTTTAGAGATTTGGGTACGGAGGAAAAGAGAGAGGGTTTTATTTTCTGACGCTGCGTGAGTTCCCTGACACACCGGGGACACATCTTTATGTATAAAAGACATCAAAAAGTGCATTTTGCATGATAGGTCCCCTTTAAAGTGTCTGTGGCATTATGCATTAACATGAACAAGTTATTGTACTCTTGAGTTCCTCAATATAGAGAGAATCATTTTGTGATGCTTGTAATAAAAACATCTGTATCTTCATGCATGGTTAACAAAAACAACTGAACACTGGGTTTCACGCAGCATCTGCACTAATTTGTTTCAGTTCAGAGTCCTCAAACGACCTGTTGGTTACACAATCTATCAAACAAAAACTTTCTCTTGAGAACAGACATGCTAATGATTGTGCTCTTTCCTTTTGTATTGTACTCAAGCCTAAGCTTCAGTATGCTGTAACTCACCACATGTTGTCATCAGTGGTGCAGGAAGTACTTACATTTTATACTTAAAGGGGCCCTATTATGCAATCTTTTTAGGTTCATTTTTTATTTTGATGCCTCTGTGACATGTCTCCATGCTTTAATGTTCAAATGTCACCATTGTGCTTGTTTTGGAGATTGAACAGAATCTGCTTTAATAATAGGAAGCACTTTACAAACACTGTATATATGAGTCTTCTGAAGAAGACAAATATATGATAAACAGTAGGCCAAGAAATGGCAGCAGTGGTAAATCTAAATTGAATGTTTAGGGGAAAGTTGTAGACTTGCATCTCTGAAAAATCAGTAGAAGTAGTAGTAGTATGATCAGCGATAATGACAACAAAAGAATAATAACGTACTCCTTGTACATTTCCATCTCCATCAAATGTGCTGTGTAGCTTGATTGAATCATTACCTCTCTGTTTGTAAATCTTTTTTTTTGCAAGCCAGCTTTTACATTTTATTCATACGACATGTTTGGACCCATGTTTCTCATTTTGCTCTGATGGTGCAGATGAAACACAAATTGCTGGCTGTGCTGAGCTCGCAGGCGCCAGGCTTCGGCGAGGCAGAGCTTTATAACGCTGGCTGCTTTCAAGCCTCTTGGTTTTAATTAAAGCCACTCTCCTCTCTGCAGGACGACACCACATCCATTCCTGTCAAAGCCTCTTTGGTGGTTGTAAATCAATCAGGCTTTAATATCTTTATATCTGATAAAAGGACAGAAAGTTCACAATTTGAAGTGAAAGACACCAGCATTGTTGGGCTGTTTAGCCGCACTGACATCCTATGACGGATGTTTGAGTAATTGTTGCCAGATTGTATCATTTGGTCTCACTGAACAACCATGTGGTGACCTAGGACACTCAACGTGTCTGTTAGTTTACAGCTCTACATCTCCTCTCTTGCTTTAGTATATCCCATAAATGTTTAAAAAGCAAAGTTTTGTTTTTTCTGAGAGAAATAACATCAGGTGTTTTTACTTAAGGCAACACATTCGCTCCAAGTCGGTGGTCTCCCATCTCGGGTCCTTTCTCAGTGTTAGAAGTGAATTCCATTCATCTGGAATCAATATCTTCCTGCTGCTCCAATGTCTTTTCATGTAATTGTGTAATCCATTAATGATGACAAAGAAAGTTGCTGCACTTAAGGTAATAATGCTTTATTTCCGTACCACATTGGTCAGATCCAGGTGTGTTCTGCTGCCTCATGTCTTTCTTTACATTCACACACAAATCATGCATCTGCGTCACCAGGATTCAAACTCTCATGATCTTGTTTTCACGATATTTCGAAATTGCTTCGAGATCCTTTTTTCTCAGAAGCTTATAAGTTACTACGAAAAAAAGATGAATGTACCCTCCAGATCTGATCATGAACATATGCTTGTACACCTCCTATAAAACATGTTTTCAAGTCAAAACTATTAAATTAGGAAAGATATAGTAGTGGACAAATCAATCAATCTTGATCCATTTCCATGGAATAAGGATGCCTCTGCTGTTTTTAATAATGTTGAAGACGTCAAGGCTTTCTTGCAAAACATGTGAAGCGTATCTCAAGAAGAAACAACATCAGCTTTCTATAAACCCTTTTTTTCTCTCTTTGAACATGTTTTACCGTTGATGGTCATGTGTAATCCCCGCTGTCAGCAGTATGCAGAGGAGAGAGAAGGTTATTTCTGAGCTGCTGCTTGAAACCCAAATCCCTTTAAATCTGAATGAGTTATGTGATCCAATATGTCTAAAACCCAAAACACAGAATATTGAATATATTTCACTCGCAACCTTTAAAGGTCGCGATAAAATGAAATAAAATACAATTTGTATTTATATATATGTATAATATACATGGTCTGAAAGCCTAATTGGAGACTTTTCTATGATTATCCAATACATTTATGTCACAGTAATTTGTAACAGTGCTAGACGTTTTACTGACACTATTTGTGAAACTGACTATTATGCTTTTTGGGTTTTCCCTTCCCTCTACTGTGTTATACAGGTTTTTGTGCATGTAAATGGTCTGAAAAGGCTTAAATCCCAAAGTTCCCTCCAGATTCTCTCCCACATGTCTTTTTATAAGACAAAAATAAAACTCTGATAGAAAAGGAGTCCCATGAAATGATACCCAGAGAACCATTAGGAGGATTTTGCAGACATTTGATACGACTTAACTCTGATTCTGAAAAGTAACCTGTATTTCTGTATTACGTATCTAGTACTGTTTTAATTTCCAAAGTTTTATGACACTGTTTTGTTCCAGAGCTAAAGTGCAGTTTCAACGCACTCTGTTGACTCAGATGCTGTTTCCCTTCATCCCATCAGGCTCCACCTTGGCAGCTTTTCATTAGCCGGATGGGGACAGAACGTCTCTTGGACAGAAGATTCTCCACATCTTGGACAGAATTTACTCCGTATCTGTCTTGAATAAACTGAGCCAACACTGATGGAGTATCTGTCAGCACAAAGACTTGTTTACACAGGCTTGTTACATTGCGCTTAACGTCTATCTGCATGTAAAGCTAAATGGTATATTAGCCAAAACGTCTTAAACATTCTCTAAAGTTGATTGAGCCAAAGAGGACTCGTACATCATTGTAACTTTGTTTACATGTCTCCACACTTTTCAAGTTTCCTTGTCTTTTCCGTAGCGTGGCTTTTTCATTGACATGGAGCCAATGACCTTGTGTTATGCAGTCTGTTGCTTTTCTACATCTGGATGTTTACCCTTAACTCAAATGTTTTTGATACAAAGACTTCCAGAAACTATAAATCCGTTCACCTCTTCTTCCGAATACATCGCCTTAGAAACATACAGCACAACATCTGGCCATAAAAAATGACCATAAAACGATTTAAATTGTAAATATTTTGTTCTGTAAACATGATCATTAAACTATCCTCGTCCAAAATCACCATATGGCATGGATTCAGAACGGCATTTAAACATTTTCAAACACCCAAATTGGAGAGGGGGCTGCAGTAAAATATAATTTGTACTTGTGTTTGTTTTGTGTATACACAGAGGGAGTAATTAAACTGGAAGGCATTGTGGTTTAGACTGAAACATTAAAATGTCCTCATTCACACAATTTTAATATATGCATTACCAATAATACAAGAGACAAAGGAATTTAACCATTTTGTATTACTGTTACAAGACTGTATAACTGGAGACTGTCTAAAGTGAATATTAGCGCCTCATATTTCCCTATAAAACCAGAAAATAGTTGTCTTTATACAGACTAAAGTGGAAGAAGTTCTCAGATCTTTTACTTGAGTAGAAGTACCAGAGTGTATGAATACTCTGTTACAGTAAAAGTCCTGCATTCAAAATGTTACTCAAGTAAAAATACAAAAGTATTAGCATCAAAATATAGTTAAAGTATCAAAAGTAAAAGTAGTCGTCGTGCAGATTGGTCCATTTCAGAATAATATATATGATATGTTTGATAATGATTGATCATTAAAGTGTTCTCAAAGCTGGTAAAGGTGCAGCTAGTTTGAATGACTTTGTATACTGCAGGGTAGCTTGTGAATTTACTCCAGGTGGAACTAAAGTCTGATTTAAGACTTTAGTTTGCAAATAAATTACTAGATAAATGTAGTGGACTAAAGTACAAGATTTTCCTCTGAATTGTAGTGGAGTAGAAGTACAAAGTAGCATTACATTGAAATACTCAAGTAAAGTACAAATACCTCAAAATTGTACTTAAGTACAGTACTTCAGTAAATGAACTTAGTTACTTTACACCACTCGTAATAGTTAAACTCATGCTGAATCAGCCTTTCATCTCGAAACTATCCCCATATTGAGTATCAAACTGTTGCCTGTAGACGACCAATTTAAGTGTTATTAATGCAGTAAAATGTTTTCTGCCTTGCTGCCTTTTCATGGCTTTGTGCTATCGTACATTTCCCTCCTCTTCATCACACCTGGCAGCTATCCTTCATATTGTAAAAGCTGCTCTCTGGTTTAACTATTACTCTGGGATATATCAAAGCTGGCTTCTTGGATGAATTCCACCCCCATTACTTTCTGCTTGCTTAGCAGATTGTACTGTTTGTAGGCGATGTATCTCTGTGTTATGAACTGTTAAACCGATGAATAACAGCCGTCACTGCTCAGAGAAAAATCTGCTATCATAAGTCATCGCCTCAGCAGGAGAGGAACTTTAGATACTTACTATAAGAAGAGTGAGATGGTTTCATCCTAAATCCTTATTTTTATTGAAAAAATCACGGTTACGAGGTTTTCTTTAGAATGACTAATTACCTGTAAACAGAACAATATAACCTTAGAAAAGTTTGACATCTCAAGAAAAAGACTGGTGACAACTTTTTACTTTTTACTTGCAAGAAAAGCAAGAGTAAATTCAGGCGCTAGGCGTCTAGATTCACAATCTAAAATATTAGCCTACAGAATAGTACAGCTAACAAAGAAGAGATCAAATCTGCTCCTTTTACAACAAACACTGAATGCTCTTTTTAGTAACATTGTAATCCTGCTCATCCCAAATTGTTAGAAATGTGACAGTAATCTGATTATGTCTTTTTTCATGTAACGGTAAGGGAATACCGTTACTCTTCAGTGTATCCTGATAGTAATCCTGTTGCATGTTATCTGTTAAACCCCAAGCCCTAACATGTTTTTGCACTTGACTTTGACTTTCTCAGTAAAGGCCAAACTAACACTTTGAGATCTTACTAACTGCAAGATGGTTGGAAAACTCCACTTTTTCTCTCCTGTAGGAATTTAACTCCACACATGTATTCAAATCCCTTCCACTTTGGAGGAAGCAACCAAAGGACTTTTCCTCTTTACTCTTGAGTGATTGCCGATGACTGTGAGGATTTCAGGCCTCTTTTGCATCTAACATTACCATGTTTTTCGTATCCAGATCGTCTCTGATGCGGTTTGACTTCAGAGGAAGAATCCATCTCTGAGAAAAGAGGTCTGTTCCTTACGGCTGTTCTCATTACAGCTGTGGTCAGTGTCACCGCCGTGCAGAGACGCAGTCAGATGTGGGAGTTGAGATTAATGGAACAGAGTTTGTTGGCCACGCGAGCATTTGTGTGTGTGCGCACTTGGAAGACTCTTTTAAAAGATGAAGACTACCATCTGTCATCTTTTTTCTTGATGTAGTTATAAGGTCTGGTTATTGGAAATATGGTTGAATCCAGTATTGTTAAAATGTGTCTTAGAGATGATGCAGATTTTATCAATTTGATGTCCATCTTGTGTGAATTTACCCCTGCTTTTCAACACTATTAGTGTTCTGTGTTTGTCCTAATTGAGTGCCACATTATGCAGCACATTTGGAATCTCCAACCATGCAGATTAATGGAACGCATTGGTTTTTCATTTTGCCGGCCAGAGCTTAAAGAGGACGTATTAGACTAATTGTCAGGTTCTCATTTGTAATTTGTGCCGCTACTCTGACATGTTTACATGCTTTCATGTTCAAAAAGCTCTTTATTTTTCTCATACTGCCTGTGCTGCAGCACCTCTTTTCACCCTCTGTCTGAAACCAAAGCCCAGTCTGCTCTGATTGGTTAGCTGGCTGGCTCTGTCGTGATTGGCCAACCGCTTAGAGATGTCCCGCCCCTTAGCCCATCACGTACAATGTGTTGGAGCGCTAGCCAATAAAAGTGCACGTGTTACATAGTAATGTCATTATGTTATGGTAAGTAAACAAAGGAATCCAATGGAGGTGTTTCAGGCAGGGGGGGGCGGGGAGTGTGAGAGATAAACTTGTTTGCCTTTGCAGATCATTGACATGCACAAAAACATATTAACACACTACATAAAAGGGAAAACCCCCCAAAAGCATAATAGGGCCTCTTTAAGTTTTGGTTAGGAGGCCTTTTAATCAAAAAAATCCTTTACACTGCAACACTTACAGATCCCCAACACTTACAGATCCCCAGGGGAGAAAAGTTACTCTTTCAAATGAACTCATTGTAATTTACATTTAAAAGGCCCACTGGGCTACATTTAGTGAAACCACCCGTGCTGTTTACAGTTGTTTCCATATGGTTTAGAGTTACTGCCCTCACTCTTGGCGAGTTACATAACTCACTTGAAAAGCTTGAAAACATTTTAAAATGGTACGTTAACATAATACATTGGTTCCTTACAACCTATTTATCTCTTCTGAAAAACATCAGTGTACAGGTTCAACACTAGGATGCTGCATAATCATTGAAAATGAACACTGAAACCTGAATAAGAACGCTAGCAATACTAAATTGTTAAAATAATGTGTAAAGTCCTGAATTCAAAACCTTAAGTAAAAGAACAAAAGTATTGGCATTCAAATATACAAGTACCAAAAGTAAAAGTACTTATGTTATGCTTAATGACCCTTTTCAGAATCATTAAACATGCAACTGGATTATGATTATTAACTCATGAGCGTGTCCATCACAGCTGACAAATGTTGAGCACATTTGAATTGCTATATTTACTGCTGCTGGATATCTTAACCTTTAACAATAAAGCATAGTTCATTTTTTTGTATAATAGATAATAGATTTCTTCATGTTCAACTATTTCATCTTTTCGTTCTGTTTTATCTACTATTTTGAGATGTTTATATCATAAATGTGTTTATTTTCTACTTCTATTATCTGCAATACTTGTTTTACATGCTGCTGTAATTGAAACATTTCAATAAAGTATATCTTATCTTATTAGCTAACCATCTTAATTTAAGTAATTAAAGATGTCAGATTAATGTAGTAAAAAGTACAATATTTGCTTTTAAAATGTATAAACAGGGCATTTTAAATTAACGGAGGGTCTATTTGCACACCAGGTGAAAATAGACACACGGCAGCTATTCGGCTATTTACACCCACCCCCCCAAAAAAAAACGTCACTTCATGACGATGTTTACTTCATGGCACAAAAGGGGGTTTCACGGCGGTCCGGAGGCGCTTCAACAGGGGAGTTTCTGGATGGATAGACCCTACAATAAGTCCCGGTTGGCAAACAGCAGGATGGCTGAAGCTGCGGCCTTTTTGTGCTGATGGAAAGTACTGTTTTTAAAAGCACAGATTTTAAAAGTGCCTTTTTATTGAGTCTATATGTTTGTTTTGTTCAACTTAAAGCCACACAAGGGTGGGGCATGACATGTCTACTGTATATTGTAAAGACATGTGTAATTGTGTCTTTCAGGATGCTGAAGCCCTGCTAAAAGGACCACATGAAGAGCCTCAGGGGGTACATATTAAATAGACTGATTGGGGCACAATTACATAATTGATTTTTTTTAGTCACTGTTGTGGTATTTTGTAAATAAACATACTAAAATGAATCTCTTCTCATAACTTCTTTCCAACTGTTGTGGCAGATTAATTAACCCCCTTTCATCAGGGGGGTCTGTGGGACATTTATTTCCTTACAGCCATGTTCACAATATAGCACAGGTGTTTTTTGTCCCTGATTGTTAGCTACGGACACCCGGGTGTAAATAGCATTGTTAGCAAGGGACACTCGGGTGTAAATAGCATTGTTAGCTACAGACACCGGGTACCGTGTAAATAGCATTGTTAGCTACGGACACCCGGGTGTAAATAGCCAACCCAGTCTCACGGCATTTCGTGTTACGGGCCGTCTCCACGGCAGCGTTAAAAAATCTTGAAACGCTTCTGCCCATTCACTTTGAATGGGGTGACGTCACTTTTTTTCGCTTTCGCCGAAATGCATTGTGGGCAGGCGAGCGGAGATTCTCAGGATTTTCAAGATCCAAAGTTGAACAATGTTCAACTTTTGAAGCTGAGGAGGAAGCGTCAGCCAATCAAATCCCGTGTACGCAAATCTGACAGTTCAAGCTCTAGCCAATCAAACGGCGTGTATGCTGGGAGAGATATCCCGCAGATCATTTCCTCATATTCCAAAAAATGGAGGAGAAATTAGCGGTAGCGAATCAATCACCCGGTGCTTTATGACCAGACCTACCGGGATATAAACCGGAGGAGCCAGGCATGGAGGGAGGTGGCAGAGACAGTGGTATGTTTTCGCCTGTTTTGGGGAGTTTATATCCAGTTTACTTCGGGCTTTTTTGCTTCGTATGTCGCGGGCGGGAGATTCATGTGATTGGTTGCTCGCAAAAAATCCTCAAGCTTCAGATACGCCCACCTCCAAGATTTTTTTAACGCTGCCGTGAAGACGGCCCGTTATAGTCACGACATTTATTTAATTTATTGATTCGTGTTCACCAACACGATTTTTGCATTTTTTTTGTGTCACACAGAACGATTTTAAAAGCAATGTATTTCTATTGGTTGGTAGTATTTTCGTGCCTGCACCACGTCTTTTTGTCCGGTCGGGTCTTGGAAGACCAGAAGCTGTGTGGTTCATAAAAACATTTTCTTACTCAATATCTTACCCTAAGCCTAACCCTAACCCTTTTATTTTAAATTGTATAATGTCGGAGTTTTTTTGCCGTCCGCGAGGAAAATAAATGTGTTTTTTATTTGTTATTATTTGGTGCAGGCACGAAACATACTACCAATAGAAATACATTGCTGCTAAAATCGTTCTGTGCCAGAATACTGAAATCTGTATTTTTTTTAAATCTTTTTTTCCTTCAAATTTGTTATTATTTACATTGCTTTTAAAATCGTTCTGTGTGAAACGAAAAAAATGCAAAAATCGTGTTGGTGAACACGAATCAATAGTTTAATTTCGCGACTATAACACGAAATGCCGTGAGACTATGTTGAAATAGCATTGTTAGCTACGGACACCCGGGTGTAAATAGCATTGTTAGCTACGTACACCCGGGTGTAAATAGCATTGTTAGCTACGGACACCGGGTGTAAATAGCATTGTTAGCTACGGACACCCGGGTGTAAATAGCATTGTTAGCTACGGACACCGGGTGTAAATAGCATTGTTAGCTACGGACACCGGGTGTAAATAGCATCTGCCTTAAAGCTCCCATGTCATGCTTTTACGGTTATTACCCGTCCCCTTGTGTGTTATGAAGGTTTTTATGCATGTAAACGGTGTGCAGAGTCAAAACCCTCAAAGTACACCCTGTAGCGAGTAAAACTCTAACACAGAAAATACCTCCCCAAAACGCCTCGTTGGAGATACGTCACTGCCCATTTGAGTCTTCCATTTAGTTCCGGGTACGGCCTGATGTCATGCGGTACCCGGAACGAAATGGACCAATCCCGAAGAGCTATGGCCACACCCAGCGGCGCTGGCCGCACCCTCTGCCAGCCTAACATTTACTGTTGGAAGCTCTGGTTCAGTTCACAATCGATCCAGTCATGCCACTGCCAAGGACCTGTTTCCTGAAATGTGAGGAGAAATCTGAGCTGTTTGTCCTACCGACGGAAGAACCACGACGAAGTCAGTGGTTGAAATTTCTTTTTAACACTGTTCCTTCAGAGGTTCGAAGAACCGGCATTTCACAGACGAAAGCTTCCAAAACATTGCCCAGTTTGAGGCCGGATATGCACAGCTTGTTTGGACCGTTTGGAGCAGGGGAAGATTCGGGTACACAACCTGTAAGTTTGCATTGTTATTTGTGTATTTATCAAACAAGGTATCTACCACGACTGGTTAAATGTGTAAACCGGACTCCTAAGTCATTGACATAGTGCTAACTGGGCTAACTAAGTTGCTAGAGTTTCCATATATCAACTCCAATATTAGCAGATCGCCTTACATACATGTTCCTCATAGCTGGATAATGTCTGCATTCACACACGAAATAGTCATAGACCGTATACTCCTGGTGATTTACCGTACGGTCAGTCGCGAAACGTAATTACATTATAGCTGGCGTAGCGTGAATGCTACCGATCTAACCGACGGAGCTACAGTAGACCTTAGTTTGGTCGGAAAAACATTTTTGTTATGCTACGTTGCTAGCGTTTAAATATATCAACTACAATGTCAGCAGATGGCCTTACATGTTTGTCATGGCAGGAGAATGTCTGCAGTCACACACACACGGAATACTCATACAGTATACTCCGGGTGATTTACCGTACATTGTGACAGTACATGTACATACTGCATGTATAGCTAACGAGGCTAGCTGTATGCTAGCGCAAAACAATGTATTCATGCAAGTTACAATGTATGACCGAACGTAGCAGAATACCCGTATAATATTGCAATTATAAACACGTTATTGCTAGTCTAATATGAACCACTAGCTTTTGTTCATAGTAGTTTTATTACACTCCATTATAGTTGCCGTTCCTCCAAGCTAACGTTCATATCGTGTTAGCTACCAAGGTAAACAAAGCTAGGTTAGCATATTAGCAGGCAAGCTGTTCATTAGATAGATCCACACTCCTACCACAACTACTACTAACGAATCTAAAACAACTAAGTTTCTCTAATATTTTGTGATTTGCATTTGATTTCGTCCAGCCAGATCCTGCCGGACAATACATGACTGGACTACCACACTGATGCATCCTCCTAAAAAGCCCCGGCTGCTATAGGCAAGATGCCGACAACGGGGAGTAATTGACGATATACCGTGTATATATATGTATATTTACGTTCATTTTGTACATTTCTAAAAATAAAATTTCATGGAAATACTTAGTAGGCCTATCCTTTCTTCCCTGAATTATTTGCTCCTATAACATATCATTCATATATAGCAAACCATGATTTGATTTCTCATCAAACAGTAGTAGTTTATAACGGGTAAAAATAACTTACTCTTTGTTATGACCGGCTCGTAGGCCACAACGGAAAGACAAGGAGACATACACGAGTTTACAAAACCACGGCACATTTATTGTGGTAAATGCAGAGATAGGTGGTCAGGGGAGAGGATCGCTGAGCTGCTTTGGAGAGAGAGAGGGGCCGCCGTTTGACTCCGGGCAGCTGGCTAGCACCTCGGCTCCGGCCAGGTGTCCGTGATCGCGCTGATTAGCCTCTTCAGCTCCACCCCATCGTAAGACAAAGGCCCTGGGGCCGTCACACTCTTCTATAACAACAGTTGTAGGTACAGTTCGGTTAGTTGGCGTATAAAATATACGGCTGTACCGACGCCATGATAAGACTGATGTTCGGCTGAGAGCAGCCGTTTAGACATGGGCGCAGCCTCTCTGGTGGTTGACTAATCAGAACAGAGTGGCCGAGCTGACCAATCGGAGCACACTAGGCTCACAGGGAGGGGGGGGCAAGAGCTCCAACGAGTCGTTTAGTGGAGAGAGTGAATACTGCTGAATACACATGCTTGACAGAGATGCTGTATGCGAAACCAATGTGAGTTTGGAAAATTGCACAGTATAAATCTATTTTAGTATACCTCAACAATGTAATTATGATCAGTGGAAATGGCCATGACATGGGCCCTTTAAATGAATGTAATGAGTTAAAGTACAAGTAGTACCTAAAAAATGTACTTAAATAAAGTACTAAATGTACTTCATTAAATCCCACCACGGCAAGAACATAAAAAGGACATAGCCTACAAAACAAAAAGCATCATCAAACTTTACTGGTCTGCTTTGTCCTAACATATTTATGGGTTCAGTTTAACTGTTAAGCTTGTGCAAAATAAATAATGTGCTACAGCTGTTGTAACTGGAATATAATTTTTGTTTTCAACCACGAGGACTTGAATATGTATCTGTGCTGATGTGTCACGCCCTGACTAAGAACAATTACCGTAGATATTGTCGATCATAGTAGAATAATGTGTGCAGGTGGCTTTCTGACATGTTCGTTAGTAGTAGAGTAAATGCGTCATCGGTCTCTGTGGGCTGAGTGGGTGTCGGGTTGGAAAAGGATAAATATGCTAACAATGATCAGATGGGGGAGATAGGTGACTCAACGCTCCTCCTGAAGATAAACCAGCAGCTTAAGTGATTCAAAGGGGAACTTCCCTGATTCTACACATAAAAGTCCAGTCCAAGTTATATCAAAATCTGTGTTGTGAATTCATTTGACTGGATACAACGTCATGCCAGTGAATATGAATTGTTACCATCAATTCAAGGGACCCACGATTTAATACATTTAGACAGAAGCACTCTTTTGAGCACTAGTCAATCCTAAAATTAAATATAGAGTTAATCCTCAAGTTGAATGTGTGGTAAAGGGTCTTGAACATATTGTCTTTAGTGATGTAATAGTATGTTACATTTTAGTTTTCTCGTTTCTCGTCTTAAATATTTATCCCTGTTTATGTTGCAAATGGATCTACTGTGATGCAATAAAAATGTCTGACTTGATCTGACAAGAAAGTATTATCGTGTCGTATTGTATTGTGTTATATTGTATGTCAGATGGGGTTGAAGTGGTGCAGCGATGATGTCTTTTTGTAGGCCAACCCAAAAGTTAGCATCACAAAGGTTTCCCTGTAAAAATTAAAATGAAAAGCGATGGGATTTTCCCATTGGTTTTCGGTAAATTGCAATCCACTGAACTTAATCAGTCTCTCTTGTGTCACCTATAAATTCCCCCCAAAAATGCATACCTTAAGATTAATAGATTTATAGCAAAACTTCCCCCAGATCCAAAAATACAGAGCAGCGTCGAAAGTAATTTAGGCCTTTTTGTTGAATGGAGTAAACCTCCCACATCGAGATAAGGAAATCAAAGGTTTAGGAAAGGTCCATAGAATATCTTTATGAGGTAATTGGAGGTTCCTCTAAAGGAGAAATTACAGGACAACTGATATAAACACAACATACTGTACCTTCTGCACCTGTACTGTACAGTGTGTGCAGATGAGAACAACCACTTAAATGTAACCACTTCTTTCTTTCAAAGGGAGCGACTATATACTATTTATTGTACTGAAGGCTGTTGCAGTTAAAGTTTTACACTGTCTCTTGTCAGGATCACTTTTATCAATTTTAGAAAAGCTATACAACACCCAAACCGCTCCTTTCAGTGAGCTGCTGTCCAACAACGTTTCTCACACAGTTTACCACATTTTTTCCCCCCTTACACAATTTCATGCCAAGTTTTCCACTTTATGTGACACACCATTTGTGGGAGTGCATCTCTACATGTGGAACCAATTTGCTGCGAGCTAATGAGTTTCGCAGGTGGTTGGTTGTTGCGTGCTACACTGTAGTCGGGAACAGAGAGCAGATACTGCACTTTGGCTGATGTAACTCTGGCATGCATTGTTACTGAGGGCACAGCCGTATGAGGCTCCATGTTCACCTTTTGATGATGTGTTTTATCATCAGATGTTTTCAACAAACTCCCTAATGGCAGTGCTTGGACGATACACTTCAAAATAATGATAGTGTAATCCAAAGTTAATTTCCTTTGTTTTATCTTAAGAGTTCTGGTACTTAAAGAGGCCCTATTATGCTCTCTGGGGGTTTCCCTTTCCTGTAGTGTGTTATAAAATGTTGTGTGCATGTAAATGGTCTGCAAAGGCTAAAATCACAGAGTTCCGTCCAGAGGGAGTTTCTCTCCCACACAACCCCCTCTGAAACACCTCCATTGGACTCCTTTGTTTACTTCCGAAACAGTGACATCCGTAACAGTCCCATTTCTATTGGCTAGCGCTCCAACACATTGTACGTGAAAGGCTAAGGGCCGGGACATTTCTAAGCGGTTGACCAATCACAACAGAACCAGCCAGCTAACCAATCAGAGCAGACTGGGCTCTGGTTTCAGACAGAGGGTGAAAAGAGGTGCTGCAGCACAGGCAGTATGAGAAAAATAAAGAGCTTTTTGAACATTAAAGCATGGAGACATGTCACAGTAGAGACACTAAATACAAATATGATCCATAATATTTCCTCTTTGAGAATTAAGGAAAAGTGCAGCTGTCACTTCAGCTGACTACAGTAGGATACCCTGTACAATATGTTATAAGTATGTTAGAGCAGAGATAATCCGCTGCTGATGCGTGATTTTTTTGTGCCAAAGAAATGTGTGTTTCACAACAGCTGTTTTAAGGCCTCTGCTAGATTAAATGGATAGCTTTAGCCTTGGGGGAAAAAAAAGAAATGGGAAGGGGAAAATAGAATATTCTGTGAATGAGTCACAGGGTGAAGGGCGGAGTGATGTCGGCCCCGTCTTCACAGCCGAGGGAAACAGAGAAAGTGTGTGAGTGTTTGTTGGGGGTGGGGGGCACCACGAGGATCACTGGGGCCTTCTGGACCCAAGCTGTTGTTCTGAGGATCCAGGCAAACACACTGACTGTAAAATAAAGCACACACACCTTGTCGTGCCTGCAGAGTAGACGGTGTGTAGCAAAGCTTCAGTTGTCCTCAGACTGAGGTCACTGACACTGAGACTGTAGCAAATTAAATGAAAATGTTTGATTTCTCAGAACCGTTGTGCTTTCCAACAAGCTCTCCAATTATTGTATTTTAAATATGAATTAAGGTTCTAAAAAAAGAGCTTTACTGTAATTATCTTTTTTATATATACATTTCATTTCAATTAATAACGTACATCATTGTGATAAATGTTAAAGAGGCCCTATTGTCCTTTTTTGGGGTTTTCCCTTCAAGGTTCAAGGTTCAAGGTTCTTTATTGTCAATCTGACATAGTTACAGAGTAATTATGTAGTTGAAAATCTTATGTCACAGGCTTCTCCAACAATGCAACATAATAACATAATAACAATAAGAGCATGAGCAATACAAAAATAATAATAGTTATAAAATGAAATAAAGTTATGATGTGGAATAGTGCAATAGAGTCTATATACAAGTTATTGGAATGATATATATATATATATATATATATATATATTAGGTATTAGATACATGCTACTGAGTAGCAGATGAATGTTTGATGTTGTTTCAACAGTTCAATTTTTTAACAGTCTCACTGCCCGCGGGAAGAAACTGTCTCCGAATCTTCTTGTCCTTGCCAGGATGCTGCGGTAACGTCTGCCAGACGGCAACAGAAAGAACAGTTTGTGGCTGGGGTGATGGGGGTCTTTGATAATCCGTAGTGATTTCTTCCTGAGCCGCTGGGAGTAAAGGTCCTCCATGGATGGCAGCTCCGTCCTGGTGATGTGCTGTGCAGTTTTCACCACCCTCTGTAAAGCCTTACGATTGAGGTCGGTGCAGCTGCCGTACCAGGCCGTCATGCTGCCAGTCAGGATACTCTCTATCGTGCACCTGTAGAAGTTGCAGAGTATCCTGGAATCCATTTTGAACCTCCTCAACCTGCGGAGGAAGAAGAGCCGCTGTCGAGCTTTCTTGGTGATGGTGGTGGTGTGAAGAGACCATGTCAGGTCCTCAGTGATGTGGACCCCAAGGAACCTGAAGCTTTTGACTCTCTCCACCGTAGTCCCATTGATGGCGATGGGGGCGTGTCCCTCTCCCTGCTGCTTCCTGTAATCCACAATCAGCTCCTTTGTTTTGCTGATGTTGAGATGGAGGTTGTTATCCTGGCACCAAGATGTCAGGTTTTCGACCTCCTCTCTGTACGCCGTCTCGTCATCGTCTGTGATCTGGCCGATGACGGTCGTGTCATCAGCAAACTTCACGATGGTGTTGGAGCTGTGTGTGGCCACGCAGTCGTGGGTGAACAGGGAGTAGAGGAGAGGGCTGAGCACGCAGCCTTGAGGGGCACCGGTGTTTAGAATCAGGGTGGAGGATGTGATGTTTCCCACCCGCACTGCCTGGGGTCTGCCCGTCAGGAAGTTCAGGATCCAGTCACAGAGGGCGCTGTTGAGCCCGAGGTCTCTGAGCTTGATGGCCAGCTTGGAGGGCACAATGGTATTGAATGCTGAACTGTAGTCAATGAACAGCATTCTCATATATGTGTTCCTGTTCTTCGGGTCCAGGTGTGAGAGGGCAGTGTGGAGGGTGAGGGCTATGGCGTCGTCAGTGGACCTGTTTGCTCTGTAGGCAAACTGCAGGGGGTCCAGAGAGTCAGGGAGGGAGGAGGTGATGAATGATTTGACTAACCGCTCAAAGCACTTCATTATGGTGGAGGTGAGTGCTACTGGGCGGTAGTCGTTGGGGCAGGTGATGATTGTCTTTTTGGGGACAGGAACGATGGTGGAGTGTTTAAGACATGTGGGGACTACAGACTGCAGCAGGGACCTGTTGAAGATGTCTGTGAACACCTCTGCCAGCTGAACTGCACACACCCTGAGAACACGGCCAGGGATGCCATCAGGTCCAGGAGCCTTGTGTGGGTTAACCCTTTTAAAGGATTTACACACATCTGCCCTATTTAAAACAAAAGGGCAGTGTAGCTCCTGGTCCCTCTGTACCTCCACAGCCCGGCTGCTCTCAAAGCGTGCAAAAAAAACTGTTCAGCTCATCTGGGAGAGATGCGCACGCAGACACTCCCGCAGCACCCCCCGCTGCTCCTTTGTAGTCAGTCATTGTCCTTAGTCCCGCCCACATATTCCTAGTGTTACAGCCTTTAAAGTCAGATTCCACCTTTTCTTTGTACTGTCTCTTTGCATTTTTAATTGCTCTCCGGAGATCATACCTAGACTTCCTGTACTCCTCCAAATCTCCCGCTGTGTGCGCGATAGTGCGCGCTTTCAGTTTGCTACGCACATCGCAGGTTATCCAGGGCTTTTGATTTGGGAATGTCCGTACAGAAACCTTCGGTACCACGTCATCGATGCATTTCCCAATGTAGCAGATGACAGTGTCCGTGTGTGTGTTGATGTTATTGTCCTCAAACACACTCCAATCCGTGGATGCAAAGCAATCCTGCAGTGCCTCATCTGACTCCTCGCTCCATCGTTGTACTGTTCTTGTAATCGGTCTGTCCCTTTTAAGTTTCTGCTTGTACGCAGGCAACAACAGTAGTGAGATATGGTCTGATTTGCCGAAGGGAGGGCGAGGGAGAGCCTTATATCCATTCCGGAAAGGGGAATAAACATGGTCCAGTATGTTATCCCCGCGCGTCGGGAAGCTGATGTGTTGGTAATATTTTGGCAAAACCTTCTTCATGTTGGCGGTGTTGAAATCTCCGGCCACAACGAACGCCGCATCTGGCCGTGAAGTCTCGGTTTTATCAATAATCCCAAACAGCTGATCGAGTGCCGTGTTGTTGTCGGCGAGTGGCTGCGGCGGGATATACACTGCTGTTATCACAACAGATGTGAATTCCCTCGGCAGATGGAAGGCCCGACATGAGATCATGAGGTGCTCGAGATGTGCGGAACAGTCCGATGAAATAATCTTCACATCTGAGCACCAGTTGTTGTTAGTCATTACACACACACCGCCTCCCTTACTTTTCCCCGAGTTTGCAGTCCGGTCCTGACGGAAAATAGAGAATCCATCAGGGACAATGGCGGAGTCCGGGATAGCGGGGTTGAGCCAAGTCTCAGTGAGAATTAACACGTTACAGTTCTTAATGTCCCGTTGAAAAGCAATCCGGCTTCTGAGTTCATCTAGCTTATTTTCAATGGATTGAACATTAGCCAGAAGAATACTCGGAAGAGGGGGCCGATTCTCTCGTTTCCTCAGTCTGACCAGCAACCCGGCCCGGCATCCGCGCTTTGTCCTCTTCTTGCGTCTCTCAGGTAGAACAGCAACAGGTAGCCATGGTGAATCTCCATTGTTTGTCGGAGGGTTATTATTGTCCACGAAGTTTCGCAATTGGAGAAGTTCCTCTCTGCTGTATTGTATGGCAGAGTAGGTGCGGTCGGCTAGCATGTTGCGAACCATGTTAAAAGTAAAACGGCAAAAGTAAAAAAAATATGTACAAAATACGAAAATGGGCAAAGTTGGAGGGGAGCACAAAGACGATGCGGCCATCTTCACCGGCGCATCCTGGGTGTTATCCCTCGTGTTATATAGGTTTTTGTGCATGTAAATGGTCTGCAAAGGCCTAAATCCCAACGCTCCCTCCTGAAGGAGTTTCTCTCCTACACACTACCCCTCCCTGTCTGAAACACCTCCATTGGACTCCTTTGTTTACTTCTGTAACATAGTGACATCACTACTTAACCCATCGCGCTTCAATAGGCTAGCGCTCCAACACATTGTACGTGATACGCTCTCTAAGTGGTTGACCAATCACAACAGAGCCGACCAGCTAACCAATCAGAGCAGACTGGGCTCTGGTTTCAGACAGAGGGTGAAAAGAGGTGCTGCAGCACAGGCAGTATGAGAAAAATAAAGAGCTTTTTTTTACATTAAAGCATGGAGACATGTCACAGTGGAGACACAAAATACAAATATGAACCTGAATTGAGTATAATCTTGTTATGGCTACACATGATTTTTATACTTACTGTAACAATCACTGTCCAGGCTCTGGATTTGCCATGTCAAAATCAATATTATTTAGTCTAAAAGCCTCTTTTGACACTGCATTAGAGTGCTCAGGGAACGTTTGGTTTCTATGTTGCAATTTTGGCTTGATTTGTTATTCATATCCAGTTGTGGCCCGGAGTCAGCTGGCTGAGGCTCTGGGTCAGCCAGATGCTTGATGGGTAATTAAACTGATCAGGAAGTTGCAGAAAAAACATTACAGCTCTGGGCAATACCCCGCATGCATACGTGCTTAATATGTGTGTTTCGGTTTGTGAAGAGGTGCAGTATTTACCCTAAATATACCCTGTAATTCAACTTGCAGTAGGGAAAACCAAGCTTTCCTATTGATTCTGACACATTTATGGACATACTGCAAAAGAAAACAGATGGACTATACTCTTAAAGGAACAGTTCAACACTCTTGCATATTTTATCATGTTACCTATAGTGCTATTTATCAATGTTGTTAGTTTTGAGCTTGACCAATCCTATTAACCTTTAAGTATCCAGGTGGTATTGTAGCAGGAAATGGCTTTAACAATGGCTAATTAATGCTCAGCATACTATTGCCGGATAAAGCAGACCTGGAACAACTTCATGGCTACAAAACATCCTTCACTCTCCTTTTAGCTTTGGTTTAAGCTTTTAAAACTTAAGCTAGTGACTAACTACCTGTCATTTAGTGGGCAGGAAGTGGACAGTCGGTTTATTGGAGTTTTTTTGCTGAAAGCAGCTGCCTCCTGCTGCCTCCTGGAAATGAGGTTGATGAGGGACTGAAGCAATTACTAAAATTGATGGTTGTAAAAGCGGTACAGTGGGTTAAAGGAGGCTAAAATCTCTGCAGCGCTCTGTTTGAGGGGGATGCCATCTACTTTTGGCACAGATTTGTCTTCTCAAGGTCAATCTTCCAAACATTTATTATCAATAACTCTAAAAGTTTTTACATGTGGGTGCCTATGTTTCCAAAGCCATGGTGCCAAAATACACAGATACAATAGTCAAGCAGAATAAGTCTGTCAGAATCAATTAAATGTTTTCTTTGATGGAATAAACTTTCACAGAAACATTAGCTGCACCAGAATTCAGCTTTTAAAAATCAATTGTGTGGAAACGGGTCGATTAGAAGCTTCATTTCCCAGCAGTGTGATGTCTCAGCTGTTCATATGAAATTACTAATACTTTTATGTTGAAATCAGCTAAAATGACTGCTGACGTACTTGTGGCTGTGTGAACGTTGTGCAATTATCTGTATCATTCTGTGTCAAGCTTTCAACGACTCAGAAGAATTCGCTAAAGCAGGATATCCTCCCAGATAATAATTACGTGCTGTAGGCAAAGATATAACTGCCAAAAAGAAATAGTTTGAACAATATCCAGTTTTCATGCCAATGTGGGTTTGAATGGATAATTCATGTTGAGGTCCCGCCGCAAATGCAGTTAATGAGTCATTTCTCAAATGACCATTTACATTACAGTGTGGTAAGTCTTTTACCCTCTCTAACCCCTTTAACCACTTTACTCACTCTCTTTCTCTCTAAATCCTCTTGTTGAGAGGAAACCTGGTGACATCCTAATCTCTGTCTTGCCGGTGCCTTCAAATTCCACAATTTGTAGTTGCCTTCAACCTTTTTTTTTCTATAAATGTGTGTTTAAGCTGGTTGCCCTCTTGCAGCTCAGCAGCAGAACATTGTAAGATTTTACCACGTTTTTGGAAAATCTACTCTCTCTACACTTTAATATCGCTTTAAATACCCCTGGACTGTCGGTGTAGGTAGTAAGAAAAGGAGTAACGGTATACTGCATATTATATTGTGAGGAATCATGCAATCCTCATGTAAAAATATTTGTCATTAGCATACAATTTATAAAGACAAACATATTCACTTGTAGCCCTTTATCCTTGTAATGTCCAACGAGAGTAAATGTTTGATAAATCGATAAGAGTTCAAGCCCTTAACCAGGGATTGGGTTGCACCTGCTATTCGTAAATCAAATATTTATTGTGTTTAAAGTCCCTTCTAAGTTGCCTTTTTTTGGGCTGGTAATTTACTATGTACAGTAGCGGCACTTCAATGCAAGAATTATATTAGCTTGTAAAGACTGAAATAATGTTTAAATCAGGATACATCTGTTGCGTTGTCCAATTACAAAATATTATGAACAGTAGGCAAGGCTAAGCTTATTTATATAGCACAATTCAACACAAGGTAAACTGTAGCATCAATTGCTGGTCTAACTTAAAGGGGACCTATCATGCAAAATGCACTTTGTGATGTCTTTTATACATAAATATGTGTCCCCGGTGCGTCGGGGAACTCACGCAGCATCAGAAAATAAAACCCTCTCTCTTTTCCTCCGTACCCAAATCTTTTAAAAACAAGTGTACAACGAGCGGATACAGATTCCATCCGATCTGACGTCAAATCGGTGGCGGACCCACAGAAAGTTGCTATCAGAAACAATGCCTGACGTGTTTTGGACGTCTTTGTTTACATTAGCAAGCCTCGCTAACACTCAGAGCTAACCTGTACTGCACATGTGTTTGAAAAGCAGGAAATAAAAAAGGAACTCACCTTGTGATAAACCTGCAAGAGAAAAAGCATTTGAGCTCCATACTATTTCAGAAATAATCCTTGACGTGGTTTAAACAGGATGGCGAAATATCACAACCGAATTTAACTTTATCTCCGGTAGAATTCTGATCAGGCATTAGCTCCGCCTCCTCTTATTTATTTATTTTCAAGCTAAGGACCCAAGATCCGCGTTTCTCTAACAGGGCTTCAAAAGAGGGGTTTGAGCAGTATGAGGCATGGCTACAATGGGTGATCTGTTTGGTATTTTGAAAAAAAAACTTCACAGACATGTTTTATATAGGTATGGCCCTACAATATATTTTTCAAATATAGCATGATAGGTCCACTTTAAGGCCATAATTACCCTTGTTCTGTCCTGCTAGTAAATACAATGAATGTTCTGGTATGGATGGATTCTTATGGTTAAAGATCCCTCTTACCCTAACTTGATCTTTACCTATAGTGTATTAAAGGAAAATGGAAGAATCAAAGCAAGGAAATAATTTCAGGATATCAGCCCAATGTTTTGGACGTCACTAAATACACTGATTTACTGCTCTTTCCTGTGTTGCAATGAACTCATACACTGATGGCATCCTTTTATCTGGTTCACTGGCAAAGACCCAAAACCACACCTGCATCAAGGGGAGCCAAATGTGTGTGTGTGTGTGTGTGTGTGTGTGTGTGTGTGTGTGTGTGTGTGTGTGTGTGTGTGTGTGTGTGTGTGTGTGTGTGTGTGTGTGTGTGTGTGTGTGTGTGTGTGTGTGTGTGTGTGTGTGTGTGTGTGTGTGTGTGTGTGTGTGTGTGTGTGTGTGTGTGTGTGTGCTGAAAGGGCCCTGAGCTGCTGTCACAGCCATAATGAAGACATCCACATCCGTTGTGGATGAACTGGAGTCTCTGAGTGACGCCTCTGGCAGCCGGCCAGACGCAGCCTTGGGTCAGCGCTCTGCAGGGCGCTGAGTGAGGGACACGGCAGACATGTGTGCACTCGGTAAGCTGTTTGAACTGCCCTACTCTGTAAAATACACTTCTGAAGAACACAGTACACAGCGTTTCATCAGGGTCTCTCAGAAGATTTTTACGGTTTTAATAATTATAGGTCCTTTTTTTAACAGAGGAGTTAATGTTCTGCTTGGGTTGAATTAGTCATAAAAAAAAGTGCAAGTTATTGGTGCTCTGATGGTTGTCTCTGGAAGGTATTTTGATTTGTTGTATTTACTACGAAAGGTTTGGGTTTTTTCCGCCAATTGCTCCACCAAAATCTGCAATTGTGTATAGTTTTCTTGTGTGTAAAGAAAAGTTAAAGGTTGCAATGGAGTGTGCCGTTTATTGCAGGAACCAGTGAATTTGAATAAGAGTTTTTTCAGGATGGGACATATGATATGTTTGGATTTTGTCCTAATATGAACACTATGTTACTGTATAAACAAATGCTGTGCAGAAGCTCCACTGGAAGTGTGTTGTACACAACGTCCTGCATAGTTTCCTGTTTGGTTACCAACCTGGTGACATCCATTCATTTATTGTAGTTGGCCGATACTTTGATTTTTCAATTTTATATATACACAAACATGCCAGATAACAAATAATAAACAGTGCAGGAAGAAGAGGAAAAAAACCTGTTGGGCTTATTTGGATCCTCCACCAGAATAATGTTAATCAAAATTGTATAGAAAAAACAAAATCAATATACAACCAATAGATTACATTCAATAATGGTGGCAAACTTTAAGAACGTATAACAAAAACATCAATAAAATAATGAATGTGAATTTATTTTTTTGGGTTTTTATGGAAAATGAAAAAGCAGGCATTCTTTGAAGCATTTAAAAAAGGGACAGTACTTTGTCATTTAGGTAAAGTCATTCCCCGTTTTCTTGTCACCCAAAATCAGATGGATATATTGTCCTCTGCAATTGAGACACTTACGGCATCTCGGCTATCTCATGATTGCCGCGATGCATTAAAACGAACCTTGTCAATATAACTTGTCAATTCTCCCTTTTACTGCTGATTCCTAATGCAACTGCTGTTGATTCTTATATAGCTGAAGGTGACATATTGGCTTTGTTAACCTCTCTTACTGCTGTTCTTACATCTTTAAAAGGACCAGTTTATTTCAAGGGGTTGGGTTACTACACTCAGTCAGACACCAAATCAAAACAATGACACAGGCAACAGCAACTAAACAAGGAGTCCAAACACAGCTATAAATACCTTTTTTCCTAAGCGTCATGAATTTGGCTCACAAATCAGTAAACATGTGACAGGATAGTGGAAACATCTGCACTCCAGAAACAACAGGACATATTTCAGTTGTTATCAGCGCAGTAACTTGAATATTGTTTTACTTAAATGCATTCAACCAAAATATTAATCGACCCTGTGTTCATGGTCTTCGCAAGATACAAATAATAATTGTTTTTGTTCAGTACCTTACGATCTGTAATTCTTGAACATTGAACCAGTCCGGCCCTCGACTAGTACCCATTTTTTTATTTTGGCCTACTGTGTATTTGAGTTTGACACCCCTGCACTAGAGGAAAGGGAAAGCTCCAAAAAAACTGCCGCTGACCAGACAGAGTGATATGGCTACATCATTTAGTTTTTGTCATATTTAAAGTAACACATAATCTCCAAAAGATTATATGAAAATAAAATATATATTTGATTATTATGTGATGTAACAGATGCTTGCAAGTTTTATGAGGAAACATGTTTTGATAAAGTCCCTAAAACTCTTGTACTCCTGGGTCTACAAAGAGCACACTGGTCTTTGCGGCAAGCCAGACCATGTAGCTGGAATGTTGTTTATTGGAATTCAACGTCTTAAAGCAAATTCATTCCCCAAAACTGTTTCCCAGCCCACTGTGTCACGACCCCGACTCCAGGGACCATTCCCAGGTTCTCCTCTGAAACACGAACATCAATCATCGTTCATACTCTGAAAGACAGCGTCACAGATTGAAGGAACTCTGGCTACAGTTGTGGGGTTTTTCTGACCACCGGACCAGCCTCTCCTGGGACATTTATCAGAGAGAGGCTGTGAAATCACACAGCCAGGCAAAGGCAAAGCTCCAAAAGCATAACATGGCCAAAAATCATGTTTTAATGTTTCTGGGAAGGTCCCGCCAACGCTCACGTACAACGTTTCATTAGTAATAAATATCCCCTCTCAACTCGTATTTTACTTTTGGAATCTGCATTTGGCTTCAGATGGGTTTCTCTGAGGGTAGTGGATGTTTTACTGCTGACAACTTAAGTTAAGGTAATAAGAGTGAGATAACTTTTTATCTCTGTAATCTTTTCATTATTATCCACGCTGGATTAGTAACGAAAAATAAACATTAGGAGACCTGTGGGTCAGGAGATTTCTTGAGGTAAAACAGAACATGTGTCCGATGTTTGTGTCCAACAGCAGCTCGCATTAGAAAAAGACATCCACAAGATCACCTTAGAGCTGGCTTTGGGATGGGTGGGATTAAAGTCTGTCCATGCGATATCTGTTCACTTTCTCACGGAGCTTTATCTCCATTTCATCCATCCAAAGCATATACAGCTGAGCTCTGTTCTGTGTCATCTGCATAATCAGTGATGTACAAGATGTACAGCCAAAGAACATGAGTTTAGTTATACTCAATATTGTCCAATTATTTCTTTGTTTACTGACAGTTGAGCATTTGCTTTAATAAACCTTCATTCTATTATCATGGTAGATTTGATCCGGTAGACTTGAGTGAAGTGCATCCAATTGGATAAAAAAGAAAAAAAAAGGAAAAATGTTGAGTAAAAGAGGACATATTATGATCATATTCAAATATATAAGAGGTGTGTAATAAGATTAAGCTCATTTTCAGGTTCATATCAGTATGTAGTGTCTCTCCTGGGACATGTCTCCACGTTTTAATGTCCAAACAGCTCTTTATTTTTCTCATACTGCCTGTGCTGCAGCACCTCTTTTCACCCTCTGTCTGAAACCAGAGCCCATTGGTTCTGATTGGTTAGCTGGCCGGCTCCGTTGGGATTGGACAACCACTTACAGTTTTTCTGCCCCTTAGCCTATCACATACAATGTGTTGGAGCACTAGCCAATAGAAGTGAAGCGTGATGTTTACATAGTGATGTCACTATGTTACGGAAGTAAACAAATGAGTCCAATGGAGGCGTTTTAGACCCCATTTACACGGGAACGTTTGCGTTTACGCACCGTATGCGTTTTCAAAAAAGTCTTCCGTTCACACGCATTCGGCTCAATTAACGTGTCCGTTCACACGAGACCGCTTGACCCGCTGGAAACGCTGGAAACGCTGTAGTACATATGCCGGGCCTGTAAGTGGCGCTGCTGCCGCCACAAAATACACCAAAAGCAGCGAAGAAGACCCCGGAGCATGGTTGCCATGGTTGCCCTTCTGTTTATTCTCCGCGGTGGACGGCGTGTGCTCCTGCTGTAAATCTCTCCGGTAGTCCACCAGCAGATGAAAAACACCCACCTCTCCGCCTCTTCCAAGGGACGAGGGAACCGTGCGGCAGAGTTTCCGGTCAACATGTCCGTTAAAGTTTCAATCTTCCGGACAAAATCAGAAAAGTGTCGGTCAAAGGTCTTCTTTGTTATTTATTGAGCTTTAAAACAAATTGATAACGACTCTATAATATAAGAATAATAAACGGAGCCTCTCTTTTCCTCCCCCTCTTCTGACAGCCCAGCAGCTGATCTCTGAGCAGGAGACATGGAGAGAGGGAGACGGGGCTATTTCATCGTTATCAGAAAATGATCGTATAGAGAGGCGAAGTCCCTCCCCTTCCGGGGGACCTCCATGGGACCTTATTTAGGAAAAAGTATGTATTGAAGTCAAAGGAGAGAGAAAGATTATCTTTCGATTCCGTTTGAATTGTGCCACGAATTACACATATGATGTTTGTCAATTTAAAAGATAATTTTGCAAGTCAAAAAAATAAAAATGTGTCGTAAAACTGTGAAGTAACACTTTTTTTTGTGTGAACCGCTCAATGAACTACATCTCCCGTCTCGCACCACACACCTAGACGGCCGTCACGTTGGCACATTTCACTTCTTTCTTTCAGAATGAGGCGGAAAGTATTAAAAGAGGTGAAAATCACTCCAAGTCTGGGCATGTTGAGAGCTGTGCATACACACAAGGGGAGTTAGTCGGTTCCGTAAGAGCCAGCATGCGGGACGGGGATTCTGGGATTTGTAGTCTTTCTAGTTGCGTATTTTTCTTTTCTTATATTTCAACAGTTTTACGACAAACTGTGACTTTTTTGACATGGAAATTATTATTTAAGATTGACAAACATCATATGTGTAATTCGTGGCACAATTCAAACGGGATCGAAAGATAATCTTTCTCTCTCCATTGACTTCAATACAAACTTCTTCCGAAATAAGGTCCCATGAGTCCCACCGGAAGGGGAGGGACTTCGCCTCTCTATAGAGGCGTACACACGGAGCCGTTTGGCCCCCCAGAGCGTTCCGTTTGCAGATCTATCCACCTTGGGACCCGTTATCGTTTGCGGGGTCCATTTCTATCGTTTTGTTACGGCCTCGTGTAAACGAAAGGGCTATACGCAAGATAAACTATGCGGATACAACCCGTAAACAGGGTCTTAGGCAGGGGGGGAGTGTGTGGGGGAGAAACTCCCTCTGGAGAGAATTTTGGGATGTTAGCCTTTGTAGACCCGCATGCACAAACAAAATTATAACTCACTACAGTAAAGGGAAAAACCCCAAATGTTGTTTCTTTCACTGATGTTCTAAGCATAAATGTCAACACTATCCCATGTGAGTCACCGTTGATGTTTGGTGGGACTGAACAACCCGGGGGGATTCTTTCCAGAAAATGGACTCAGTAAACAACAAGCTAGCCCCGAGGCAATAACAGACGCTTGCAGCACAAAAATCACTGTCCCGTAAAAAAATAAAACAAAGCAATGGATATTAAAACAAAAGAAAAGATCTACAATTTGTTTCTAACAAAAACAACATGTTTGTGACAGTGGTTTAAATGATGTGTTTCTGCATATGAAAAGCACTCTATGGATCAAAGTGTCCTCATAAAATGACTGTTTCTTTCAAAGACATGCCTTGTCTTGAATCGCCTGAATGAGGAGGGTTATTTGAGGTTAGGTGAAGAAAACATTTTAGATTTACATTTCAAAACCAATCTCATTAGGGGATGGTTTGTGCAAAGTTAGTGGTAACTATGAGATGGATTGCCAATGCGTCAGATGATCATGATCCCTACTCTTGTCCAGTCTTATTTTTGTTGTCAGTCATATTTAAAGAGGACATATTATTCTCATTTTTAGGTTCATCAGAGAAACTCCAGAGGGAGGGAACTCTGGGATTTGAGACTTTGCAGACCATCTACATGCACACATTCTTATAAAACACACTACAGCAACGGGAAAACCGCAAAAACCACACGGCTCTCAGAACTGCACTAATCTGTATGACAGTTAGTAACTTCTCTTTGACATTTTAGCATACATTTTGGATCAGAAATTCATGATTCACACAGTAGTAATATGAGTGATAATGATTGATAACTTTGGTGATCCCTTAGTTTTGAATATAGCACCATCATCAGAACTTCTAATTAGCATATGTTACGACAAACCATTGTGCCATCTCCCCTGTGGGTGTGTGTGTGCAAGAATCTACGTGTTTTCAAGGTAACACGATGGCTGTTGTTACATTTTGTATTTCAGCTATACAGTATGTCTTCAGTGTACAGCACATGCTTACAAGACGGTTTGGGTTAGGCTTCCCACAGACCAATGCCTTACGCAGTGTCCACACGGCGGCGTGCGTTGAAGCTTGCCGGCGGGCGAGTCTGAAGCTCGACCAACAACCAATCACATGAATCTCCCGCCCCGGACACACAAGCACGCGGTTTGATTGGCTAGAGCTTGTACTGGCATATGATTTGATTGGCTGACGCTTCCGTCGAAGCTTCAAAAGTTGAACATTGCTCAACTTTTGCAAAGCAAAGCGACGCTCCCACAATGCAGTTCGGCAAAGTGTGACGTCACCCCATTCAAAGTGACCAAGTGAATGGGCAGAAGCTTCAACGCACGCCGCCGTGTGGACAGGCCGTTACCCATATGTCAGGTCTTTGTACATGTTTTCCATTGTTGGCATGTACCTGTAGAGCAGAAGAGAGACACAAGCTAAACGGAAAGTCTGCTTTTGGAAGGCTTCATAACTCGAGCATGTGTCTCTTTAACCTCGGGAGGATTGCCCTGAGGTGAAGTAAGGTCTGCCACAAGACCTTTCTGATGCCAACACACATCTGGCTTCACAATGTTCCCTGTATGGCACCAAAACAGGAGGCTGAACCCTGGTCACCTGCACTGTTACGCCGTTTTAAAAACAGTCTGCTGCTGCCATGCTTCTATTGTGTCCTACTTGCATTTATCATAATTTATCCTGTTGTAAAAGCATGGCTACAATGTGGTTTTCATTTCTTTTTCATTACTTAAAAAGCTTATGTGGCAACAATATTACCTCCCTTGTTATATATTATTCAATGCAACATACATCATTTTGCAGTTGCTTTCTTAGCTTCTCATTTAATGTGGAAAGCTGCAAACTGCCCTCAGGTGTCCAAGTTATAATTCTAATTGTGTAGAACAGTTGTAAAACACAGAGGAAAGATCAGTTATACAATCTCATTCTTCTGTGCTCTTTTAAGCGATGCATTTGGCAGCTTAACCTCTTTTCACGACAGCCCTTTGAGCGATGGACTCATAATGTATACTTTTTGGGCCTGTGTTCAGTTAGCGTTATTCTTTTGGATCTCTGCAACCTCTCCACAGCAGCATCCACATGTGGGAGTGAATGACAAATGGACATAGTTCAGTGTTGTTTGGGCCGTTAAGTAGTAGAATAATAGAAAGATAATATTTTTGTGACCGTTTCAAGAAAATGTAGGGTTATTATTTATCTTTTCTGTCTGGGGGTCCTGAGCCTCTGAGATTATGATTCAGTCGAGAACAATTAAAGGCAGATATTGTTACAGGAGTCCACTCCATTTGAATTTCCATGAATTTCCTGACTGATTGATACATTTTCCAAACTAATGCCATATTATATAAGCCTATTTGCAATTCAATTTATGATTATGCTACCACAGGTGGCTTCATTTCTTATTTTTTTAATAGTTTTTGTGTCTTTTGTTTTCTGTACATCACAATGTAACACAACGGCAATGCTGCAAAATGACTTGGAAATAATTTAAAATAGTTTCAGACGGATCATAAATTGTTATCTCTTGTTGATCACCAGACTTCTTATCTAGGGCTACCATTGGGTTAAAATACAAATGTGTCCAATACGTTTTTTTGACCTGATACATAAGAACTAAAAACTCAGATGTACTTTGTGATAAGTGTTTTTTCTGCATTGAGCGTTATCATTTGGCGTTAGCACTTAGCTCAAATTTAGTAGCTGTATTCGGTGTGGTGCAGTTGTGCGTTGGTGTTGGGATCAGGGGGTCACAGGTTCAAACCCCACTGCAGTCAGCATGTCGTTGTGTCCCTGAGACACTTCACCCCAAATTGCTCCTGTGGGGATTGTCCACAGTATTGAGTATGTAAGTCGCTTTGGATAAAAGCGTCTAACAAGTGACATGTAATGTAATGTAATGTATTCATATTGCACAGTATTTTTGTTTTGAATTTGTATTCCTCGATGCCTTGTTTTTTTGCATCTTGAAAACCATATGTCTCTTCTTTAGTTGTAAACACATTTTTACTGATTCTGTAGGATGTGAAGAGTTCAATTCCATATTTAAAACATGTGTCACACAGGCATTCAGAGCATGACATAGAGCCTCTTCTTGTAAATCCTGTCTACACCTCCCTGGTTATGAGCATTTACAGGTTGTTTCAAATCTGCCCAGGAGCCTCCAGGTCCTCAGCCATAAAACAGTTGTTGGTCCCCTTCAGTTCAATGGGAACCTCAGAGAGCAAAACAGACATTATTCATCCTCCAAATATCAATCATTATTGATGTCGATCTTTGAGTTTCACAGCTGGAGAATGAGGATCTTAGAATAGTTTGATAAATCAGCCTCACAGGATTACATTGAGACTGAAGCACCTGAAAATAATCCATCAAGTCTGGTGTCTGGTTTGCACGCTTCCAGAAGACATTCCCCATTTGCAACTGGAAAATAACCATCAAACATATTTCTAAATCAAATACTTTTGGCACCCCTTGTGGAAGCCTGTGTAGAAAGAGCTTTGTTTTTCTTACTGATTTCATTCTTGATGTGACTGAAGTTTGATCAAGAAAAATAGCACTTAATGAGATTGGAAAATAATGACGCTTGCCATACACTTTGGCAAAACATAGGAGAGAGCTGAAGGGACATTTTCTATTCATCTCCAACCATAATGAATAACTTCACTCGCACTACTTTTCTAATATGCATTCCTGACATTAAAGCAACACGAGGAATTGTCTCTGCTGCTCTTTAACGTGGCTCTGCTAAAAATGCTCGTCCAATTTCTCTTTTTGTCTCTTATTAATTTTCGTAGTGCTCCCTGGGTTCTGGGCGGTTCCTTGAGAGAACATCCTTCGCACATCTGGATGTCATGTTGCCCTGAACATCTTGACCTGAATGTTAGGGTTATGGCGAAATGTCGGCTTGAAAAGGATAAATAGTGTATTTTTGAAATATCTGAAGTGCACAAAACCTAAGGTAACTCTTAAGACATTTAATGTCACAGAACATGACTTTGCATGAGTGTATTATCCATCCGACAGCGTATGACCTTGTGTGTTTTGCACAGATCTGATGTATATTCCAGGCATGTTTTGGGCTGTTTTTCCCACATCAGGTTTGGATTAGTGGGCTTCTGGCCTTGATTGCTTTTCATAAATCATTATTTATGATTAAAGCTCTCAACTGCTCATGTAGAGATTAAAGACTTAAAGTTTGGGCATGAACTCTCATAATGCCACATCGTCTGTTGCACATTGTACTCCACATTTTGATTCAGACAGTGATATACTTGAATAACATGGCCTTAATTCAACTAAACACTCAGTTTTATGGGGTGTATAACGTAATTTGATTTCATTCTCTTGTTTCTCCTTGCACGATGGTTGGCCAATGAGAAATTAACGTGGTCCTCTGGGACTAGTGGGGTCAGACCAATGTGGCCAAAATCCTAATGCATGCTAACCCCAGGAAGCAGGACTTCACTTTTCTTCTGGTCCAAGGTTAGAGGCATAACATGACGATTTGAAATTCAGCAGATTATTTGTATCTGCCAGAAACTTGTCAAATTATAGGAAAAAAACGTGCCATTTGTTTCCAAAAATGTTTAGCTAGCATCATTACAATTCTCAGTTGAAACCAGGACGCACTGCAAGCTAAAAACTAAATAAGTGTGCTTTACGTTGTTGCAAATGAAACTTATACATAAATACATTGAGCATATATGCAATACGTCCATTCTCCTGATGAATAACAGGTTGCATTACTTTAGAAAAGGAGAACTCTTCATAATTTTCTGGCCTGCTACCAATGGACTATTCCTGGGCATGGTGCAGTGCGTTCAGGTTAAACAAAGGACCCAAAGCAGCCAGACCACCCAAAACATTCACGAGTAATATTACGAGCGGACAGAGCAGCCAGCTCGTGTCCTGCTCTTCCAGCACTCTGTATACACTCTGTGACTTTGATCACAGCTCCGTGATTGATGCCATATTTTTCATACGCTTGGTTTTGTCTTTGTGATCCAAATTATAGTGTGAAGAATAAATGTCAGAACTCTAAAACAAGCCCCCCACTTTTGGTTACTTACCATATCCCCTCTCATAAAGACACACATGGTTCTACTCAATCTCTCTCTTCATTCTGGGACTTTAAAAACCTCTTGATTAGAGTAAATGGAATATGAAACCCCAGATTTAGCTCTGATGGTGTCTTGGGATGAGCAACTCAAATGAAACATTAAAGTATTTTTCATACAGCTGCACTGAAGCAATCTTCAGCTGGCTGCGTTACAGGACGTTAGTGTTGAACATCAACATATACACTGCATATGGGTCACTCTTGCTCTCAAGTTTTTGCTCGTCTGAATATCAACAACTTTGATACTCAAGCAGAAAAATGTACATTCCAGCCTTGGCTTGAACTGATCTGAATTCATCTATCATCAAACACACACCTTCCAATACATTGAGTCATATACATTGAATAGAAACCATAAAAGGTCATGTTCCAGTCTTTAAGTTGTATACATCTTGCTTGGATGGAGTAGCTCCAGCACAGATGGAGGACTGATGATGGGTGCTGCAGCATAAATTCAAACACTGACAAATGGATGAGGATCAGTAAACAGCAGGGCTTACTTCTAAAACAGCAGTTGCCAACCTGGGGTGTTAAAACCCCTGAGATGATTAACAACACAGGAACCATAACAAACATAAATCATGCATTTCTTTTCTTTGCCTCTTCGCTAGTAAATAACTGTACTTAAAAACCTCTTTATGCCTCTGAAAATTAACATATTTGACATTTGGAACCAGTGAAGAGGGTCAGCCATTGTCTTGTCTCAAGGGTTAATATGCAAAAGTTCTAAATCATGATAAAATATACTTATTTTAAAGGAAATTGTGACTGTTTTAATTGTTTTTAATAAGAACGTTCTGTCTCGAGGAGAGATAAATCAAGGGTTTTTTGGTTACTTGCCCCATCCAGGCCGACAATCTGGCTTCTAGTTGAACCTTCAAGGGAAGATTTGTTGTCAGTGCAAAGACAGCTGTACTTAGTCCTAATGAATTTCTTTCCATCCTTTATTCCCTACAATGAGGAAATAAATCCACCTGTATTCACAAACGAATTCTGGTTACTCTGCATTCCTTTCGCTTCAGCCTTACTGCAGGTCAGTCAGAGGTTTCCAACTGTCTTACAGGCGGCTGACAAAGGAAAGAAAGCATCAGGGTTGGAAACGGAGGCTGTCATTTATTGGCCTTCCTCTCAACTGAACTCCGATGAAGTTGTCTAGCGTTATAAAAAGCCCCTCTTTTATGACAGAATGTCAGTGATTCAGATGATTATGTGGACAGTGAGACTGCACAGAAACTGAGATCATTGCAATCACCGTCCAACTCAAAGAAACACATCTGCACACACTAGAACAAACCAGACTTCTGCCCCTTTTAACCCTTGTTTGTTTTCTCTAATACCAACGAGAAAGGCTTGCTGTCGTTGTCTTTCAAACAAACACACATCTTTACTTCACATCTCTACTGTACCTGAAACTAGAGGCTGGTGCCATTGTTGGCTCGGTACTGACTCGCTGTGTTTTATGTAAGATGCCAGTGAGCAGCTCTTTCTTTATAATACCAGGCTTAACATCAAAGGAAACAGGTCCATTCATTCCCATTGCACACAGGTAAAAAGGCTGTTGTTTTCTGTAGTGTCTGGTGTCTGCACTTACACTGGCTTAATCTCAGGAACATCATGGATAAATGCTAAAATGTCTGGATCGTGTAACCTGCTATCAAAGCTTTGCATTCAGACACTAAATGCTTGGGTTCAGAAAGTGGTCATTACTCGTCTTAAATGCTCTGAGATTTAGTAAATATGAAGCTCCGGCCAAAGGAATGTCCTCAGTGACCCTGTTCTCACACAGACATGCCACAGAAACAAGCACACACTGAAGTCAAGGGGTTTATCTCGTCAGATCTCCAAAATACTCCCTGCAGCTAATTTTTCTATCCTTTCTTACAGTTTGCAAAACCTATTATAAACCAGACACTATGATTAGGCCCTAAATGGTCAACCTTTGACCCTTACTTAGGAGACACAATACAGATGATGATTAGAAAACTAGGGAAGATTTTAGAATGTATCTTAACATCTCTGCCCCATTTCTGCTCATACATGTTTTCTCTTAAGTAATTTAAAAGTAATATATATCATATTCTGTAAGGCTTGGAGCTGAGCCTCAGTGCTGCGATCGCATTGTGTCACCAGAGTGGATTGTTGCTGTACCAACAGAGTTATCAGAAAGCTCTCCTGCAAAGTTTCCATATGACTAGTGTATGAATGTTTACATGAAACTGTTGGCGGTAAGCATCAAACAAATGGATCCCAGATTGAGACGTTAATTATAACGTATGGAAAAACACATGATCTTTCCCATCTGACTCTGGCAGAGAGGTTAACGGAAGAATGGGTCCACGTTTATGTCTGTACGCAAAATATGAGGCTATGCCAGCAGCAGCTAGCTAACTTCGCTTTCGAGGTATACTGGAAACTGAGGAACGGCTAGCATGGCTCTTTCCGAAGGTAACAAAACCTAGCACCGCTGAAGCTCAATAATGAATATGTTGTTTGTTTGAGACTCCCAAACAGTAACCAATAGCCCAATGTGAGAGAGCCATATAGCTGTTTCTGTTAAATGCCTTTGTGCTAAGCTAAGTTTGAAGACGGTAGCTTTGTATTTAGCGTACAGATATGAGAGTTGTATGAATCCTTTCAACTTTCTGGCCTCTAATTTTTGGCACTTACTATGTTAAACAGGGCAGCTGATGACCAAATGTAGTTGTTATTAGATACTTTTTTTGAGCAAGCCTGGCTCTGTCCAAAGATAACCAAACATAGACCCTCTAAAGATCACTTTTTGACACGTTATGTTTGTTTGATAGTACAGTAAAGGAAGTTTAAAACCTATAAAAAGCCATAGTATATCATACTATTTCTCAGTCTGAGACTCCCAAACAGTAATCAGTAGCCTCATGTTACAGACTCATACTGTATAGCAGCTAAACAGAAAAACAGAAACAGCTATACTATAGCTGTTTCTGTTTCCTGCCTTTGTGCTAAGCTAAGTTAGCCTACTGTAGCTTTGTATTGAGAGTACATTTGTATGAATCCTTTAACTACAGTACTTCTCTTTTTTGGCACATACAGGGCAACTGATGACTAAATGCAGTTCGATAATTGCTTTTGACTTGATGAAGCCAAACCCACATAATAAACAGAAAATATGTTATAAAAAAGTATGCAGTTTTACGGCCCGTCCACACGGCGGCGTGCGTTGAAGCTTGCCGGTGGGCGTATCTGAAGCTTGGGGATTTTTTGCTAGCAACGCGACCAACAACCAATCACATGAATCTCCCGCCCCCGACATACAAAGCAAAAAAGCCCGAAGTAAACTGGATATAAACTCCCCAAACAGGCGAAAACCTACCACTGTCTCTGCCACCTCCCTCCATGCCTGGCTCCTCCGGTTTGTATCCTAGATAAAGAGGGACTGGTCGTATAGGACCGGGTGATTGATTCCCTACTGCTATTATTATTTTATCCTCCATTTTTTGGAACATGAGGAAATGACCTGCGGTATGGCTCTCCCAGCATACACACGGTTTGATTGGCTAGCGCTTGTACTGTCAGATTTGCATAAGCGGGATTTGATTGGCTGACGCCTCCGTCGAAGCTTCAAAAGTTGAACATTGCTCAACTTTTGCGGCGAGAACCGCGAGCAACGCTCCCACAATGCAGTTCAGCGAAGCGTGACGTCACCCCATTCAAAGTGAATGGACAGAAGCGTTGAAGAGTCAACGCACGCCGCCGTGTGGACGGGCCGTAACTCAGCCACACTAAGCGGAATCATTAGAATAGTTTTCTGTGAGCCAGAGGTCAGCTGTGGATCTGTCATCACTGTTGTCTGCAGACAGATCTTGTTCTTGCTACAGTCAGCAGACCTCCTCAAAGATGCAAATGAATGGAGCTGCACATTGGGCCTTTCCATGTACCAACTTACAAACACATGGACTGTTTACAAAGAACTTCGTTTAGCGAGGGATTTCTTTTAAAGGGTCTGTGGTGTGTTGTCCATCTGACTCAGCAATAGCTGCAAGAACAAAATCTGCTGCTGATCAGACAGAAGACGCCACAGAGAAAATGTGTCACTATTGCTCTGACCCTAATTACTTACAGAAAGCCTTCGGTCTTCACCATTTTTTAATGGTTTCACTAATTAAGGGTAAGCCCTTCTTTGGTAGGGAAACTATTAAAGGGGGTAGAAAGAATGTGGAGTTATGGGGGTTTTTTTTAGACAGTAAATGCAATGATGAACAGATGGTTTACCAAGCTAGTTTAGATCATGGCTCAATGGCAAGCTTTTGCAGCAGTGGTGAGTGAAGCAGGACTCATAAAATAAAGTTTATCGACTAAATTAATTTTAAGAGTTCGCATGAGCAGGTCATTCAGTATGTTGACCAGAGAAAAAAGATAATTTTGACTTAATACAACTTGAATTTGGTAGTTTGGGCTGGTTATGATAACACTGTACTTCCCAGAGAAACATACAGCATCTGATTGATGCTAATGATCTAATTGGTTGTAAACAAGCCACCACATTATCCAAACCATTTGGAAATAAAACTGAACAGTCTGTGAAAGTGATAACACATAATTGCATTAAGTATTGGAGAAGGGGGCCAGGAAGTCAATCTGTAAACCTAATGGCTGCTTGGAAAGGGCAGTCTGGTCAAATTATTTTATTAAACCCTTTTTTTAAACCTTTTACACAATGAAGCCATATTACTTAATCTCAGCTTTTCATTTGTTGAACATAATGCTATTATTTCAGATGAATGACAGCCAAAGCTACACATGTAACACCCACATTTGTGTTTCAAGAATCATTTTAGAAAAGGCCCACGGCTAGGATCCGACTGGATCAGTCATGTGACAATCATTTGATAATTGATGTTGCTAATCTTATTTACTTCTATACAATTCACTCTAATGGAAATGTGTGTTGCAAAATGCAGAGAATGATATCATAATTCCTTGGCATTACGTTCAAATATAACATTGGCCTCCCAATCTAAGGTTTATTTTTACAAATCAAAACTTGGGAGAACCTGATAAAGTCAAATATTCTTTTTGATAAGGAGTCTGGCTCAATTAAAGGCATCAAACCTGCAACAAGATATGACTATAAACCCAGGCAAGAGGCAACTAGGAAAACAAATAAATATTTCCATTGGCTCTCCTCCAGGTTTCCCCTCTATCTGCTCTTATGTAGGTCAGACAATTCAGCCTTTTTTGGACATATCACTTCCTTCTCAAAAGTTTAAAAAAATATTTGACACGAGAACTGCATGCTAGACTCTGACCTTTTTGTTTTTAATAGTCCTCAGACATGCATAAGTCATCATGTCAGTATCGCACAATTCAAAATGTCCACCTTCTCACACACAGCTGCATTCTTGCACACAGACAGGGAGAATGAATCCACGTCATCCGGTGGAAAACATCTGTAGTTGCATGACTGAAATGTTGACCATGAAACAAATGCACGGCAAAACAGAGTTTATAGGCTATGGTGAACTGTTACAAGGCACGTTGGCTACCCATCTCCCCTATATGCTCTTACCTTCGGCTGCACATGTGAGAGCTGGAAATTAATTTGGATATTTCACAGAGAGGAAGCAGGGAAGCTGGGCATGTGTTCTGCCACATGTTTCATCGTCCACACTTCATCTGCTTCCTCTCTTTCTTCTGTATTAATTTTAATGCTGACCCTTTGCTAAAAGTTTGCTCAGCATGGGCTCTATCATTTTTCTCCCTCTGGCTGTATTATAGCCTACATTTTTGGCAAAACCTATGCATTTCTTAAAGGGAAGAAAGACTTTTCAGTGCACATAGCATTCCCTTAAACGTTCAATAGTATTTCATCTTGAAGAAAGAAAAACCTTGACTTGATTTACCTTACCCCCACAAGAAAATCTACTTATTGCGGAAATTGCATTGGAATAATTTGATATTGCAGAAACATGTGTGACCGGGCCACGATATTGATATTAAATATTGATGATGATACTATTAAATCATGAAAGTAAAATGCAGTACTTGATATAACTGTACATGAATGGCTTTATTTTTGGAATAAATACACTGAAGTCCAAGACAATTACAAATGTCTGTGTAACAAAAAAAATGATTTAAAAAGTATTTACATTAGTTTTTTCACAGAGCTGAATAAAAATATACATAGTATACAATACAGCTCATGTAGGTCATATGTTTCTTTTGCTGTACAAAGTGCAAAAGCTGATCAAATTAAAATGATAATCCAACTAACGCTGGATCCATCCCATAGTTGGACGTTGCACTGGACAATGTGGCCCCATTAGGAAACAAAACAAGAATATAATAGATTACAGGATTTCAGAAAGTGTCTAGAAGAACAGCTTGGCTCGGGCTCTGGGGCCATAAACAAGGAGGTCCAGGAAAACACATACACTCTGTACAGCGTAACAGAAGGCCAGCCAGGTTTTCTTCCCCTATCCGCTTTATTGTTTCATTGATAATAAATTATCTGTGGTAACTTTGCCAGACAGGCATGACTTAGCATGGCTGAACGTGATGAACTGAGTAGACAAATGTTGTGGGGGGGAATGATAAAGGACATGAAGGAAACGATCAAACATAAGAAGCGGTGATTTAACATGTGTGTTATTGTGTGCGTGTGATATCAGGCTAAGCCCTTATTTCAGATGGGCAATGCAATGTTTGGTCCAGCCTGATGAATCAGCAAGATCTGTTGATTGTCTAATCGTTGCAGCTCCACATACAAAATATTTTTAAAGGGGCTCGTTTTCAGGTTCATATTTGTATTTCTTGCCTCTACTGTGACATGTTTACATGCTTTATTTTTCTCATACTGCCTGTGCTGCAGCATCTCTTTTCACCCTCTGTCTGAAACCAGGCCGGCTCTGTTGCGCTTAGAGATGTCCCGCTCCTTAGCCTATCATGTACAATGTGTTGGAGTGCTAGCCAATAGGAGCGTGAGTGTTACATAGTGATGTCACTATGTTACGGAAGTAAACAAAGGAGTTCAATCAAGGCGTTTCAGGCACGGGGGGAGAGAAACTCCCTCTGGAGGGAACTTTAGAATTTAAGCCTTTGCAGACCATTTACATACAAAAAAAACGTATATAATACACTACAGGAAAGGAAAACCTCAAAAAGCATAATAGGGCCTCTTTAAAAATATATAATTGCATTGTAGAAGCAATGCAGCACCAGCATAAAAGTTACGGCTGCTTATGTGCAACCATATAAATGAGGTGATACATTTTATTTCTGAATCAATTCTGGCATTTCAAAAGATTCCCTGGAAGAAAATGCCAATAAGAGCGCCCATACTATTAAATAACCAAATTGACTGTCCTTCTTTGTATGAAAAAGTGTAGGTATTATATTTTAGTTATGAAGTTAAAAAGTTTTCCACGTCAATACTGATAGATTTTCTTTGGGAAAAGGGAGTCATTTTCTGGACAACCAGAAGGGTTCAATCATCTATTTGCAAGACTCAAGTAAAACTTTGAAACCTGAACAGTTAAAACATTGTGACATAAAATGGGTTCCAGACCCTTGATTGATTGCTTGCAAATGTGCATTCTGTATTTGCTGACAGTACACAGGATTCAACTACATTTCATTTGACCCTCTATCATGTTATCTTGCCAAAATCAGAGTCAGACCTGGATCGTGTCTTTAAAAAGTCAGAGTGATGGCAGTGAAAAAAATCTTCCAGCAATTATCCTGCGGATTTCACTCTCCTTCCAATATTCTTTTGGTTCTTCCAAGCAAGTGTCCCATGATGCAGGTGGAACAATCTGCACCCGACAGACACAGCATGTGTTATATTGCAGGTGGATTCAATTCAGTCAATTTAAAAAAGAACAAAGATTTGTAGTTTATACTTTTTCAAGTCACTAGCAAGGCCTTAGGTTACAGAAGTCCAGCTCCTGTGGCTTGCGTATGCCAATGCAGTGGTCTCTTTCGAGCAGATGTCCATTTTGGGTTGTGCAGTGCAACGGCCTTCTCTTGAAGCCCTTCCCACAGGTTCTGGAGCAAGGTGACCACAGGCCAATATGCCATTCAGGACAGGGGTCTCCACAAACCCTAGTGGCTGGGGGTCTTTGTGAAGGGTCACAGTCCAGCCCTGGCTTCCCGTCCAGTCTGAGACACTGCACCATCCTCCTCTGCATCCCATTACCGCAGGTCACTGAGCACTGATCCCAGCCCGAGGATATCCACTTCCCAAGAGCGGGATCCTCTTTGTTATAAGACTTCTTCAGGGTGTCTCCCCTTTTCTCCTTGACACTATCCTCAGCCAGGACGCTGTTATGGGAGCTAACACGTCCGTCCTTCTTGAGAGCTTTGTCCTCCTTGATCTGCCGGGCGAGGTAGAAGGAGTAGCGGATTCGAGGCGGCGTCATCTGGCCGACACACAGCACCTCCGCAGTCAGGGATTCCCCCAAAGGCTTCACGGCCGTCAGGGTCTCTGAGAGGCCGGCTGTTCCACTGTAGCGCATCAGGCTTCCCTTCACGATGAGGTCCCTCTCTCCAGCTGACACTACGTACTTCCCATTGAGCAGGTAGTGGCCCTCGCTGTTCTTAAGCGCCAGATAGTTGTCATCACTCCTCATTCCCTTGTAGCCTCGCTGACGGATGTCTATGTTGGCTGCACCCACTGGTAATATGACCACAAAGTTGTAGCCATGCCTGCATGCCAAAACATATTACAGTCAATGAGAGCTTATAATGTTGAGGATGAAATTGCTATCATACAACAACGTATTAGGGCCATTGTAGGCACAAAAAAAAGGGGGGGTAATTTTCTATAGGAACCCTAAGGTTTCCCGAGATTAAAGTCTTGAATTCTCTAGAAAGAAACTCAGGAAAAATGTTTGTTTTTGGTCAAGGAACCAACATTGCTTCACTTTGTAGTGACAGATGTTGCTGTGTATTGTGCCTGAAGTTGATGAGCAATTTTTTCTTGCCTTGCAAATGTATTAATTTATAATCTTAGGGAATATCCCAATTTTTTCCATGAGTGTTTTTCATAATTTTCCCCTTCCTTAGCTCTGTCATTTTAGGTTTTATCTCCAATGACCCTATTAAGGCATTGAGCTGTACTGTCATATTTAATGACAGAAGTAATATCCCATGATGACGTGGATTCTACTCACTGAGGCTTTGTGAAGAGTCCCGACACCTTCTTGCAGCCCTTGCTATCACCGCCGCAGATTCCACACTTATCAAACTTCTTGTTGGAGCCAATTGTTCCATCGCAGCCCGCCTTGATGCACTTTCCTTGGACACACACTCCAGTGGAATCTGGGGAGCATGGAGTCCCGTCCACAACCTGGAGGGAAAAGAGACTATAAGGTTAAGAGCATTCAACACTGAACCTTTTTAACAACAGGATTTCTGTTACAGTCCATCGGAATTGACTTTGCTTTAAATCTTTATCTCAAGTTATTAAGCATATATTGTATATATTGTTCTCACACTATCCCTTTTGGATAGGATTGGATTGGCATGCAACTTGGCACACTTTTTTTTATTTATTTAGTGCCGTATGTCTATATTTTTCAGTTTTTGTAGTAGATTTGTATATTATAGAGTATTTTAATTTAATCAGTATTTTTATATTGTGTATTATTTAGATACTCTATGTAGCTTTTTTACTGTTGTATATATTTGCTTTTTGTTTACCTTTAATTATATTTTCATGTTATTATATTTTAAACCTGTTGACTTTCTGCTGCTGGGACAATTTGGTGTGAATAAAGTATATCTAATCTAATCTTAGCCAATCTAAAATACATTTATATGAATACTTTTTGATTGTTTTAAAACATGAACTGCACCCATTATATAACTGCTTTTAAATCCCTCACCACATGTACTGAAAACAGTACTCTTAGCATACAGCATAACATCTGTTTTCAAGATTGCAAAGCAAGCAGACAAAATACATGTTCAAAATATTTCTCAAGAATGTGCGAGTTACAGACAGAACAAATCAACAATGAACACGCGGGTACCGGGATGACGTATGTTCTGTGGACGACAGTATCTGAAGTGAGGCTGTCAGCTAAATCAGCTTCACTGCTACTCTGTCTGCGAATATCTGACTGATAACAAGTTCTCAGAGAGCGATTGTGAACTCCAATGACGCAGACATTTTTCCACCCTGAGATTTATCTGGCCCCAAATGAGCCAAACTCCAGCTCATGAAACAAAACTGCACACATTACTGTAAACCCATTTTTGGTTTAAAGTCATGACTCTGTGGTTAAAACATCCATCTGCTCCGTGATTCAGAGCTACGTGTCCCCTGTGCACTCTTATCTACTCCTCCTTAGCCGGTATGATGGAGTGAAGTGTGAAGTGACTCGACCTCACCACTGCTAAAGCTCACTCTACACCCTGCTATCGGAAAAGAAATAAACTGGCCTCCTCCTCTCCTTCATTCCTGCCTTCACTCTTTGAGACCAGAGGCAGCTGGCTGATATACAGTATATCCCCATTCCTCTATCTTTTCCTCATATATCAAAACCTTTATTTATTCAGACATTTTTGTCAAATCACCAAAGAAATTCTCTTAACTTTAAAAGAGGACATTTTTTGTCTCCATGCTTTAATGTTCAAAAAGCTCTATATTTTTGCTGCAGCACCTCTTTTCACCCTCTGTCTGAAACCAGAGCCCAGTCTGCTCTGATTGGTTAGCTGGCCAGCTCTGTTGTGATTGGTCTACCACTTAGAGATGTCCCGCCCCTTATCAAATCACGTTCAATGGCGTTTCAGATAGTTGGGGGAATGTGTGTCTGTAGAGGGAACTTTGGGATTTTGGCCTTAGCAGAACATTTACATGCGCACACACCTATTTAACAGACTACAAGAAAGGGGAAACCCCAAAAAGCAAGATAGGGCCTCTTTAATATTGAGGGAATGTGAAATACACTTGGTCGTTTACCTTGGGTGCCAGGACATAGAAGTAGCCGCTGCCGTTCGTCCTGCAGATGAGTTTACACCTGTCGTCGGTGGACACTCCAGAGTATTTGGGCAGCCACATTGAAGCGGGGTCGATGCGGTTACTGATGAAGGAACGGCCCATGGTCGCACACTGCTCCTCGCGGAACGTGTGTCCTATACAGAGTGATGGGAGGGAGGGTGCAGGAGGTTAGGGGTGGGAACGCACTAGTGGGAAAAATGTTATTGGACATATTTCTCTGTTATGATTGTCTCATACCTGTATCAGGGCAGCGGTTCAGGTTGCAGGAACGGTATTTGACCCGAACCCCTTGGCAGTATTTACCCCCATTTGATGGTACTGGGCTGTTGCACTCTCTTTTAGACAGCTGGACGCCCCCTCCACATGTGCGTGAGCAGGATCCAAACGGGCCCCACCTACCCCAGCGGCCATCCACCTGGAAAGACACAATACAGTTGCATTTTGCATAACGTATAATAACAAAGGCCCACCATAATCACACCCCAGTTAAGGCTGCATTTACTGCAAATCACACGTAGCGTTTGAGAGATCGAAATACCGTTTTCCACAATCCCGAATTGAATGGCCCATTTCAATGACACTCATTTGATTGACTTAATCATTTAAATGGCCCATTGATTGCTGATAAACAAACGCCAATCATATAGATTTGCAAACCTAAGGTGAATGTTGATATCAAGAACTCCTGTGAGTCTTACCTTCACATTATAAACGTGTTTGTCGGAGCAGACCCCTCTGTCGCAGACCTTATTTTCCCCACAGCTGGTGCCATCTGCCCAGGGGAAGTGCCGGGTCATACACACCAAATGGCCATTGGATTTTCCGGTGCACCACAGACGGCCACATGGCGGTTGCATAAAGGGACACGGCTTGGAGTTTTCTCCGAACGCAAGCTCACACTGACGATCCAGGACGTAGGATGTTCCCGGCAGTATGACGGGGAAGACCAACGGTTTCTGAGGCTGGTCGAGCAAACATTCACCTAGAAGATGGAAACTCAGTGAGCGACACAAAGTAGCAATACCGACCGTCATCTATGGTTTTACTGCTTTGCTTTACCTAACTTTGATTAAATTAAGTGCTAACATTTCACCCATATATGACCGCAAAACCGTAAAAAAATCTAACCTACAATTATGCATCAGTATTTCCACTTGTTGTGTGTTGTGGGTGGGTGGGATTGTGGGTTGGAGGCTGTAAGCAACCATTGCCCTTGTGATTTTGGCTCTTTGAAGTGGAAGTACAGCTTGATGCAGCGCTTGCCACATACCGCACACAGACGCATAACACACACATGCATGCCCATCCCAGGCTCGAACTAAAAACCCACAAGCTCATCTTCCCATGTTTGATCCAATCCAGGGTTAAACGGTCTGCTAAAATCTCAGACTTGTAGTTCTGAGTTTTAAACCAAAATGACATGTGGCAAGCAAGCAGTTCAAAGGTCAAAGGCATGGCCTCCATTTACTATAAATGGCACAAAGAAACCATTCCAGGAACAGGCTATTAATAGGAAGACTTTGACGAGCAGGTGCCTGGAAACATGAAAGATCAACGTCAGGGAACGTGAAGCTTTCCAGGAGCTATCACACAGCTTCTCATCCTTATGGGGAATTTACACATCCAAAACAAGTCTTCTGCACTGGGGGGAAAATGGGTGCTTGCTTTGAACTGTTTATTACTGTTTACGCCATTCATGTTGTGGTGAATTCACAACAGATAATAAGGCAGTGAGTGAATGAGCTTTAACTGGTGGCACATTTGCAGAATAAACACACTGATTAACTGATTATAAGCAATGGTACATAAACAAGTCACTCCACACTGAAGAGGCAACACTTCAGCGCTTCCTTCCTACTCTCTCACCAGAGAGCAATTATCGAAAACAATAGCTGGCAATGTCTGTGTGTGGAGAAATGAACAGGTTACAAATAATTTGGGGCATAGCACAGCATGAAAACTGCCTTGAACATGTGCCAACTTGTTTTTTTCCCCTCTCCATTGCTTTTTAAGTCAAGATTTATGACAGGCAGACGGGAGAAGCCAAGTTACAACATTGCTAGATAGAAATCACTCCTTGTCAAGTCAAAAATGTTCGTCTGTGTTCACTCTGAACCAGTTGGGATCTTTTGTCCTCAGACAATCTCTTGAAAAGACACAAAGGAGCAAAACGTTTGTCTATTTGGAGTAAACCTGCATGGGAAACACTGGGCAGATACACCTCTTACTCCAAACCACTGTGGCGACTCTCCCCAGTAAAGCCCTCTAAATTTGGACAGATGTGGGGGCAGTCTTTAAAATAAACGTTTAGCATTGCTCCAAGGCCAAGTCCTGTGGTCTGGACTGCTTGGCAAACAATCTGCCTCCAACTGAATGCATTTCTATTTGGCTTTTGCCATCCTTTTCTATGAGCGTGGTGCTATACGAGGTTAGGCACGTGTCTCATTTTAAGTTAGACTGATGACTGTAGTTATATTACAAATCAAGAGGCTGTTAAACCATAAACATTGAGTAAAAACTAGCAAATGTCAAAAGAAAAGTCTGCCCCTCTTAAGCAATTGCATGGAGGGAATATCCTGATCCACTGGCAAACAGAACCACGTAAGATAAGATAAGATAAGATGGACCTTAGAATAAGATGTAGAGAAAAGGCTCTGATTACATGAATAATTCAATGCGTATGTTGTATTCTATGTAATCAACCCCTAACTAGATGTTCGTTTAAAGTTGTTGCAGCAGGACTACGGACTCCTTTTTAAAAACCTGGTGCATACATTACCCACAATGCAACTCGTCTGCTAGTGTGTTGTGCTAATAGTGGCTAATGTAGCCTTGAGGTGCTAGCCTGAAACAGATATGAGTAGCTGGATACAGAAATGTGATAAAATCGCTTTGCACTCAACAACACAAGATTGTGTTCATTTTCCAACTCGAAGTCTTCAACCAAAAAAAAGCTGACTTAAGTGACATCCCTTGAGTCAGTTAGACAGACTTCACACAGCTTCATCTGGACCAACAAAAGGCTTTAATTAAAGAACTTTCTTTCACATATGCTATGGTACTCCTTAAAATGTGTAAACAGACTCTGATGTGTAAAATGTGTAACGCTACCCTCAGTAGTTTGTGCTGTCCTGGCTTCACACCCCTTTAAACACACTATGAGGCTGCCAGCAGTCAAACACAGAGGTCGTGGTAACTCACCGTGTCCGCTGTCCAGGAATTCAGTGATGATGGCAGCACTGCAAGGGGACCAGGGGCTGGTGCGGTTGATCTGAATGAGAGTGGGGGACATCATGTGGTTGTCTTGTAGTTTCCCAAACACGTCTTCACAGGCCTTCACATTGTCGTGTGGCATGTTGAACACATGTCCTGCAGAGAGGGAACGTGAGGTCAGGTGGGAAAAACAAAGGTACTCTAATCTCAAACACAAAAGGAAATGTTCCTGTTTGTGTATTAAATGATGAGTGGCGTTGGCTTACCGAGCTCATGAGCCGTGGTGAAGGCTGAAGGTAGGCCGTCGTCTTCGATCACAGAGCAGCTCCTCTTTGGATCGCACATGGTGCCGACATCCGCCATACCGAGAGTGTCACAGGTGGAGGCGCCACACAGATCCTGGATTAAATTAAATACATTTAGCATTAGTACATTTTAGGTCGTCAGAGCTAGAAAACAAGCCAGACGTTTGAGTCTTGTAGCCTTGGCCATCATTTGTATGTATTAATATACCACTGAGTTTGTTTGTCTGATCTTTTGACTATTCCTGTTTCTTTCCCTGTCTGACTTATTAGTGATGTCACCTTGTCTCCGGCCCTCAGCAATTAACTTGGTGAGTACAACGTTACTATTTACAAATAAAAAGAAGTGGCAAAACTACAAACCAAAGTTGTAGCTGGAATTATCCTTTTTGGGTTGTCTTGTCATTACAGTAAAGTTAGTTTTCTACGGAAAGATGCAACAGTGTTAAGCCAGGCTTTCCACCGCCCACTCTTGTTAGTGGTCAGCAGTGTTTAGAGCACACCTTCTTCTATGAGCTAAAGTAGCTGTCCCCAATCATAACATTTCCAAGCCAGGGCAGAGTTTCCAGATGACCTATTTCTCCGCCACAAGGATTTAAAAAAAAAAAAAAAACAGTCTAAGCGAGTATCCATTTAGAGCTGAACCTCCTAATCACAGGACAACCTTTGCACAAACCGCCACAGAGAACCGCCCGGCTCCTAAACAGCTACATACCCTGGAAACACCGAAAACCAACAGTGGTCGGCTATCAGAGATAAAAAATAACAGCCTTGGGTTAATGTCGCTCAGCTCCTGCTCTCCTCCCCTGCACTGGATGTACACATTGAACACATTGCCAAGTGAAGACCTCGAGCGCTATGACAAATCATTCCTAGAATAAACCACAAAACCGCAATTGTTGGCCAGCGCAAATCCAGAACAGATGTGCTCATGTGTGCAGACGAAATGAGAACGCTTGGGCCATTTATGAGCAAAAAATAAAAACTGCAAGACGAGCAGAGGAGAAGGAACAGCAGTGTCAAAGAGTTTGTTCTCTGCTTGACCTCATTCCCACATTTGACAACTATCTTTGTGTGTTTTGTGTGTTTAAGAAAACAAACTAAAAACAATATGCAATCCTCAGCAAATACATTTCTTCCTTTTATTTTGTGTAGTTATTTTTAATGCATTTAAATACCATTTGTGTGCATCACTCGTAACTGCCATGTTGCATGAGTTTTAGTTTAGTTATTACTTTTAAAACAAAAGTCTAGGAGTGGAAAAAAAGCTCTGATACTCAGCAGTATCACACACATGGTTTACGACATCCGGCCACACTTGGGTGCCCTCTTTGCTTTCTCAAACTATTATCTATCTTGCAAATAAAGGCAAACACGCTGTGAGCTAAAGTACAACCACCCCCCTCTCTCCCAGGGGAGACATAAATACGTCAGATTTACAGTTCGTTTTTTGGTCTTTCGTTGGACACTGTATGTTCGCATACAATAAACTTTCCGTAATGAACTGAGTAAAATTGCAAAAGAGTTTAAAGACATTGCAGTTGCCTCTGGACAACACCGAGTTGGTCTTCATAAAACCTGCAAATTACACTGAGGGCTGGTAAAAGGCAGACAAGCGGTAAATGCACCTTGAATTAAATGGTCAACTCAAAAACAACACCACTGATTAAACATACTACCGACGCCCTATCAGCAGCTTAAGTGTAAACTATTATTAATAAGTACCTACAAGGGTAAATGTGTCCGTATGTGTGCTGCAGGCCTGAATGAACAAAGGTTTAGTAAAGAAAATCAGATTTTATCAAATAAGACCAGGCAGTTTTACATGTAATTTCATAATGATATTCATTCGGCCTCACTTTTAAATTGAAGTATTTGAGGCATTCAGATTCCGGCTGTTGAATACATTCTGATGGATTGAATACTATAGATATATATATACGCCATTGTTTGGTGCAAAAAAAGTGAAATATCAGTGCAGGCAAATATGCTACAGATTTATACTGTTGTACCGAGACTAGGTCAAAAACATAAATAAGTATTGTCCCATGCATGTGTTGGAAAAGTAAGAAATACAGTACAAGTTTCCAAAATACAACTAATCTCTAAACTATCTCTTAAACCAAACCTATGTGATCTTCTTGTAAAAAATGATGTAGCCTCCACTAGCTGTTTTGAGCCTCCCAATTTGAAAATCTCTGACCTAATCAAAAATGGTGTTTGATGGATTATGTTGATCTATTGTTTGGTGTGCACTATAAATGCTGCTCTGTGCACTTATACTGTTACAGTGTTACCCAAATATAGCCTTTTAATTTGAAAGGCACGAGGGGTATGGGCCACATTTCTTTTGGATTGACTCCTCCTGGCACAAGCAGCTTCTTTAGAAATACAGAACTTTTTACAGCATAGGTCACTTATTCAGTTTCAATATAATTTTAACCCAAACAATGACTGAATCCCTTGACGTATGTCTTTCTGCTTTATACTGCACATTATAGCCATGTGACTCACTGTAGTCAGTTGAATGCGGTCATCTGAACTGGCAACAGGGCTTATAACATCAACTCTGCACGTGGAGCTTACCAAAACCTGGTAACACCCTGGATTTTGTAGCTTTATGGAAAATACAGCCCATCTTTGAGGTGTCATGGCCTAAATGGAAAGAGCATACTGTGCATACAAAGGGGTGTAAAGCAGGAAGAATAGGAGAGAGAGGAAGGGTGTGAAGAATGTGTTAAAAACATGCAACTGTGCAGGCTAACTGCAGTTTGTGTAAGACTTTGGGAGAGCAGGTATGCAGGCAGGTCCCTGTATATGTGACACAGAGGGACCTCCCCCCTCCTACATCACTCCCCCGCTCCCTCCATCTCTCCCTTCAGGGGACTGTTTAATGAGGAACAGGGAAGGAGGTGGGTAGGGCTGGAAAACCCACAGCTGGAGGAAGAATGGGAAAGGCTGAAAGAAATGAGAGACTTCCCACTAACGCATCTCTGGTGGAAGTAAAGCTTGGCAAAGTTACAGTGAAAACATTTGTTTGAGGTCTGATACGATCATGTGTCCGGTGATGTTAGTGACATGGGCCAAAGGTAATTCAGCACCTTATTTGTTACTTTTGACTCCTTCATTCTGGTCCTTTGAGACTCTAACTTCATCACCTTTGACTGCAAACTGAACTATATCCAAACACAATAATTTTCAGTAATTAATCTGCTGATCTGTCAACTTTATTCCCAGTGTTCTGCATCTAAGTGAAAGCAAAGTGGCCAATGTCCAAAAGCAGACAGTTCATGATAGATCATCGTGTTGCACACTGAGCAATGATTTTTGATCTGACTTCATCTCTGACCCTGCGTCCCCTGCCAAATATTTGGGAGTGCAGAGAGAAATTGGAGGTGGGTTCCAAGTCTATAAAACTGGCCTCTAAGGATCCATGAAGTGCAATCAGGGCTATTTCTCTGTTCAGCCCTATTAATTTCCTCAGTGACCCAGCCTCAGTGTCAAAGCTGTGATGTTATTGGTGGACTGGATATTCTGTTCTCTGAGTTCACCTGAGGTGGAGAGAGTGTTTTGAGAGCAAACCAATTACCTGACACAGCAGGAGTTTTTGGGGGGGAGCATGTCATGTAAAGTACAGTTTCTCTAACGAAACTTAAACATGTCTTATGTACACAAAAATGATGTTTAAGTCAATATCATGGCCTCATTATTTTCGAAGATTTAAAGATAAATATCCTCAAAATAAAGAATTTCTGTGCGTAATTACGCTTACTAAAATACCACATCATTTCGTTTGTTACCTTAAACCCAGCAGGATTAATCACTTTACCTGTCTAGTGAAAAGGATGGCTGTGTCCCAGTAGTCTGAATGCTTGTCGTTGTTTTTGTTCATCTTTTTTTGCCAAGTGCAAAAGTTTCGCAGCGTCATGGCTGCGTTCCCGGACACCTTGGGTCCTTTGTCCTCCTCGGATATAATCACGATTTTCACTACTACGATGCTGATGGAGTTGAGAATACTGGGGTGCCTGTAGAGCCTCGCTGCCACTGCCATAAGTGTCAGGATGTAGTGTTTTAGGTCATCTCCGTGGAACTGAGCCATGGACTCGTCGGCCACCACGAGCGTCTCCACGTACCTGGGGATGGAGGCGAAACGTTTGGCTCGCCCCATCCTCTTCAGCAACGTTTCGGTCGAATTGCTGTCATCTTTTAGTCGCTTGTATTTCTCCAGCGATTGTGCCACTTGGAGACTTATGTCACTGTCCACTGCGCACCTGGAGGTCGAGTTGAGCTTCAGGTTGTTGCTGGCTCTGCGCCGGATGATGTGCGCACCTTCTGCGCTTGTGGTGTCATTTTGCACCGGGCTGATAAAATATTCCCAGCCATGGAAGCCAAATGCACCTTGTAAACCCTTACAAAGGCTTACAGCAGCGTAAGAATGCGGGTCGTCATTCACGTATCCGGAGTAAAAACACCGGCTCAGGTCAGTGGTGACATCGCTGTTGGAGAGCCAGAACGCGTCTTGGTTAGAAATGGAAGGGGCAATAAAGTTAGAGTCCTGATGCAAATCGATCACTAATTCCTGCCGGAAAGCTCGTATTTTTAACACATGTTTTCCATTCAGGATATCCACGTCATTGTCAAAATCCTTCCTGTCATGGTTTTGGTTATCCAATCTAATAGGGAAGCAAAGTTCACTTTCCATGCACCGAACACGTTTTGAGAACGAGAGCGCAAAGTAGAGGAGAAAAGTTGTCCTGATAAACATGACGATGTTTGCATTCAATAAAGAATGCAATGACCATCAGAGAAAGCAAAACGATATGAAATGTGCAAGCTCAGTGGAAGCGGTGTCAGCCACAGAACAGGATGAAGAGCATAATCCAGAGCGCAGGACTCTAAAACAATGCAGGTCGTACAAGTCCACTCAGTGCAAACTCCTCCTGGTCATGACCCATTCCCATTCTCCACCTGTGTGTGCTGAGTCGACTGCTGCCTTCTCTGCACTTTATGCATTCTCGTCATGTGTAAAAACATATGGAAACTGAATCTCTCTTTTGGAGGGGGGCAGTCTTTGGAGGCGCTCATTGGACGCGCGTCTCAGCTCGAGACTTTTTCTGCGGCCACTTGAGACTCAGGAAACAGCAGGCCTATCATCGTGTCCCAACACACTGATGATTTATCACATCTCCAACTTCCAGGGACACATGCGTAACTGACTCCACTTGACCTGCAGGAGTCCATCAAATCATAATTAGATGAGCCCTTTTGACCACATTGAAGAGATGCAATTATTAAAAGGAAATGTGTCAATAAGAGCAGTAGACTTTGAATATACAGTAGCCTAACAATAAAAAGAATGATGCTACAAATAATTTGATTGCATGTTAAATGATCAATGGGCTGCAGAAATATAACATAGATGTTAACATAAAGTCACTATAACAATGCATCTGAAATGTTAGATGAATATGAGGCTGATATCATTTATTATCAGCTTTCATATGCAGCCAGATCTGTTTCTGTGCAGAGTGCGACATCTGGTGGATTACAGAGTAACTGGGCTTCTTCCATAGGCTACATAAAAATGAATGATTATTGCTCCAATATCTGTATTTTGGGGACATCCGCATTTAAGCTTGATAATCTTATATTCCTATACCAATAAATGTAGGTTACTATATTCATGTTTGAATTGTATGACTTTTTACACTCAATGTGATATTAGCCTACATAGTTTTGCACAATCATCTTTAATTCTTTCTAAATGTAGGACTGTTGGATATATGTTGTGTAAACTTATATTGTATAACACAGTAAATATTGCCAAGTGAGTGAGATTTATATTCCAAAGTAACTGGTACAATTAATAAAATAAAGAGAAAAGCAGTATTGTTTTTGTTGTCCAGTTGCCGTTGCCAGGAACGCAAATGTGGTTGCTAGGCGAAGGACCCTTGCTTGTGGGTTGTCCAAAGTAGAGCCAGTTTTGACTTAGGTATTACAATTTTAAATAATTTGTAATAGAGCAAGTTGTTGGTAAAATACTTATCCTAAACACCATGCGTACACATACCGTGCATATATATGTGTGGAAAGTCAAACTTTTGTAGGTTGTTTGTTACTTTTGTGAAACGGCAGTTAGACTTGGTCTCCAGCGGTTTGTGTTGTCGCTACATCCAAAAAGTAGAGGTAGCCTACACTAAAGTAATGCTCGAAGCTAACGGTAGCACTGACAACTGGCTGTTAGCTAGAAGTTGTGACTTATAACCTTAAACGTTTGGACTTACGTGTTGTTTATTTGTAAGGAATGGAAAACCTCGTGTTCAGCCCTAACAAATAACTTACCGACGAACCGTGTCTGTGGTTAGCCTCCTGCCGTTCACCGTCGACATGAACTCGTATCACGTTTTGGAGCTAGCTGGAGAGGGCTCCTTTGGTCGTGTTTACAAGGGGAGGAAAAAATATACAGGCCAGGTAAGTCACCTCTGTTGAAACAGTTTGATAGCTGTGTAACTGGTCTGCAGTGGGGGAAGAAGTATTCAGATGCTCTACTTGAGTAAAAGTACCAATACATTATTGTCATTTTCCTAAATACTTAATTACAAGTGAAAGTCCTGCATTCAAAATGTTACTTAAGTAAAAGTACAGAAGTGATATCAGCAACATGTGCTTAAAGTCATCATTGTGCAGAAAAATTACTTTTTTGTGCGTATAGGCCTACAATTATATGTGTGATTTTCAGATAATATTGTTGCATCAAGTAGCATTTTTTTGTTGTAGACAAACAAAGTTCTGATTGACTTTATGTAACATTTGTAAATAATTAGACTCTTTAGTGACTTTTGGAGTTAGTCCACTAGTTACATTTCTCGAGATGCATTTTGCTGTTAAATACATTTAGTGGAGTAAAATAACATTATTAACCTTTTAAATGTAATGGATTAGAAGTGTAAAGTAGCATTCAATGGAAATACTGAAAGGAAGTACAAGTACCTCAACATTGTAGTTAAATATAGTATTTGAGTAAATGTTACTTCCCAAACTGTCTGTTTGTGTTCATCAGGTGGTGGCTCTGAAGTTCATGCCTAAGGTTGGTCGCTCTGAGAAGGAGCTACAGAGTCTCAAAAGAGAGATTGACATCATGAGAGGTCTTGAACATCCAAATATTGTTCAACTCTTTGACAGCTTTGAGACTCAAACTGAGGTAAGTTCAACATAAGCTTTTGTTTCACATTGCACCAAAGTTCCCAACACATTATTGGACCTAACAAACTATGTATCTTTTTATCTGAGGTCATTCCCATAACAGTAATCCAGGGGTAATTCTTGCATTAATATTTTTTTTAGAAATATAAAAACAGTCCATAACTGATCTTTCTTTTAAAATCTTAATTTGGAAATTAACAAATTTCTTGACTTAACATAAATTAGCTCAATATTGAAACCAGGCCTATATGACAGTTAATAAGCTATCTTCCTGCATTTAATAGCTGCTAATAGATTTGAGTTGTTAATGCATTGGTTACATTTGAAAGAGTTATTACAAATGTAAACATCTGCAACCTCCTCCATCATCACAGAGCTTTTATAATCTTGTAATCTCATACTACAAAGAACTGCATGAAATGTGAGATTTATTAGTGAGAGTGCCACATTTATGAACCATAGTCATACTCTTTGCTGCGGGACCTTTGCGTATAGTAGTAGTACTCTTCCTGGGCTTAGCCTGGACTGTTTGGGGATCCTCCTCTGTCACTTTTTTCAAGTACAAAAAGTGATGTTGTGAATCTTTTTTTTTTCAGTGAGAAGTTTAAAGAGCCATCTTTCACCCTATACTGCCAGCTTAAGCGTCAGTATTGCCTTATATGTTTGTGACAGGTTGTGGTTGTAACTGAATATGCAGAGGGTCAGTTGTTCCAGATTCTTGAGGATGATGGGAAATTACCAGAGAGCCAGGTATGCATTATTTTGTGGAAAGAGTTAAGTCATACATCAGACTTATTGTGCTTTCTCATGATCAACATGAGCTCATTGTTCCCTTCTTCCAAGGTCCGTGAGATCGCCTGCCAGCTGGTCTCTGCTCTGTATTATTTACACTCCCATCGCATTCTTCATCGTGACATGAAACCTCAAAATATTCTGTTAGGGAAAACTGGAGTGGTGAAACTCTGCGACTTTGGGTAGGTGGATGCTGATGATTATTTGAAAGAAAAAATGTTGTGGTTCAATTTGAACAAGCATAAACTTCATGTGATGCTGTAGGTTTGCGAGGTCCATGAGCGTCTCCACCCTGGTGCTGACTTCTATCAAGGGAACTCCGCTGTACATGTCTCCTGAGCTGGTGGAGGAGAAGCCGTACGACCACACTGCCGACCTGTGGTCTCTGGGCTGCATCCTGTATGAACTCCACACGGGGGCGCCTCCGTTCTTCACTAACTCCATCTTCCACCTGGTGCAGCTCATAGTGCGAGACCCCGTCAAATGGCCCGACACTATGAGCGACACCTGCACGGTACAGTACAGCTACAGCCTGTTGTGGTGTGACATGTTTGTATCAATCCAATCCAATCCAACTTTATTTCTATAGCACATTTAAAAACAACAGAGTTGACCAAAGTGCTGTACATCAATAAATATATAAAAAGCAGCATAAATACATTTAGACAAAACCGATAGGACAAAAAAACAAATGTAAAAGCACGAGACAATAAAACCATACTTGTAGCCACAGACTCTCATACACTATGTAAAAACATTTTAAAACACAACAAAATAGAAAACCCCAATTTAGAAAACACAGACTGATACGTCTTATACGTGGTCTGCAAAAGCACGGGAGAACAAGTAGGTCTTTAAACGAGATTTAAAAACAGGCGAAGTGGGAGCAAGGCCAACATCCGCACTTTAGAAAGTGTTGATTTTAGATGCAAGCTGATTCAACAGTGAAAAGTGAAAGCCTTCATTACATCTTAGCCAGGGAGCCTGTGCTTAAGGACAGGACCATGAAAGCAATTTTAGATTTAGAACAACTCTAAGTCTCTATATCCCTTTTTTGGCTTAAAGGTATGACATGTAACATTTCCGCGTAAAATGTCTTAAAACAACTACACCTATCTTATATACTTTTTTGATTTCTCTGCGTGCATTATTTAAAATGTTTCGATTTCCAAAACAATAATCTGAGAAATCTGTCATTTTCTATGGAGGTAGTGGTCCGTTCCTTTTGGTCGCCTGTCGCATCCCCTTTAAACATGCCGCAGATTTTTAGTTGTCTCCCAGAGGCTGTCGATAATTAGCCAGAATTGTCTTGGTTGTTTTAACTATATATTTGAACGGCATGAAGGACCATGAGATGTCTGGATCTTAAGTTAACAGAGAAACAACAACATTATTTGGGGTTAGCATGTAGCCCCTGGACATTGGAGAAACAGTCATTTGTCTTTGTCAA
>NW_022987705.1:3081613-3251613 GCF_902827165.1 Trematomus bernacchii | reverse complement strand
AGCCAGGTATATATTACACAGTTATTAACGGTATGTATAAAAGAAGTATAAAAGTAACTAGCATACATCAGTCAGAATCTCATCGACTGTTCTCTTACTGTAGACTGGAAGACCTCACCAAGCCTTTCATCACAATTCTCAGTCAACCAAACCTCCTTCCTTTGGCAGTAAGTATTGAAGTCAGTGTGTGTATATATAGGGTTAGGGGGATTTAGTGAGTGTGACACTTGATTTTGTGATCTCTTTCTTAGACGCTGGCTGCCTCTGTTTTGTCTCTGTTTACGCAACACGAAGTTGATGTCAAAGTTGATATGGATAACCTAACATCTCTGCTGAAAAATCTGCTTTTGGACTCATATGAGGTACTAAACCCGTGAGAAGTATTTTGGCAGAAATGTGACCGTTTTTTTTATGCAAGTTTTAAAATGATCCATCATTGTGTCCTGTGCCTCCTCAGGCCCGACCTCCACTCCCTTCTGGCTGGGGATTCTGTGATGGCCTCCTGTCTTTACTCTTAGATACACTCACTGAGGTCAGACAACTACTACTATGTGATGAAAACAATTTGATAGACCTGGAATTCTTGATCTGAGATTTGCCTGTTCTTTTCTTTTCTTTTAACAGCATGATAATAGCTCTAGGCCTTCATGTTTAGATCCAGTACTGTTTCTGGATTTATGGAAAAAGATTGGAACCTCACTAGCTAAGACAACACCAGACACAGGGTTCTGTTCAACACATGGTAAATATATGCCTCTAATTGACCCATCATATAACAAAAAAAAACACTTATGTCTTTAAACATTTGTATTTATTTGTTTACATCAGGGCTGGATGACTTTCTTTCTATCGCGCTGTTTGTCTTCACCAAGGATCCATACTCATGCATTCCTCTGCTTTCTGAGTGTGGATCAAAATGCGTGTACACCCTTGGTCTGTTGCTGGGCACTGACAGGTTAGTGTTACCCTTTTTATTTGTACCACTGAAGTTAGAGCAGCAACGCTACTACGCCTGCAGCTAACAACAACATCCCGTGTACCCTGCAGTCTTCAGTTGTCTGCTGAAGGCAGTCCTGAGAGACATGACGACAGCCTGTCGGTGTTGAGCTGCCACTTGTTGTGCTTTCCGTTCGCCCTGGACCCGCCTCCACACACCATGGCCACAATCCTACAGCTCTATGACAGTTGTGGTATTGTTGAAAGCCTCCTGCAGGTGAGGGCCTTCACCATGCTCCGATAAAGACCTCACTGACAAAACATAATTCTCTGATGCAACACTGCAATAGTCTCACATCAGCCGCACGCTACTCCACATCTTAATGTGCTTTGGTGAAAACGTTGTTTGTTGTCGGCTGTTTGATCTGTGACGAGTTGTCTGGGTGATTTTGTTTTTTGTGTTTTTTGGCAGGTAATTCAATCTCTTCCTCATCCGCTATTAGAGTTGCCTCTGTCCCTGCTGAGCCGTTTGCTCCTGTGTGACCCCGAGCGCTCTGTTTCCCGCCTCGGAAAATCTGCTTGTGTTTTTTTTCGCGCCACCCAGGGACATCCAGCTCTCTGCAGGCCCGACTCCACTGAGCAGAACTGCCAGCTCTCTGCTCTCTGACTTGCTGCAGCTAGACACACTGTGGGACTCTGCCGTGGAGCTGTTGACTCTGTTGTCTCTTGTGGCCCGTTGTTCCCGTTGTCCCGCCCACATTCAGCTTCACCTGGAAGCCTCGGCACTGCACCAGGCTCTGACTCACCCCTGTGACCAGATCAGGGCTGCCGCTTGCAGACTGATAGGAAACGTGGATCCATTCAGGCCTCCTACACTGAAACCTGACATTTTCAAAAGCATGATAAACTGTCTTCATGATCCCTGCATGCCTGTCCGGAGGATGGCTTGCAGGGCAGTGGGGAACTGGCTGGGGTATATTGCAGCGGGGGAAGGGTTTAAGGAGTCCAATAGAAAGGGCAGTGACACTTCAGGGAGGGGCAGAGAGAAGGAACACAAGTTTCAACTCGGTAAGGGTGATTTGGGTACTATAGCAGAACAGGGAGTGGAAGATGAGGAGCGGTGCAGGTGGATGGAGGGAGCAGGGAGGGCGGCGGCCATGTTGGCGCCTCTGATCAACGACCGCGACGCCCTCACACGGCGTCACTGTTGTGCAGCCCTGGGAAACCTGGTGAAGGATGACAGCGCTGTTTCCTCGTTGTCGAAGAAAGACATGTGCAGCTTACTTCTGAGGGCCGCATGCATGGATTCCCATAATGCAGTGAGGCAAGCTGCCATTGCAACCCTGTGCCTGTACAGCGAGCAGGAATCAGTACGTCAGGTAAATAAATAAACAGGTTATAGCAGGGACGATGTCGACAGTAAAGTCAGTTTTCTGATCATGACATTACAATGAGGTTCTTACCTCTTTAAGAATTTGGTTAAAATTACCTATTTGGAATCAACACGTGTTAATTACTAAAAGAAAGCAACAAGTATGTATAGTTTCTTTATGGAAAAAACAAGCCACAATATTTTTATTTTAATGTCCCTTTTATTACTATCAGTATTTTCTCTTTCATTCCTTCATACAATTGTTTTACTTGTATTATTACCTGCGTTCTACCTGTCATGGCTTTGTGTGCCTGTATACAAATATTCTTGTGTTAGTAACTTTCTTTTCTATCCCTTTGAAGGTCCTTAGATCTCTGGATGCCAGTAAGAAACTTGTTCAGGCTTCACAACATGCACCTCCACAATGTGACTATCATCAGCTCATCAGACAGCTGGAAGTGAGTCCAGTCTAGGAATAAGGGCAGACTTAAATGTTCTCCTTCCTCACCTAACTATACGTCTTCCTCCTGCAGTGTGTCGTAGAGGAATACAGACCTAGTTGTTTTCTAGTGTTTTTTCTTTATTCAAAGATTTTGTGAACAAAGAATCAAAATGATGGAATAAAAAACTAACTTTTATAAATTGAGATCTTTGTTGGCACAGCTGAAATTGTGTTCAAATAAAACAATAGTTTATTTGATGTTTTTATTTAATTATATCGTTTGTTCAAACATTGTAAGAAAAATAACAAATGTAGGCCTATCGAAATTTCACATAAATTAAGCAAGAATATATTTACTAAAGTAGGCCTACTGTACTTAAGTACACATTTGAGATACTTGTACTTTACTTGAGTATTTCCATTGTATGCTACTTTTTAACTCCACAACAAGTCAGAGGTAAATCCTATACTTTTACTCCACTACATGTATTTAATAGCTTTAGTTACTTCACAGATCTGGATGAATGATGTGAAATATAATCAAGTCTTAAATCAGACTTTAGTTCCACCTGGAGTAAATTCACAAGCTACCCTGCAGTATACAAAGTCATTCAAACTAGCTGCACCTTTACCAGCTTTGAGAACACTTTAATGATCAATCATTATAAAACATATCATATATATTATTCTGAAATGGACCAATCTGCATAATGAGTACTTTTAATTTTGGTACTTTTAAGTATATTTTGATACTAATACTTTTTACTTGAGTAACATTTTGAATGCAGGACTTTTACTGTAACAGAGTATTCCTACACTCTGGTACTTCTACTTTCACTAAAAGATACTCAAAAGTCTAAAAGTACTTCTCCCACCTCTGTATTTACCTAAGTACTCTTCAATAATCTAATAATGACAATTAATCGTTATTAGAGCAACACGTGGTTGGGGGTATTTAACGTCTCAATTATATATTTTTTTCTCTGCTGTCATAGAAGCGAAAGTAGTTGTGTGTGTTTGTTGTGTTCATGTGTTGCGGACGTCATTGACTTATTGATATAAAGTCGTGTTTCCTTACCCGAATTGACCGTACAGAGGATTTCGTCTCATGCACGGATTAAAAGACATTTAAGGCAAAACGGGTTATCGGACAGCTGGAGGCTCAAGTGATTGCTTTCTTTCTAAATGAAATCGTCTTGATGTATTGAACTGCCGGGCCGCTGACAGTAAAATATCGCGTTAACAGGCAGGCAGTTTTTGAAAGACGTTGAATACATTTTTGTAACTGTTTTCTTTTTGCAGCAACTTAGACTTAACACTAACCTACAGATGATAATAATAATAATAACAATACAAATAATACTTATGATAATACTATTTTGAATTCTTTTAAATCATGTAGTCGATATGAATGCTCCGCGGGGTCGGATCAAACAGCAGGGCGTGTCGGCGTCCACCCGGCCTGCAGGTTTGGACCTTTATATATACAGTCTATGGTTTGAACTAATCTGTTATATTTAATCCTAAAACGGCTCTAATTGTTCCAAAAAGAATTACACAGGAGCTTTTAATTTATGAAACTTGTTTAAGTTGATGCAGGTAAATGTAATTTGCAGTCAATTTCGCAAATCGGACAGAAAAAGGAAGACAAACACAAAGGACCGCTTCTTCGAGCCACACTTTATTTCTTTTAGAAGAAAAAAAACTTTACGTCACAAAAAGGAAATGTGCAGATATGATTAAATGAACATAACATTTTTGGTTTTAACAATCGGGAGTTGATAGTACACCGCAGACTGGTTGAACAAAGTGAGATACCTTTTTTGCCAAAAACTACAAAAAATACACATGATAAATAAATCTCTAAAAGAGAACTTTCATATCCATAATTGTCTTAAAATAAATATGCAAAAATATATAACGATATAGGCAGTAATTGTAGTGGTTATTTGCTTAGCAACAAATGAAATTGAAAAATAATTTATACACAATTCCCTTACACCAAAGCTAACACAAAAGCCTGAACAAACATCCTAATGACTCTTTTTGAGCTAACTTTCTACAAACACACTCCACTCCCTGAACATACAAAAGTTCTTACAAATTAGTGCAGATCAGCCAGAGGCCTATAAAAGTTATTGCCTTAACAAGTACTTCAGAGAAACAATCCCCAACTTCTGGAATCTACATTTTCTACTCCGTTTATGGAAAAACATGCAGAGGGAAGCTGCTAAAACTCCACTAGTTAAAATATTATACAAAGAAAAATTGTTTTTTACATAAGGAAAACCTGTACGCCAGTAGCACTGAAATATTTAGCGTGTACAATGAAGGATGGAAGTCTGCCTGGATCATCCACTGACATAAGACAGGAGGACAGATTGCATATCCTGAGCTGCAAAGTAGATTGTATAATTTGCAATAGAAGACATTTATACAAATACCCCACAAACACAATCACATTTCAGTTTCCTCCTTTAACAGTATCATTGATCAACTTTTTTGGTCACAAATTTATAATTTGGAGAGAAAAATGAGTCATTTGTTACATAAAAAATAATGCAAATATCAGGACAAAAAATACAAATGTAAATACAGTGGACGAAATAATGTTTCCAACAAAGCAGGGTAAATCTAAATGTTTGACATTTAGGAAAATAAATTGGAAAAAAAGGAATTTTGGGTTGTATAACCTTAAAGGTGGGGTAGGTAATTCACTTCAGAAACACTTTTTGTTATATTCCATGGAATGCTGATTTGTGTGTGTTGGAGGAGGGGCACTAAGGAAGTCTGAAGGAAGGGGCAGATTTTTTTCGGCTGCATAGTTTCAAATTCTAGCGCACTCGAGCTGGTTTCTCCATTCTTACCTACCCTACCTTTAAGTCAATCAAATAAATTGTCCAAAAACGTTATTAAAATTGCCAACCAATAGTTAAGGTTGAAGAAATAATTTTTTGCCCTTCTTTACATTAGCTGCAATTGTAAAAGTCAATACATCTTCAAGCCCAATTCGTGTATTTTAAAATATTCAAAGCGGTTAAAATAACATTTGCTGTACAAGCGATGCGAGAAAATGATTGTAGAAAAGTATTTGGTTTAAAATATGAAATAAAAAAGTAAGCGATGCAGTTTCACACCAACCACAGGTTTAACAACCTCAACTATTAAAAGTATAGTACAGTTATTGTAAATTAAAATTTGAAAAAAGACGATGAATTTCTATTGCTGACATCAATTCAAATGTAAGGCTGTTAAATGATTAAACCCGCATAATGAAAAAAAAATACTTTCCCAGAAATAACTGTACTTCAATTAGTAGATCCACGCAGTGCAATATCTTTTTTAATTGATTGTCATTTAAAGCATTGCAATGCCACAGTGCAGGCTCAAGTGATTAGAGAGAGCAAAAGCAATGGACGCATCGGATAAAGTGTTGGTTTTAACTGTCAAAAATAATTCACGTTAGCAAAGCATGCATTTAAAAAAAATTCAAACATTCACTTCTGGACAATCTTAAAGACACAAAAAGGCGCCACAATCTTCCCTGTTACGCCCACTTTAAATATACTTGCAGGAGTTCGGTGTTACGCTGTTGTGTCCTGCTTGAGCCTTTGGCTGCGGGCCTTGTAAACTTCAATCAGCAGGTCTTTGACGTACTGGATTTCACGTTCTACCGACTCTGCCTTGTCCCGGAGCTCCCGGTTCCTCCCTTCAAGGCCATGCAACTGTCCCTCCAAAGTATCAAGCTCCACCCTTTTTCTCTGGCGATACCTGCGTTAAGCAAAACAGATGACATTAATTGACCTGTGAAATAATCTTGAAAACTGTCTTTTGTAACGCAGAAAGGAAAACGTACCTGTGAGCGGCAGTTTTGTTCTGATCTCTCTTCTTCTGTTTGCGCTCGCCGCCTTCACCTGGAATGAGGTCGTCTTCGTAGTTTAAAGCACAGTGGTCTTCTTCATTTAGCCTGCATGCTTGTCTGTGACACGGAGACTCCATGTTCAGACTCTCCCTAGACATTAAAAGACACTCTGGGCCCTGATCCTCCAGGAAATTACAGTGCAAATCATGCTGCCCTATCCGTAGACTCTCTGATTTCACCTGTTCGTTGATATTGCCTAAGAAGCTATGAAAGGCCTCTGACTGCGGTGCTGCTGGAAGATAACAACCTTCACTGCTCTCTGTCTTCCATGAGGCTTTGGTGACCTCCATACTAGCTTTGATATTATTCAGCACCTCATTGTTACCGGAGACTCCGCTGACCTCCCTCATGCTATACATCAGCAGATCCTCTTTTTTGTGCGGGACATCAAGTGATCCACCAAAGCCAAATCCACCGCCGACAACCTTCGAACCACCTATGACATCTTGACTGAAACAGCAATTTTTCTCGTCTTTTGGTAGAGCGGCACATCTTCTGACCTCGACTGCACTACCCAGACAGTAGCTTTTCCCTAGCAGCTGCTCGTCCTCTACACAGTCGTAGCTACCGGTGAGGGTCACGGCCGAGTTACCTGAGTTACTTCCTTTGGAACTCAACAAACTGTTATCATAGCCCTCGAGGAACCTTGTCCCGTCAGGAACTCTTTTCCTCACACACCCAGTGGGGCGACTGCAGCTGTACGGGGCGTGTCTAGGAATTTTGGATCGCCCAATGGGCCCGCCACAGATGCTCAGCAGGTCCAGTTCACCGGTTGCCAGGGTAACAAGGAGTGGGCTGGATTCAGATTGGTTGGACGTGGAGTATGATGCATATGGCAGCTGAGTGAACGGCTGAGGACCCGTCGGCAGTGGACCCCTGTCCCATTTTCCCAGCCTCGGCCCTTTCTCTGGCAGTGGTTCAGACAGGAAGTAGTCCTCTAGTTGGGCCAGTTCCTCTTGCAGCAGAGAGGTCATGACCTCCAAGTCCGAGGGCACCTGGATATCATTCTGAAGGGGTGAAGGGGGAAGGGAGGCATTGGTGGAGGAGGGAGGGGAAGGAGGGTTTGGGAGGTACGAGGAGAAATCCACTTCTTCCGTCATCCAGTCAGTGAGACCATCACCTATCGAGGAGAGGAAAAAATTGCAATCGTTAGATGCTAAATAACCTAGTTTGTGCAAACGCTATAAAAATAGCAAACTGCAGGTAGCTGTTTTTTCATCTGCATAATCTGTAAATGCAAAGCCAGATTTCTTAAAATTATAGTTGTAGCTCATCAACGTATTAGGCGTAGCTAGTTTTTAACTTACTGTTCGAGAAGGACGAATGTGCTGCAGTGCCGATCCCACCTGGAACGGGGAAAAATATAAAAAAGCGTACTGGCTGCAACTCACCAATTAAGTGCTGAGTCTCCTCTGACACCTCCCCCCTGCACCCCTGTGATTGGCTGTGGCTAGCCTGTGGGTGAGAGAGAGCGAGGGGGTCTGCCGGGTAGACACGAAGAGTCTTCCAAACAGGAGCTGATGTTGCCATCATATTGTCTGATGGTGCTTTGATTCAGTCCAAGTCCAAGCATATGCTGAGAGCAAGCAGCGTCTGACAGATGGGCCACAGAGAGCAGGGCAGGGTGTGCATAATGAAACCTGGAAGGTAAACAGAAACATGGATCAGAGACATGCTACTAAAAAGACAACAACTTATTTTGTCGACTGGGAATCAGGAATGTCACTCTTGCTGCACTTAGCAAGTTTTTCTGATGCTGCTTTTTAAGGAGGTGTCACAATTAAGAAATCCTCTGAAGGTCATCATTATCGTGGCGTTTTGAGCAATAAGGATAATAACTCTTCAAAACATACAAAAAAAATGTTAATGATAATCAAATTGAAAACAAACTATTTCCAAAACTAACCCTTGGAGTTGACACAGTCAGTGATACACAAGTGAGAGTCCTTTGAGCTTTGAAAAATGCACTTGACGCCCTGAAAGCACATGGGACCCAGTGACGCTGCCCAACTGTTGTCAAGAAGCTCAATAGTACAGTAACTCTCTTGAGTGAGAGACAACCTGAGCATTAAATGGGATTATTGCAGATCAACTGCTACAAATCCCATGTTCCTTTTTAAATAATCACATGTTTGATCAGCTAAGCAGCTTAGGTGACAATAATGTGGTATCTAAATGCAAACTTGGCAAGGTGTGAATCTGAAAGTGGCAGTAGTTTAATCTGCTACTGTATTTTAAGTGTACATAACATAGGATGAAGGCTACAAATTTACATAATAATCCTCACACGCTCTGTTAGCAAATAAATAACACAAAACTGATTTAAACCTCGATGCAACGCTCTTAAAAAGCATTAAATATTCAGGCAAATAGTCTATATAAATATATTAAAATATAAAAACATGTTTAAAGCAGAGAAACCAGTGAAATAACGGACCTCTGGAGACACACAAACAACCACACAAAAACAAACTTGACACAGCTGTATCAATAACGAGTAGTTTGACTTACTCCATCCTTGCAGAAAAAAAGGTAGAGCACTTGAGGTGCGTTGCTGAAGCAAGGCACGGTTTCTTCACGGGTCCGAAAACTTCACGAGTTCAAAGAGCCATCTTTTAGCTCGGAATATCCGCAAAAAAGGACGAGTTGTTGCTTTGTTGTGGTCGACCTGTAAACTGAGGAGCTGCTTAATTGTGAGAAAGCATCAGTTCATTCACACCTAGCAACCAACTGCGTCACCAGGCAGAGCGTGCTGCTGAGAGCAGATCCCTCCGCCCCCTCCCTCAGTTTGTCACCGAAGGACGTCCCACAAACTCCGCTGGCTGGGCTCCGTTCGAATGACAATTTTCCGTTCGTTACTGTTTCTTAATGCCTGTTTCAAAAGTAGAGCCTACATTTAATATAGTAGGTTGCGTGATGATTATTTGCAATGTATTAAAGTTTTGTTTTAATACAGCCACAACATGGTGGTGCTGCTTATACATTTGCGATTAGTTAAAAGAAAACATAACCGGAAAAAAGTAAAGTAGCCCTGAAACAAAACAGTACCGTGTGCAGTAGATAACGGTCCATGGAGAGCATTTTGGTCCCCCAGACTAGCTTAAAAACGTAAAAGATACGCGTTTAGTAAGAGGAGTAAGTAAGTAAGAGAACACATTTTGGCTCATAATTCTATGAAACGGGACTTTTCCAAGCGAAAGTGAAGTAACAAGTCAGACTCGTTGTATATTTCGTAACTCAGTGGTCATCTGAAAGTAATCACATTATGTAACGCGTTACACGTGGTCGTTTGTTTTACCTATAACCCGTTGTTGCTATAGAGACAACGGAGAAGTAGGGACAGTGACATTTGTTTCCTAGCTTGACAGTGTATACCGCTCCCTTATATTACTGAACATTAGCTGCTGATAGCCTTGCTTTACGTGACCACAACTCTCTCACACACCAGTACAGTTCAGAGACTTACTTTATGTACTTTATTTGGCATGGTATTGTTTTGATAGGGGTACTATTTAATTCACAACAGACTTTGTTTTTCAGTTAGAAGTCTGTTGCATCTCCGTTGCATCAGTGGTCTACGCTCAGAGCGATTGGCTGCTCCTGCTCAGACCGCCGCTCTGTCATTGGTTGGATTTGGCTACATGTGAAATTTGATTGGTCGGTGGTAGGCAAGGCAGAGCATCACTCGGTTGTAATCTTTTTTTCTGCACTGCAGACTGTGCACATGGTTCAGGTAAACAAACCGGGCGTGGATATGAGTGTTGCAGCTTTTAAAGCTGAGAAAAGCTTTTTGTGTAACAGTTTTACCAAACAGCTTGTGGTAATGAAGTCTGTCTGATTGATTATACAGTTGAGCAAACAAAATGACTGTGAATGTCATTTATTTATACACTTAAGATATAGAGTTTCTCTGAAGTCTATTCATAATACAAATATTATAACTTCTATATAATCTTCTACGTTGTCATCATAGGTATGCGGTCTAATTACTTTATTATATATATAGGATTTAATTTAAGAGGCTATGTTCCATTACACTGAATAACTGAATAATACAAGATATTCATCCTCTTATTATTCACTGTTATTATATTATAGGCTACTTTTGAGAGTCCTTATTTCCCAGGCTAATTTAGTGAGACAAAGCTGGCGGAAGCAAATTGATTTAGTGGTAATAACTGTCGATTTCAATTACGTGAGGATTATATCTTTGTTTTTCTCCATTCAGCAAATCCCAAAGCTGAGTGAATGTGCTTTTCTCCTGTTGCTATAGTAATAGCGGACACTGCCCCCTATTTTAGACTTGTTTTCTGGTTGCTGTTGCCATGGGATTTGCATCTCTCTCTCTCTCTTCCTCCCTCCCTCTTTTCCTGTCTCTCTTTTTGTCTTCCCTCTCCCCCTCCATACATTTTCCTTCCACCTCACCTATGTGTCTGCACCCCTCCTCGTTCCTCCATCTCATTTGCTGAGTTGCATCTCTGCGACAATATCATTTTGTCAAAACCAATAGGCTTATTTCCAGTTCTGCTGAATTTGCATATTGATGGGACAGTATAGTGTCTGGCCTCTAATAGATTTGTCCACTGAGCATGACTGCGTGTCGAGTGAAAGTCTGGGAACATCTTAATTAAATTGATTGCCCAAAATCACATTATCCAGAAGGGCTACATTGGAATTGTTTTAACACAAAGCGAAACCTGTCCTTTGAATGGACTTGCATGTAAATTGAAAGTAACGTTCTGGTATAGGACTGCGTTAATCCGAGTCATTCAGAGGGACAGCAGGAGCTATTCAGCAAAATGCCCACCGTGTGTTAACTATCATATGATCGGAGCTTTGAGAGATTTGTAGAAGGGCAACCTGATGCAATCTAGATAAATGTGGTTGTAATGGAGACCAGATTGAGATGTAGCTGGTGAAGTTGGAAGGTCTCCCAGGAAAACGCTGACTTCTCTATCCGTCTGGATTAATTGGTCCACTGAGGGTCGCCTGTTTGCGCTTCATGAGAGAAATCCAAGGTGCTGCTCATGACAGCAGTTCTTTATTCACCTGTTGTCTCTACTATTAGGTACCATTTTAGTTGTCATTATTTAGGTAATGATAATAATTGTGTTAAATATGCAGCAAAACACTCTCCTAATATTTAACGGGAAAGCTGTTCAACTTTACATTACCTCGTCTTCTGATTGTTTGATACATTTAATATAATGTTCTGCTGCGAGACAAGGCTGTCCATCAATTGATGCCCAAATAATCATTGTCTGAATGTTGTCTATGAGGCGGGAAGTCAGGAAAAAGTTGACGCTTGCATGCCAAGTGCACGTATGGCACGTTAGTGAGGGTTACACCATCATTTCATCATCATCTCTCTCAGAATTTATTGTCCTCAACTTTTGGCCCTCTTTGAACATACGATGAAAACATGGAATTCAGTTACGACTTGTGAATGGGAGCCTCTCGGGGGGGATTTGTGGATGTTTTTGTGTGTGTTCTGACTACAAATCGCTTCCATTTGTTTGGCACGAAAACCGTTAATCAAGTCTGCAGAAGAAGAAGTGACAAGCGTGATATCATTTTCATTCATGAATGGGATCTAGGCTATGTTCATTTGCATTCATATATGACAGATGTGAACCAGACAGTCACAGGTTTATGTTTATTTACTATTCCTCAAGGACTGTGCGGTAAATTAGAGGTGTTTGATGGAAAGGACTCCAGCGTCTGTTTCGTCCTCCTTTGGGATGTCACAGCTTTCAGGAGATCACTCCTAACTAGCTCTAACTCCTAAAGGCACCATGAGAACACACACAGCTCAGACTATACTGACCTGGCGTACAAAATTAAACATAATAATTTTAAATGTAACTTTAATTATGGCGGATCGATAGATTTTCACTTATTTTGGATGGAAAAAAAGTGTTATATGCAATTTCTAGGAGGAGAAAACGGCAGAACAGATGCTCGCTGTTCGTGCATCACTTGTGTTCTGCAAAATGTTAGCTCTTTAAGCAAACGGGTCCCAGATGTACCCTCAGTGTCATTCGCAGCACTCAGACTCCGTCACGCTGCCCAGCAGAACTTCTTAAACCCCCGAGGCTCAGCGTCTATCGCCTCTGAGCACAGCCGATATCCATGCAGACCATAATGTGCCTCCTGCTTCCTTAACTGTAACACTCACTTTGTTTTTAAATTGACTCTGAGCTTATAAAGTACGTTTAAAACAACTGGCTTTACTGTATCAACATGTAACTCTAAATCTAATTCAATACAGTCACCACATTTACTGAGGGTAAAGGTCAAGGCCCTAACAATGGTTCCCATAAAGATTATTTAACATACTTTAAAAAAAACATTAAGATACAATTAGGAGGTGTGTTTGTATTTTATTAGGGATTCACTTTGATATTGGCACGTCAGCAGCTTTAAAATTAAACACCAGCATCGGCTAGAAAGAAACATTTCCTCTGATATAACAGGCAGATATGTTACTTAAAAAAATGTAACCTAAGTTAAAGTCGTTTTGTTTAGTGGAAGTGTACATTTGAATCATTATTATTTATTTCTGTGTGTTAGTATAGACATAATACATTAAGTCCACTTCAGGAGAGACTTCATGTAATCTGCATGGGTGGAAAAATATGTGAGTTTATCGGTAAAGGCATTGTCAATCATCCAAAAGGAAAATATAATCATATCGGCAATAATCCAATATTGTATATCCCTTATCTTTCACAATTTTAACAACAATTTGTGATTTAAAGATTGGGTGAGTAGAAGTACAACTGAACCCATACAGTATGGTGCACGCTTATCAAACTGCTGGGATATTTCACTTTTATGGCTGCTAGTGAACAAGATAACAACATGAACATATCCCTCAGTGGGGTGCAGTTTCCAGTCTGTTTTTATTGTTTTGTCCTCATTAGGTCAGCGCTGGTGCTTCTGCTCATTCTCCCCTCTGGATATTTTTCACATATCATTGCTGTGCTTGCCATGAAATCCCAAAACATGTTTCTTTTGTAATTTAATGATTTGTACATGGTGTACCCTATTTGGAATTCACGACTGTCATTTAACGTTGACTTCAAAGAGCATGAGGATGATTTGTTCAAAGCGGTAAACATTAAGAGTGGAACTTCACTGCTGTATCAGATGCATTTAGGGAAAGCTTCTTTCATCTGCTCTGTCTTAGTGTGTGTGAGTGTGTGTATGTGCTCTGTCTGAGTGTGTGTGTGTGTGTGTGTGTGTGTGTGTGTGTGTGTGTGTGTGTGTGTGTGTGTGTGTGTGTGTGTGTGTGTGTGTGTGTGTGTGTGTGTGTGTGTGTGTGTGTGTGTGTGTGTGTGTGTGTGTGTGTGTGTGTGTGTGTTCGGGGGTTGGGCAGGATATTTTTCTCTTTAATCTCCTTAATTACTCTGATCCACATGCGGATATGAAAACTTACAAACGTCTGTGCTGACATTTTGTGAAAGTGTTTGACAGGTGATGCTCTCTTTAAAAAAAGATGTATCTGTTTCATCAGAGCTTGTTTTCAGACAAGGTTAATATCTCACATTAATATTGACTAAATCATGCGAGACCCGTGCTAATTCACAGCTTGGCTATCTTATGTATGCTCTAAAGGCCCGGTGGGGAAAGACCAGTCTGCGCGTGTGAAAGTGAAGGGAGATCACCCGTGGCTCATTAATATTTCACCAACAATAACGCTGGGTGTCACTCACGATCATCACCACGGTAATGAGCTCACACTGCCCTCCTAAAGATCTGTTTATAATTCAGCCGGGTGCGCCATATACTCAAAGATACTGAATGGCAAGATGTGTGGAAATCTCTCCCAAGGTCAGAGGAATGGAGTGAACGCTGTCAATGACAGATAAAGACCTTTAGTATCGGATGAAGTAGGAAGTCATTTTAATAAATATCACTAAACATAATAGAGGAAATGTAACTTTAACCCTTAAAGCGCTAAATCGAATTGATACCTGTCAGGGGAAAGGTGTGTTTTCATGATTACCTGCGTCTCTGTTAAATATTCCAGCTATAGTTATAATGAATTAATCACGCAGCAACAGCCATATATTATAATTACGCCGCACATACACCTCTCTGTCACACAGTTTAACCAAGAGCATTAGAAAAGAGTGAATATATTTCCATACGAGAACTTGTTTAGGGGCGGGAATTTCTTCTTCTCCATTTTTTTTATTATTTATTTCAAATTTCTCGATGTTGAATCATGCATGTTAAGTTGCATGTCATTTCACTTGGTGTTTTTGTATTTTGATGCGGTTAGTGTGAGGCGAGTCATATAGTTAATTACACGACCAGAAACACACACACATGGAGTATGATTTAAAAACTTCCTCAGACACTTTTGTGGATAATCAGAGTTAACGAGACAATTGACTCATTACACCACCTGACTGTTCTTGGGTAAATACAGAGGCTGCAGCTCTTAAAAGGAACCCCTCTTGTTTAAATGAAAGGCTCTCAGCTTATTAGGGCGGATGAGATTATTTAGAGAAGCCGGTAATTAACGACTTGTTTGTGAGAAACAGTCATTAAGGAAGCAGGAAGCCTTTGTAACAGATTGTCCTCAGTTTAACACATTTGTCAGAAACAAAGCAGCTCATCAGACCAACGAACCCACAGATTCATCATATAATTTTATTTATTTCATGTACATGGTAGTTTTACAAAATGATTATAGGACTATACATTTTAGTTTTATTTGGTGTCATATTTTGTAAAATACATGGTTGGATTAATGCTGTGTTAAATGCCTGAATAAAACAATATATATAGTTATATTAACATTTGTATTGTACAAATCTGACATAAACATTAAGTATTTGGCACCAAGTAATATTTTTTATTTGAATAAGTAACATATTATTTTTTTTAAATATTTGCTTCTAAAATATGTTATTTAAGATATTCTTTTTTCCACCTGAGAAAATGTAACAAACTCAAGAGAAAGGTGTATCAAATGTATCAAAAAGGCATCGGTTAGAGTGAAAACACTGCATGCAAACAGTGGATCGGCTTCAGAAGTGGAATCAGTTCATGCTTATATAAAGTGTTGCACTTTTTAACAATAGATTTTGGTAGGAAAATGTGATCTATTTCAGAGTTCCCTTCATTGACAGGCTGCACAAACTATCCCCTTCTAAAGCCACAGGAAGATATATATACAACTCCTAAATACTATCAAATGCACATCTGTCGTTAGTCAGCCCTCATTTGCTCAGAAGGCATCAGGCTTTTTATGATCTCGTCAAATGTCCTTTACTTTCACGCCACAGGTCTTCTTGTTTCCCGCCTCCTTTAAGGTGTCTGCGTCGCTCCCTTTTCCTCCGAATCTGTCCCTCAGCTCAGGAACTGCGTGTATCCCTCGGCGCCCGTCACTATGACATCCATCCAGATCCTCATGGCCTCCGGGGACGGGGCCACCATGTAGTACAGGCGGTCGTGGGTTTTAACGCAGAAGGTCAGAGACGGGTTGGGGCTCTGGAGGATCACAGGAAGAGGGGGAGACGTTTTAGACTCACCTGCACCTGTTGCATCTTTTTCCTCCGGGACGTTTGTTATAAACAGCGTTTTTTAACAGTTTAAAAAAGACGGTAACATCCTGCACCTTAACAATTCAATACTATACTATTAAGAATAAGAAAAACATCTACTTTATCCAGTCTAATATACATCTGTATATATTAAAATAGCACAACATTGAAAACAATCATATTTCTTTAATAACACAGACATCCATTTTGTCGTTTTAATTATATTTCTTACAATATTTTCAAAGTTAAAATAATTTGTGTGACTGTAAAAATTAAGTTTTATTTTTAAAATGACCTTTTAATACAAATCATATATATATATATAATAATACAACTAATAACAATCTTAATTAGACAAATAATAGTTGTAGTAATAATACAAAAAACTGTTAAAATTAGATGAATTATGGTAAAATATTTTAATTAAGCCCTTTAGATTTGATATGATATTGTTAATTGATACATTTAAAAAACAGTTAAACATCCACGCAAAACGGATGAAGGTCTGAATTATGCATAATGGAAAAAAGAGCGTGTTACCTTGGTGGCACTGCGCAGGTGATCATAATACACCTCTTCAATCGCCTGGAAGTAAATGAGTCCTTTCAGCTTGGTCTCATGCTTGTCTGAGAGGAGCAAAAGAAACATATTAAGAAACATTTCATTACGCCTCGTACTGATGCAAGACCTCTGACAGCCGAGTGTAATCGACCGGTGAGGATCGTTTTATATCTGTCTTTGGTCAAGTAAAAAAAAAGGCAGTTTGAAAACAAATACAACAGACCTGTAGGAGACAGGAGGTAAATGAGTAAAATGTATTTCATTTTACAAGATTCCATCGCAGGAAATGTGGCCTTTTCAATTACACTTCAGCTTTTCATCTCTGAAATAATCTGTAAAAACAATATATACATTTTAATTCAAATGTTGCAGGGGCTTCAATAGATATTTTTGTCAAACAGTGCAAAAATGAAAATAAATAAATTGTAATTATTTTATACGATGAGGCTTTTTCTATAATTATTAACTAAGGAAAAACAGATTTTCCTTTTATACACATTTTAACTAATTGCAGGTATATTTGGCACTTGTTTGTTGTGACTTTATTCAATTACCTTAAAGAGGAAATGTGTATTGCTTAATAACGATATTTTTCTTCTTGTTAGTTTCCTCATCAGAGCAGTTTGTAAGTAGGTGAAACAGAGGAACACTAAGTAAAAAAAATCCGACAAACATCTGTAACGCATTGAGGTGTTAACTCCTTTTCCCAGCAACACATAATCCATGAATAGGTATGAGCAGCAAGTAAAAGTTAATTAAAAGTGCAAGTCTATTTCAAGCTATGCCTGAAGTCTTTACCAACCCATTAATCTGACTTGTTTTCTACCGTCGTACTTTCCGGAGTGTTTTTTTGTTCCTGCCGGCGAGGTTCACAACTTGAGATCTTTTTGTAAAACTTAAAAGAAATGTCTCTCTCTTGTGAAGCAGATCTGTTGAACATTTCCCTTAAAGCAGGTCAAGCCTTCTTGTCCAGTCCTTTTCTTTATTCACAGAATATCTCTGAGCATTTGAAAGTCACTTCACACTGAAACCTGCGGAGGAAGCTCATCTAACACACTCTCTGGACTGATGGGTTTCTTTAGTTTGGGGCTAAACTGTAGGCTCTTCTCACGTCTCAATTTTCTTCAAATAAAATGAGTTCAAAGAATTTCCGGATTCCAACCTTGTTCAAATAAACACTATCATTTTTTATTTTTTTGCGCCTTCGTTGCACACTGGGGCGTCCGGCTGTAAAAAAACAAACGTCAAGCAGGAATTAAAAGCAGTCTTTTGAAATCTGTCAGACACTTTCTCTTGCTTTCCCCCTTTTACAAAAGTCAAATCTGCTTAGTAATGAGATAAATGTTTTTGAAATGTGAGTTTCGTTTTATTAGTCACGAACAAGCCAGAAGCTAGCCTCCTCCCCAAGAAAAACACATCTAGAGAAACTATTGCATCTTATTTCATCACCATCATCACCATCATCTTCGTCAGGAGTAAGGGGGTGAAAAGGCTATGCAAGTGAGGGGAGAGAGGGAGAGGAGCGAGGAGAACGGGGGGCGACAGTAATGAAAATATCCTCAGATTCTCTTTTTGTACTTGATTGTAAAATAATTTCCCCAAAACACACTCATGAATTATTCAGAAAACTAACTGTTCGCATTTTCAAATTCAGAGGACAGTGTGATAGATGGGAATTACAAACTGACTTTTAACACACAAGACCAAGGCGAAATCCCACTTAGTGCAGCTTTAATTAGTGTTTGGTTCCAGATGAACAAACGGCTGTCGGGACAGAAGTTTGGTTTTCATTGAAAAACAGAGCAAAGAGCGCCAGATAAGTTTACATTTGGCAGAAGAGCCCCGACGCTGCTTTCGGCTGAACTGAATAAATCAGATCCTGGCCTGCCGTACGGAAACTTTTCAACATGAAGATCTGAGTTATTATGGATACTAAATATGAGACGATTCTTATGTGAGCAAATTGGTTTGACCACTGCAATGGTTGTGTGAACAAGGCCTTAAAATGAGACTAATGGCGCATTTCCATTGCAGGGCCTCACAGGGCTTAGTACGGTATGGTTAGGCCTTGGTAGGCCAGGCTCACTTTATGCTGCGTTTCCATTACAGTTTAGTAGCTGGGGCTGTAACTATAGTAACGCAGTGTAGGCGGAGCCGTGGCGTCATCTTCAATGCGAACCACAAAAACAACATCAGCCGTTAGCTGTTAGCACTCAGAGCTCACAGCTCCTCATATCTGTTCAGAAACTAGACAAAAGTTAAACAAGTACAAACCACAGACTGCCTGTGTCATGGTGAATACAGTCGCTGGTTTATTTATGTCTGTATAGGCCGTTGTTGTGAGTGTGGACGGTCGGAGCATATACTGCGTTAGCTTAGCCAATCTCCATCTAGAAAACACGCATTTTAAAAGCTTTTTCGCCTGCCGTCTGTCTGCAGACTTGTCAAAGCATTAATTCATGGTTTTTACTAACCGGTATCAGTATGTTGTTACTTCGGCATCATTTTGAAACGTGTATTACAATTAAATCACGGTCAAATATGTTCATTTTGTTGTAGTTGTAGCCCCCTTGCCAGCGATTCTCTCACTAGTTTAGCATACTCAGCCCGGTTGTTGGCCCGGAAAGAACCACGATTTTGGAGGGCCAGAAAAAATGTGAAAAAGTACCCGTTAGCCGGAACTACCCCTAGTGGAAACGCAACAAAAAACGGGCCGGGTTTGGCACGGCACACTTGCTGTGCTACGCGCTGCAGTGGAAATGCGCCATTACATTGCAGAATTTAAACACAATAGGATCCTTTTATAGAGAATCTAAAGAAGTTCATATTAATGCGTCCGTCATCTTTTGAAGTTGATCTAGTATTTAGAAGAGGCTGTAGCGTTTAGGGACAAAGTCTTAAGAGAGGGAAGTGTTGTTTGCAAAGGCCGTTAAAACATTTTCTAGAGAACATTTTTAACATTATGTGTGTGTGATGACAGTCTCTTTGGTGTAGAAAAAACCTCGTATATCCAGATTTATGTGAGGAAATCATTTACAAACCTTTTTTTTGAACATCCTTACACATTGTATTTATCGATGCGACTGCAGTCATGGTTTGTTGGTTTTCGTTTTAACCGGACAAAACTACTGGCCAGTTTATGCGAAGTATTGAGCCATTGCATTTTTGGTGTACACACTATTTATCACTTATTGAAATGGCCTTGGCGAGGACTGTGCACCCCGAGTATCCTTCTTATTCTGAGGGATTTCATTTGCATTCTCATAATTACTTTTTAAAATAGTTTGACGAGGTGTATTTGTTGCGATATTTTTTATTTCCTGTGTATTGTCCATTTAAAGTACCAGGTGTGTTCAGTTATCTGCTTTTACTATTTCGCCCCTGATGAAGACCCTGTGATGTAGAATCGCTCAGTGTTTTAACCTATATACCGGACTGTGTGTGTGATGTTATCCCTTTTTTATCTTCAAGGGCACCTTAAGGTTCCCTCGACTTATTGTATGTGAAACTGATGAAGCACTTGGCCTGTTTTTCTTTCTACGTACAGTATATGCAAATGTTGAACTTTGGCTACTTATTTTTCCAGAACAAGTACCACCTGTATTTCTGCTTTAGTACCACCTGTATTTCCATAGAGAAAGGATAGGCTCTTTTTTAAGACTTCCAGAGTGAGGAAGGCTCAACAAACAAGAAACCAGTAATGATTAAACATTCCTTATTTCATGATAAACTTCATTATATCCTCACCCCCATAATAACAGAAGTTCCTCTTGACACGGTCAAAAACGAACCAGCGTTTCTTCCAAGATTTAATTTTGCCGCCCATCTTCACCAGGTGGCCCTTGCACATCTTCTCCGTGAGTATGACGTAGGGGCAGATGTCGACGCTGTGGCCCGACGACTCCACGTGCGCTCGCAGGTCAAACTCCTCCTTCCTGTTCGGCAGGTAGCGCGTCATTGGACGAGCCTGCGGAGGAAATATATAAGAGATAATGAGCAGTGAGTTGGTCAATAGTGTCATGGAACACTGACATGGTGATCAGGACAGCTGAGATTCAAGATTCAAAGGTTTAATTGTCATATGCACAAAGCTACCGTGTAGAAATGGCAATGCAATTCTGCTGACCTGAGCTCCTCCAACAATACAACATATATAATAAAATACAGAAATACAAAATAAAAAGTAGTGCAAAAAGGGATCTTGCATCTCGCTTTATCTTCTAACATCGTTCCTTCTCTCGTTCTCTTTTTCTTTACTTTGGACAGACAGACAGACAGACAGACGCTGAGCTGCACCGATCAGCACCGATCAGTTGATCCGGAGCATAGAGAGAGAGAGAGAGAGAGAGCTGCGGTCCGCGGGGACACGGACAATTTGCGAATGAGTTCTGCCTTGAATTGATCAATAATTTGTCAATAAATGAGGGCGAAAAACGTCCCTTGTCCATCGGACAAGTCAATGGAAAGATGTACTTGTCCGATATTGTAAATAACACGTCCCGGACGATCGGACGTGTTTTTTCGCACACTGGCCCTCCTCAAATATATATTTATATTTTCAAAACGATTCCATGGTTATTTCTGATTGATATGACTCCCTTGATCATCCTTAGCAACGGTGTAATAGTGCAAAATAAACAACCTCTGGAATGTCCAAATTGACCAATCAGAATCGAGTATTCGACTAAGACTTGCATTAATTCATATTGCTTGAATACTGCTGTCCAAGTGCTGTGAGGACAGTGTGTATACATCCATTCGGGGTATTTTTTGCCACTTTGGGGCGACAACTTGTAAACAATACTGGTTTTATTTGGTCTTTACCCTTTGGGAAACATTTGGATATTCAGCTTCCTAATTCTCCTCTGCAGGTAGCTGCCAACAGTTCCCTCCTGCTGTTCAGTGCTGAGCAGGTGGTGCTCAGAGGGCTTTTTAAGATAAACAGTAGGAGAAACAGCTGCCTGCCTAAACATGTTCGGGCTGAGGATTATACCATGTGGATAATGCTACTACCAGCGACCCCATTCACATTACATTACATTTTATGTATAATTCCAATATGTATCATAAGAAAAATAGGATTATAGTAACTTTATATAGCAGAACTAGGCGCCTTTGTACTTGTTGATTTGAGGATGTTTGTTTACTTAGCATTCATACAACAGGCAACTGATAATTAAACACACTTTGTAAAGATTAAAGCTTTAATGATGTGTACATTATATTATTTTGTGCACCCCCACCTTCCTCTCTGTTCTCCTCTTCCTCCTCCCTCCTATTCTTTTCCTTCCTGACAAACTTTGATCTTCCCGTATTCCCAGCCTCTCTTCAGTGTCTCGCCTCTCATCCTCTCCCCTAAGTCTCCTTTCCCCCTCCTCTCCCCTAAGTCTCCTCTCCCCCTCCTCTCCTCTAAGTCTCCTCACCCCCTCCTCTCCCCTAAGTCTCCTCTCTCCTCCTCCCCTCCTCCCTTGCTCCACTGACCTGTGAGAAGTGTTTCTCTCTCATCTTCACCTCCTCCTCCACCAGCCTCAGCCTGTGGGTGGTCTCGTCCTGCAGCCTCCTCTCGGCCTCCTCTCTCCTCCTCCGCTCCTCCTCCAACATCTGCCGCCGCGCCTGCACCTCCCTCTCCTGGGAGCGTGGGGAGAGAGGAACAGATGGGGAGGGGAGAAGAGAAAATAACAGGGGCAAAAGGGAGATGGGGAACATATGTAAATAGTAGGCAAATATTGCAAAACAAAGTGAGCGAGTGTCAGGGGAGGCGCAGGAGAATATATCCCTTAAGTTTGTATAAAAGAGTGAGCTTTGCTGATGTAAAATGATCCTTTGCTGCTTTCAGATACTTGCATGCTTTGTTTCAACATGTGGAATAATACAAAGGTAAACAAAGTACTTACAACACCACACCTCGAGCTGAGTTGTAACTGTGACAAACTCATGAAAGCAGGAGAAACTTGGGTCCCCTGCGATCATTTGAAGATATTGCTCATCAACTCTCAGGGGAATTGCTTTGTGTGGTTCTGATATGATCATAACATGTCATTCTTTCACCAAATCTGTAGTAAAAATTCACGATTCAAACACAAATATATCACACATAGAAGCAGCAAGTCTGAACTTGAAACACTTTTGGCATTTTTGCTTTAAATTTGATTAAATCAGGTTTAATAAGCTAAGGCTTTTACCTTTTCCAGTTTGCTTTGGATTGTCACTTTTTAAATAATTTTATTTTTAGTCATTGATGTATTTCATGGTTTTCTGTTCGTATTTTTTGGTGTTGAATGTGCTCGTTCATGTTCAAAAAGTATGTTTAAGTTGATTAACCATTTTAGTAATTGACGTTAACCCTTGGCGGAAGTGATGGGATAAACTGTTGTTGTCACTTCTTTAAAGGTAGGGTCGGTAAGAATGGAGAAACCAGCTCGAGTGCGCTAGAATTTGAAAGTACACAGCGTTCAGACTTCCTTATAGAGCCCCTCCTCCAACACACACGAACGCGCACATGACCAATGAGGGCACGAGATAAGTTTGTGCACAGATGGAAGGCTGACAGGCAGGTAGGCCATCCAGTTATTTTAGCCGGGCCGGCTCAGATGATTGGTCGTGCTTTTTACAGCGCCACGGCTTCCACAGATGACATTTTTTTATGGATTTATTGTCAAAGCATTTAATGTATTCATTGCTATCGGGATGTTAAGAGCATTCCATGGAATATAACAAAAAGTGTTTCTGAGGTGAATTACCTACCCCACCTTTAAGATACAATTATTTCTCTCATTGATGTATTTCATGGTTTTCTGTTCGTATTTTTTGGTGTAGAGTGTGCTCGTTCATGTTCAAAAAGTATATTTATATTGATTAACCATTTGAGTAATTGACCTTAATCCCTGGAGGAAGTGATAACTGAGGTTAAACTGTGGCTCTGACACTCACTCGGTTCTCCATCAGTCGGGCTTTCTCCTGCTGTGCCTCCTTCAGCATCTTCTCCATCTCCTCTATCCTCTGGGCCTCCATCCCACAGGCACTGAAACACAGAGGGTCTGATGACACGTCTGCAACAAGTCTCAGGATGAAACAAAGTAAACAGACGCGCCTGGAAACCAAACACTGACAGCAGCGGGAGACAAAGGTTTCTCTCTAACGAGGCTTTGAACTCGTAGCTTCATCAAACACTGGGAAAAACTTGAAGAGGTTGGCATGGCAACAGCCGTCGTACTGCTGGTAGACAGGGGGAGCAGACGTGTAACAAAACATGTTGTCACGGGAACAAAGCGCAGTGACCCTTCTCCTGGGAGACGGGGCAGACTTGAGTGTTCCCATGGAAACAGAGCCAGTTCTCTCACCTTTCTGGGGTACAGGCGGAGTTGCCGGTGGAGACGCTGGTCTCCATGCTGTCGGAGCTCTCCAGGCTCAGAGTGTCGTACGCCTGGCTGCCGCTGGGGGGCGCCTGGTGGTGCAGGATGGAGTGATGCATTGTGGGAGATATATCTGTGGAGAGGAGACAGGCGTCACAGACTTACAGTGCCCTCTGCTGACAGAGACACGTCACTGCTACCAGAGAGTGTTATGAGACTCTTTATTAGGTCGTATTGGGACTTAAACCTGGATTCATTGTGTTTTTCTAGATGCAAACCAATCAATACATGGGGTTACAAATTAAATAAGTGAGGCAGTACAAGGCCTGCGATACAGTCTTATGTATTTGTTATTATTTCACATGATAGGCTCAGAGTAAATTGCTTTTGTTTGCGTAAACTAGAGGGGAATAACTAACACCAGTGTGATTTTGGTGAGATTATAACCATCCTGGCCAAAGTTACAGAGGGGTTGCCAAATCCGGCAGCCATAAACCTAGCTCTTGCAGATTTAGAAAGTTAACAGTGAGTCTTGCAACCTTATTATTTAGATTCATACCTAGATTAATAGATTAATTGTGTATTAACAAACTCCTGTGGGAAATATCTGGCTTTTTAGCTGCTTAATGCTCCTCTCCTCTCTTGGTGCTGAGCAGGCGGTGTACAGAGAGCATTTAACGCTTATGAGAAAAACAACTGCCAACTCAGCAACACCAAAATAAAAATCTAAAAGACACTTCAATGCCACTATACCAGAGACCCTTAAGTGTGCTAAATAGATGAGATGGGACTCCATACCTTTGTTCTGCAGCACCATCTGCCTCCTAGACTCCATGTCTAAGGGGTTCGACAGCATTAACTGCAGCCCCTGAAAAACACATAGAGAGCATCAAGCACATTTAACTACTTGGAGACTTCAAAAAACGTGTTAAAGTGATGAGCTCACCTTGGCTTTCTCATTAGCACCACTGGAGTGTGGCAGGGTGCCCGATGCTGCCTGTCCAACCTCAGCATCTGATCTGGACCTCAATAACTGAGAGGAGGAGGAGGACAGGTCTGTTTATTATGTTTGTTACATTTGAGTAGGAAGTGGATATGCTATTGCCCCACTTAGGAACACACACAAAATCCCCTTCTTTTCTACTTACTTGTCCTGGAAAGTGGAAGATTCTTTCAAAAAATAACAAAACTGATTTTGGATTAGATTGATTTTTGAGATACCTTACTTGAGTATTTTAATTTTCTGGTACTTCATTCTCCTTTGTTCTGCTTCCACTGAGCCAAGCAGTGACTATTAGTGTCATTATGTGTCTATTGAAGTACTGTGATTTAGGAAAGCTCTTTACCAAAGCATGTTTGTACCGCCAACAGAAGGACATACAACTTGCGTCATGTAACAATGTTGGGTAGTAAGACATGGTTACATGGTGTGTTTTCTTTAGAGGAAGTTCAAAATGCTTTACCTTATGCCTGCAGGATCAAGTACCAATTAGAAGATTAGACTAATACAGTGGTGGTGATGTTACTTAAGTAATTTTTGTTGAGGTACTTTACTTGAGTATTTCCATTTTATGCTACATGTATACTTCTACTCCACTGCCTTTAGGAGGCAAATATCTTACTTTCACTCCATTATATTTATTTAACAAATAAAAACACATGATATATGCTGATATGATATATAAATCAGTGGTGTTAAACAAATAAACACAGTACTTGAAAAATAACCTAAAACTGGCTCCCATTGACAAAAAGGCTAAAATGCTCTTACATGTTTTTTTGGTGATAAAACAATAGTATAACATAACCTTGAATAATATACTATTGTGAAAAGAGCCATTCTGCATTTTGAATACTTTTGATACTTTAAGTCCATTTAGCTGATAATAATAATTTGCTTCTATTTAGGTAACATTTTGATTTTGGAGTATTTAAGACCATAGTATTTCTACTTTTACTTAAAGGGGACCTATCATGCAAAATGCACTTTTGTACGTCTTGTATACATGAATATGTGTCCCCGGTGTTCCAGGGAACTCACCAAGTGTCAGAAAACACAACCCTCTCTATTTTCCTCCATACCCAAATCTCTAAAAAAGGGGCTGCAACGGATCTGATAAAAACTGATCCAGATTTGAACACTGTCCTGACGTCAGGACGGTGGCGCTACGGCTATTGGGCCAACTCCACCGATCAGGAGGAGACAGCCACGGCCATTGCCGTTCGAAAGCGCTGGAGACGCTATAGTACATATGCCAGGCCTGTAGGTGGTGCTGTTCTCACAGAATCAGCCCTTGCAAAAACAGAGCTAGAAATGGTCAAATTGAGCGAAATGAGGCATGGCTAAAATGCATGATCTGTTTGGTATTTTGAAAAAAAAAAAGTATAAATATGCCTTATATAGGTATGGTCCTACACTATATTATTCAAATATAGCATGATAGGTCCACTTTAATAAAAGGATCGGAGTACCTGTAGGATCTGAGTTCCTAAATAACTACATAAAAATAACCTTGTCCTGTTTTGTCCACTAGAGGGCCTTAAAGCCATAACAAATGGAGAGTGAGTGTGAGGATCTGGGGTTCAAGAAAGTGTGTAAGCATCTGGCCCGCTGAAAAAGAGTGGAGAGTTTACCTGACTGTGTCTGCGTGCAGAAAAAGACTTTGCAGGCAGTGGTGGAGGACATGGCCGAGGCTCTCCAGCAGCCATGATGTCCTGGTACCAGCGCTCCAGGTTAATAGGAGCCATTGTGTTCCTGCTCAGCTCAGGATGGCTCTGAGGTGACGGAAAAGCATTCAGCCAGAGAGAGGAGAGGGAAGCAGCACAGCAGCGACAGAAGCATCAAGCAGGTAGGAAAGATAAACAGAAAACAGGCCTCGCAGAGATAGAAATGTTGAGTGGAAAAACTAAGACGGGAACAAACCTGGGCAGAGAGAAAGGAGGAAGGACCACATGCTGTTGAGTGGCATGAGAAGGTGGATTCAGAGGAGGCGAGTTGGAATGATGGAATAGAGGAAGAAGAGGTGGGATCGAGTCTCTGCATCCCAAAGATCTGGCTTAACTGACTGACTGTGATGTACTCCTTCACACAGGAACGAGATACACACACATACATTTACAAAAGAGGGAGACAAATAGAAGACCATTAGGAAGCTGATCTCTGAGAAGGACGTCTTGAGATGTTGCTGGTTAGAGAACCATTTGGCAGAATGCAGGCAGGGTGTCTACCTCACATGGCAGAGCTGGAGCTACAGCCAGGGAGAGGCAGTGGAGAGCAGCGGGGGAAGAAGGTTGCATAGAAGCGCTTCCATACATCTTAAAGACATCAGACAGCCTGAGGTACTCCTGCAGCGACAGCCAGAACACAACTTTAAGAGGGTGGAAAAAGTCAACTCTATGATAAGTCATGCAGAGATGCACAAGCAAACATGTTGGGAGTGGTGCACTACGTGGAAATAAACTAGTTTAACTACATTTTGCAGTATATGCTGTTAGTTTAACTGGATTGCATTTTTTGTAGTTTAATTACTTTCCTTTTATGTTTTTTGTTCACTACTAATCATTCCAGACAAACAATTTGGGCCATAAAATATAGAAATTTGTATTTATTATTTTACTTTTACCTATCTCCTTCAATGCATTTGTCAAATCTTACAAATAACTCTGGAACGAACGTATGCCCCTTTATTGAAATATGTGACCTAAGTAGCTTAGGTTAACAAAAGTAGATTTCTTCCTAGGGTAGGTTGGATGCAGTTCGACTTCTTCCAGTTTTAAATAGTTGGTAGTATGCAAAGCTTTCAAAGTAGCTTCCCCTACACTGTGTACTATATTGTATATACCCATAATCACAACCCACGGGGTCCCTGTCTTTGAAATGATTATAGATGGCGCTGAGTTATATGATCCAAGTTTTTTCTTTATCATCTAACGCTGTAATAGATAGTACTGTATAACCCTACAATTTGGACATTATACCAACCTTTAACATAATATATAGATAGGCAGAAGCTTGACCTACCATCATACACACTGCAAGCGTACTGTTGTGTTTCAGTAATTGCTAACACACCGTCATGCCCAGTCTCTATCGCAGCACAGGCGTTTATTAGGTTTGTTACTAAGAAGCTTTTGTAGAGATTTACCTCTTGTAGCCTAACGGGGTAGAGTTCAGGGTAGGGGATGTGAGAGGAAGAGGCAGAGGAGGGACAGGGGCTATGAGGAGGACCGTCCACATTAGCAAGGTCTGGTTCGCTGATGTGGAGAAATTCCTGTTTAAAAAGGTCGTCTAAGTAAAAAAGATCCACTTGGAAGATGTTTTTTTCTAAATGAGGGTTGTGTTATATGATCTCTTCCTGCTCACCTCTGCCATGCTGCTTTTAGGCTTTGGGAAGTTTCTTCCTCCCGTTAAGGTGTGGTACTTCTTCTCCAGGGCGCACAACCTGTCCTGCTCCTAAAAGGCAAAACCAGTATGGACACAGAGGGGCTTTCAAAGCTGACCATGCTTCACTTTTATGGATTAAATACAGGCTGTTTGTGAGGCTGTTGAGGTTGGATGTTTTTAGGGTGTAGGACCCACCTTGTGTAGCAGCTGCAGAGTCACTATCCTGTCTTTAGCCATTCTGTCACAGTCTTGAGACGCCTGCACTCCCATCTGTTTCACCTGAGCTTCCATAGCGGCCATTTTCTCCTGAAAATCAACCCGTTTCTTGATGTCACGTTGGTGAGATATTTTACACATTTTTCGGTAACCCTTGCTATGACGGATATGTCTATAATGCCCTATTAATATACTAATATGTGTTAAATAGTTCTCTATAACACTTTGTAATGGATTAAAATATTTTACAATGACTTATAAAGTATCGTAACTGGTGTTTTTTGTTGTTGCAAGGAACACAGTGTATTATCATTCCTATAGTTAAATGCATTATTTTTTATAGTGAACTTATAATTGATGAAGTGCTCATAACTTTAATCACATGTGCTTTAAGCAGATTACAATCTATTTTAAGTATGCTTTAATGTATTTCATGTCTATAAAGCCCTATTAATATACTAATATGTGTTAAATAATTTTCTATAGTACTTTGCAATTGAAATAAATATTGTATAATGACCTGTAATGTCAAGTATCGTAACTGGTGGGGGTTTTCTTTTGCAAGGAACACAGTGTATTATAATTTTTATAGTGATCTTATAATTTAGGAGTGCTTATAACTTTAATTACACAGTGCTTTAAGCAGATTACAATGCATTATAGGTATGTGTTTAATGTATTTCATGCGTCACAGAGAGGGTTTGACAGATTCTTCTTGTGAAATGTCCCCCTACCTTCCTCTTGGCCACGCTGCGGTGATACTCGGCTCGCTCTTGGAGAAGCTGTGAGTTCTTCGTGTCTTTCTTCTCCTCCAAACTGCTCTCCTCCTCCAGCTGGCAGAACTCCAGCTCCTCAAACTGCTTGGTCCCAGACTCCAGAGCCTCTGCTTTCTGTCCACATGCAGATGTACATGCAGGTTATTTATCAAAGGATGAGCGTGGGTATATTCCATATGTTTATTATTCTTAACAAAAGCCCATGAAAAGCCCAAAACCAACAATGATCAACACGTATTGTCTGTGTATATTAAGCTTCATATCTGCCTTACTTATGATGCACACAGCACTGCTGCATGTATTCATCCACAGTAGAAAACAGTCCCCAATCAAAAGCACTGTTAACTCCTCTTTGATTAACTTTTGGTCATACAAAAATAATAATAATAATAATAATATAAGTCCCTCCCTCAGCCTTTTTCTAAAAATCAAACCACATTTTTGACCCATTATCGAAGATTTACGACTTCAGTATTGTAAATCTTTGATGGAGCGTTACAGAGAGCCTTAAAAATGGTCGTAAAGTATTGAGAGACAGACTTACACATTCTTTTCGTTTGGGGTTTTCATGGGATTTGTTCACAACAAGAAGAATAAACATAAACACCACCATATCCTTAAATGTCTGCTAGGAAATAACCAGAATTTGATACCATGTGAATGTTGTGTGGTTTGAATAACTCATTATAAAGGGCATGCACACTTTTAGAGCAAAGCTGTTAATAACATTATTAATGATTACTGATTGCATTTGACATTTCAAGCATCCAGAATGAGGGAACAGCAGAGATAAAGCCACAGTCTTAAAAGCATTGCTTACTGTGTCGCTACACTTTGTGTGATTATAAATCATGAGTGGCAACAGCAGAAAAAGAGGAAATGCACAGACTGCAGATTTAACGCAGCGTCCACACGGCAGCGTGCGTTGAAGCTTGCCGGCGGGCGTGTCTGAAGCTCGACCAACAACCAATCACATGAATCTCCCGCCCCGGACACACAAGCACGCGGTTTGATTGGCTAGAGCTTGTACTGGCATATGATTTGATTGGCTGAGGCTTCCGTCGAAGCTTGAAAAGTTGAACTTTTCTCAACTTTTGAAGCGAGCAACGGAGGCAAAACGAAGCGACGGAACCACAATGCAGTTCGGCAAAGCGTGACGTCACCCCATTCAAAGTGAATGGGAAGCTGGGTTGAAGCTTCAACGCACGCCGCCGTGTGGACGGGCCGTAAGAGTATCTCCGAATGCTTCAAAACAGAGTCAGTGTTTTGTCTGCAGACGATTCTGTGCAGATCTTCCAGAACTGGTATATTATAACTCACTGTTGCCAGACAGTGGGCTGCGTGAGAACACTGACCCTGCTGAGCTGCTCCTGTAACTGTTCCCTTAGAGACAAGGGGCACTTATCAATCTGCCTCTTCAGCTCATTGTACTCATTCCTCTGCTTTTCCAGGGCCTTCCTCTCAGCCGACACATTAGCCCTCCCCTAAAAACACATAGAAACACACACATACGCAACAGTTGGGTCCACATTCACGCACAACCCCAAGTAGAAACAAAAAAAGATCACACACAACTCAAATCTTTGCAGCCAAGCTTTAAAGATAACGCAGTTAAAGTATTAGAGGATTGAAGCAGAGGTTAGGTTGGCAGGTGTTATAGGGATCACAATGCCTCACACATTTGTTAAAGAGGACATATTATGCTCATTTTCAAACTGGAGGGAAATGAAAAGGTGTATGCACATCTAATACAGCATTTGAGTCTTGGGCATATCCAGCCTGATGCATGGAAACACAAGAAATGCCCCACCTCCCGAGATAGGACAGTTTTGTGTTGTAAGCAGTGCATGTCAGTTTATATCTGAGGCACATATCTAGCCTGTTTGCACATACAGGAACGAGTGAGTTCTTAAAAAGTCAAACACAGATGTTCAAGAACATTCACGTGCAAACCGTACGTAAAAGGCAGACAGCTCGGAGCAGTCTGACAGTATTTATTTTGTCACATAGTTTAGTCCTGAGTGCCCACCTTGTCCTTTTCCTTCTGGGTGGCCTTGTCCAGCTGGCTGAGCTTGAGCTGCAGCTGAGAGATGATTTCATTTTCAGCCTCCACCTGCTCATGCTCGGCCCGCTTCTCCGCCTGCAGCAGGGCTTGCTCCATCTCCACCTAGAGACAGATGTGGAGTCAGAGTCTGAAAACAACAATCGTGTCGAGCTGAATAAATACTTCCAGGTGAAATGGATTCCAGTCCTCTCACTATCAGGGTTGATCTTACAGTGTACAAGCTAACATGTGTGTATGTGATTATGTTGACCTCCTGTTTGGTCTCTTGTAGCTGCAGCTCCAGTTCAGTGACTCTGTGCTTCAAGTCATCAACTCTGGCCAGGATCCTGCTCCTCTCCTCCTCCAGGTACACGTGCTCCTGACCAGCGAACAGATCTTCACACTGAGGGCACATTTAAAAGAAACATGTTTCTATAAGATGTCTAATCTTTGGGAGAGTATGTGGGCCATAAGAAGAAAAAGGACAGGATTTGGTAATTATTTTACAGTTTTAGTAAAAATGTCCAAAATAAAGTTGACATACTGTTTCAAAATGTTGTAAATAAATCAAACTACCAGCGTTAGTACATACACAAAGCTTGACGTCATCTCAACATTTTCACTTTACTCTTGAAATGCAGAATATTATTTAGTGGGAATGCTGATACAGCATTCCCACTATCTGTTATGCTACGCACGAAATTCTTTATTATTCCGCCGGGTTATTTTGCACCTCTTCTTCTCCCGCATTCCACATCGCAGAAACTCCGTTCAAACATCAAAACGTTCAGCTCGGTCGGGAATCGATGGCTATTACTTTTCTTATTCATAACTTTCATAATTCCAGAGATACATCCCATAATTCATCAAATTGTTAACATGGAAGTCAATGGAGAAACTCTTCAGACTTGAACAATCTTCATGCAACTTCAACTGCAAACTGCTCCTTCATACTTTCACTCAGAAACCTCATTCCAACTTTAAAATGTTACACATCTTTCTGACATTATTCGTGTAACACAACCTTTAAATCTGATTCATACTTTTAGAGATATTAAACATTGTTCAGACCTTGGTAAAGAGGCCTTCTTCAGATTTAGAGTGCGTGATGTCACAGCTAGAGTGGAGAGATTTCATTTTGCCTTCATATTTTCTTTTAAACCTGCCATAATTCCCAAATTTCCCATTCCCATTTTTCATGAGAAACGTAGGAAAACATCTCGTAGCTTGAAAAATTTAAAAATATTAAGCAAAATAATTAAACAAAATGCCTCTTGAGGGCATGAAGTGACAAAAACGTTCAACATGTCTCCATTAAACCCCATTGTAAGTTCAGCCTCATCTTTCCCCACCACAGCAGCCGCACACCTTTAGTTAATCTGCCAAAAAGGCCACATTATTAACCCGAAAGTACACAAAAAGTACACTTCAGATGCTCAAGTTCCTTGACATGCTTCACGCTTTGAAATTTCACCGATATCTGTTACGGTTCTTCAACAAAACGTTCACATGTAAGAGGTTTATCTCTCATTCAGAACAATGAAAATGCTCTCAAAGGTTTCCATCACCATGGAAACCATTGATCTCTGGACATGTCGTTAGCTCAAATATAAACACCTGTGTCATGGAACACGATGATGTCATAACTGACATGCTCAGAGCAGCAGATTTCAGATAATGGTTAATGGTCCGGCCCTCAACAGCTCTACGTCAATTATGGGGTGTCATCATATGCCGTTTCCATGGAAACGCATCCCTCGCCATAAAACACGATGTCGCTGTAACTCCAATGGACACGGTCCGATCGTCCCCCAAACTTCGCTTGTATATCACCGGTCCATGCCTCAACAGCTCTACGCCAAATCTGAGATATCACCATAAGCTGTTGCCATGGAAACGCGTCCCTCGCCGTAAAACACGATGTTGTCGTGATACCTATGCAAATGGTCTAAAACAGCACCAGACTTCAGATAATGGTTAATGGTCCGGCCCTCAACAGCTCTATGTCAATTATGGGGTGTCATCATATGCCGTTTCCATGGAAACGCATCCCTCGCCATGAAACACGATGTCGCTGTAACTCCAATGGACACGGTCCGATCGTCCCCAAACTTTTCCAAGCCTTTTTACTTTCTTTTCTTCTCTTATCACACATTCAAGCTCCCAGTGTTCATGTATCATTTCAATCTAAATTCTTCACTTTCTTCTTACACATTACATTTCAGCATAGCAATTCAGCGTCAGCATTTCAGCATAAAGCATTCCCACTAGCAATTTCTTCAGGAATTGCATTCTCTAGTTTAATTTGTTTCCCTTACACCTGGCCCTAAAAAACTTCTGTACTAATCAGACCGACACATACAAAATAAATCTAAAGCATGCCTTCACATATATATATAAATATAAATTTTAAAAAACGAAGCACTTGTTGAGTTAATTTAGTCCTTTTAACTGATTCACCAGCACTTACTATGGTATGATCTTGCTTGAATATATCTGCACTTTCCTTGTTGTTCAAAGTTTGATTCTTTATGGTTTTTGCACTTATTGTAAGTCGCTTTGGATAAAAGCGTCAGCTAAATGATGTGTAATATGTAATAATAATAATAATAATAATTGATCAGTTCATTACCTCTTGATGTGTGCTCTCTGTGCTGCTGGACTCCTCTCTCTGGGTTTCCTCATCGTTCTCCCTCACCCTCTGGGGTCTGTCTACTTCCTGAAGGGTCAGCCCCCCTGCTGTGTTGGAGGGTCCTCTAGCGCCCCCCAGCAGCCCACTCCTCACCACCTCTGCCAGCTCCGCAGCACTGTCCTCGTAGTTATAGTCTGCACACAGATGGAGAATGGTCTCCAGCCTCTGTCGCTCCTGCAGAAGAGATGGGAGACATAAGCGGGGCCTGTCCTACTTTATAGATCAAATTGCAGATTCGCTGCAAGTGTCCTTGTGTGACATTGTTCCATTTAGGCAGCTGTCCCTCGGCCACTGGCACGGGACAACTGTAACCTGATAGCAGGAGGGCCAACGTAGTTTGTCGCTCAGGAGGGGGTTCATAGTAAAACTTATCAAGGCAGTTTATGAGATCAAAATCTGACTGTAGTCATTTTAAAGAACGATGATTGTAAGACACTGCTGACTTTGGTTGTTTTCTGATCAGACATGCTTTAAATGTTACCCTGTAAAAGAATATAGTTCTTTATTGTGTTTTGTATTTGTTTCAGTCCACACCCACTACCAAAACTAGAGCCACATGGTTCTAGTTGTGGCTGGTCTGTTGTTTCCCATCACTCCGAACAATGGGATGCTTGCTTTTATCTACCAAAATAAGAGAGCAGTGTGTGAAACAATAATTAGAATAAAGACTGGGAACTTTTGTGCCTGATGTGTGGTATCGTCCCATTATCCTATGTCCACAACCACAAGCCCACTTTTGTCTGGTATTTAAATTAGTCAGACTAAATCAAAATTGCAGCAACAGAATTGCATTCAACAGAAAGATCTCATGTAACTCTTTGCAAGTAAGTGTATTTCGGGCTTTTAATTAAAATGTTTAAATCCTTTGCTTTTACATGGATTTGCAGGTCAGTTGAAGGAGCAAAAAAAGTGTAACGCTGAAATTAACATCTCTCATTATTAGTGAAAAGTTGCAGTTTTTTCCAATTGAAATATTTGTTCTTAGTGTTCACCATATACATCTATTCTACAACAATGTACATTTTCCCTCTGTGGGACTAATAAAGGTATTCTGATTCTCAATTAACAAAAACCATCTTAGTGATAGAAATATTTGAAGTCTGTTTCCCCTCATCTCACCTCTCTAGCTAGCCTATGCCCTTTACTTTTGCTGCTGCTGTATGGTCCGTTTTGTATTTTTAAAGAGCAAAAATAAGTAGCTAGGGTTCAGTAAAGTGACATTACTGTGCTGAGAGAGCCGGGTGCCAAAAGTAGTCCATTCATTTCACTGAGAGGAAATCCTCTCTTTGTCTCTCTCATCTATAGGTGTAGGCTATAGCTAGCGCCAAGGAAGCTAATGTATTAATACATTGCATCTCATGTTTTAATCCTAAATCAAAATGTTGCACTTCATAGTATCTGTCTTAATATTTATCATCTTTGTATTTGTACAGATTTAAAATAAAATGACATCACATAAGTGGTGCTAACTAGCAGAGCCAGGCTAGCTGTTTGCTTTTGCTAAGCTAAGCTAACCGTCTCCTGACTCTAGCTTCAAACTTAATGGACTGAGAGAGTGCTATCAATCTTCTCATTTAACTTCTGGCAAGAAAGTGTAACCTACCTCACCACCATGTCAAACAATTCCTTTAATTGGAGCCTGGATATCATTCATTTTGAAGCTAGACAAACCTGAACATTATCCCTTGGTACGTGGATGAGGTCATTTTCAGTTTAATGTGACATTCGGGAACTTTTGTTCACACATCGGTTAGCCTATTTACATTATTGTGTATTGTGTCATTTGTGTACACAAGTATTAATTTACCATAAAAACAGATTAAGACTTAAAATCATTATACCATATTTGTCAATTAGCTACATAGCCAACACAGTCTCACGGCATTTCGTGTTATAGTCACGAAATTAATCTATTGATTCGTGTTCACCAACACGATTTCGCCATTTTTTTCGTGTCACACAGAACGATTTTAAAAGCAATGTAAATAATAACAAATTTGAAGGAAAAAGACATTAAAAAAAATACAGATTTAAGTATTCTGACACAGAACGATTTTAGAAGCAATGTATTTATATTGGTAGTATGTTTCGTGCCTGCACCAAATAATAACAAATTAGAAGGAAAAGAAGATGACATAAAATACAGATTTCAGTATTCTGAGGCTCTGAGCCATTTCTTTTCCTCACTGACGGCAAAAAAACTCAGACATTATACAATTTAAAATAAAAGGGATAGGGTTAGGCTTAGGGTAAGATATTGAGTAAGAACATGTTTTTATAAACCACACAGCTTCTGGTCTTCCAAGACCCAACCGGACAAAAAGACGTGTTGCAGGCACGAAACATACTACCAATAGAAATACATTGCATTTAAAATCGTTCTGTGTGACACGAAAAAAAGGTGAAAATCGTGTTGGTGAACACGAATCAATAGATTAAATTAATTTCGTGACTAATAACATGAAATGCCGTGAGACTGGGTTGACATAGCACATCACAGCCAATAGCCAGGAATCACTGAAAACCTGGAAACCTGAACCAACATCTCAAATGTTCAGCTTACAGCTACAAATCTGTACAGTATAGTTTTTTCTACCCAGCTTAATTATTAGGGTCTTGGTTTGACAAAATAGGACATGTTTTAAACTTGAACTACCACATGAATCCAGGATAATATCAACGCATGCAAAATGAAAATCATGTAATGGGGGAAATTCTAATGGTGGATAAAACACATCGCCCCACCATTAGGCCAATAAGAATCAGTGATTTATCTGTAAATGTACTTGGTAATGCCTTACATTATCTACTGACTGAACACAAATGTGCACAAACTGTATCCACAGCATTGAAACCTCTGTCGGTCCAACTCAGATGCACGTTGTCGGTAACTCTCTTATTTGTTACCAGAAACCTTTTGGTTCCTGAAATAGTCTGTGGAGGGCTGGGAACCCCCACCCCCTGTGGTCGCTTCAGCTGTCAGACGCAGGCAGGGGTGGGGGCTGAAGAATGGGGATGGGGGGGTAGTGGGTGTGGACTGAGGATGGATAACAAGTATGCAGTCTATGAGCTAGCGTGGGTTCAGATAATAAAAAGCTTTCAGTCAAGCATGGGCAGCTTTGAAAGTAAAAGCCGCTCGCCCTCTTGATAAATATAGTGTTGATTAATAAGCAGCTGGCCCTTGGCTCTGGACCTTAAGACATGTGGAGGAATGTTCACCCCGTGTTCATCGGGGTACATGGGCTGAACATGCCCGAAATGCTCTGGGGAGATGAGCAAGTGGCCGTACGCCAGGAGATTTAAACAAGATATCTGAATGCAGACATGGTGTCTGCCATGCCAGCATTCTCACCACCTTCACTTAACTGTCACATGTTTGTGACTCCGTATATGCTGGTTAAAATAATGTTTTTTGCTAACATTTTGTATACCCTGATACAGCTGTGGCTTTGTAACCGTCAACTTGTTATGGTGTTAAATTGACGAAAATAAGTTATAGCAGAATAAGGTATGTACAAATTCCACTCATTAACAGGAAATAGCATAAGCAACAGTCATTAAGAAAAAACCTTTAAAAGAAAATTGATACTTTTTGAATTCCTGAGCCAAGTTTACACCTATATTTAAACTAAACCTGTCATAGTAAAATTGTTTTCTACTGTAAAGTAATATCTAAAGTGCTGATCACTTACCTGTTTCTCCATTTCCTGCTCACGCATCCTCTCCTCTCTCTGCCATCGGTGGTATTCCAGCAACTCGTCCTCATTGTCACTTATCTCAGAGATGCTGTTTTTGCGTTCCCGGGTATATGGTTTCATGAGACTCTGCTCCCTCATAGTCATGCAGGAAGTCTTTCTTTGGCTACGAGGGCTAGCGAGAGGAGATCCCGACAGAGAACCCAGGCCTGACGCGATGGCACTTCCCGGGCCGGACCTTAACTGTTTTCCTCCCGGCTCCTTCTCCAGCCCAGAGAGAGACATTGGACCCTGGGCATACATGGCCCGCATGGCTTCTGCTTTCGAATTAGATGCGAGTTTGAGGTGGCCCTGTGATGCAAGGGTTGAAGTGGAGCCCTGTGATCCTTGAGTACCCCTATGGGACATATAAGGACTGAGAGGAGGAAGTTCTCTCAAGCTGTTGGAACCAATCGGCTCCGGGGTCCTCAACCTCTGAGGGACTTCCACATTAGAGAGGTGTTGATCTCGCCTAGGACTGGGGGATCTCTTCTGTAGGGAGGAGCCTCGCACTCGAGGGCTGGATGGAGCTGTTGAGGAAAGCTTTATGGGGGATGGTTTGTGGCTATAGTTCTCTGCGCCCTGCCCTGACCCCCTGCTCAGAGGTGTTGGGCTTGATGTGGCCTCGGCTCTTAAGTTCCTACGAAGCTTTGGGCTTTCCTGGGCCCTCTGACCACCACTAGAACCGCTTGAGGCCACAGAGAGTGAGGTCCGTGGATGGGGGACAGGAGTGTAGTTGGTGTGAGGGGAATGCCCAGGTACTGGAGGAGTTTTGCTGCTGAGGGTCTGGCCCTGAAAGCTGCTGCTGTTCTCATAAATGGACTCCTCTTCGTTTCTCCCATTGAGCATCCTCGGAGGAGAGGGCTCATGAAAAGGCTGGTTACCAGATCCAGCCTTCAGCCCCGATGAGTCCTGGAGATTCTTTGCTTTGTTGTTGATTTTGGAGTCGCCATTGCTCGAATAAGACTGATGGTTCCCATTCAGGACACCGTGAGAATCTGGGAAGGGAGACAGAAATGGTTGTGAGTGAGCATTCCTGATGAGTTAAGGAAGAGGACACTTGAGAAGACAGTTGCAAAAACACACATAAACAAACACAGTGGGAGGGATCTGTCCTGTGTCATCTTTGTCCTACTGGCATTCACCACAAAGTCAGTGCTTCAAGATAAAGGGGGAGCCACCCACAGTGTCCCGGTGGCCCACTTTAAATACTGGTAAATGTCTAAGAGCTGATGTTCTCCTATAGGAACCCAGCAATTGGGATGTTGTGCTCCTCAGTAGTGATGTAATCCTACAGGGATCTAGAGCTGCTAAATATAAAAGCTGTAGCAGTGTACTTCATTCAAAGCAGATCAAATCAGGGCCTGGTCAGGAAAGAGTGGGTCATACACACTGGAAAGGGTGTGGTGGCTCTAACTGTATGTTCAGGCACCGACAGCCAAACTAATAAGGTCAGAGGAGAATGGAGTCTAAATATCATCCACGGCACGAGGCAACAGTGAAAGCAATTAACGTACCAGAACAATGTTACACCACATGAATGGAACTCTAAAAAGAAAGGTTACAACAATCATTTGTCACAATGGGGTCACACCTTGAGCAAAAACCACACATTTAAATGAACTAGATCACAATGTAGGCCACAGATAATTAGCCCTGCGAAAGCTATTTCTGCATCCCGCCTAGGATAATGACCAATGTGTCAAGTAACCATTTGTTAAGAAGTAATCCCTAAAACTCAGATAGTCTTAACAAGTCAGGCATGTGCAATATGTCATCCTAACCAAAGGCCAACGTTTTGTAATTCCATACAACAGATGTACGATTGTTGTTCAGCATTAATGGGAACTTGTTGTACACTAAGGTGAGTAACCAACTGTGTCTAAATATCCTTCAGGCCAAAGTATTTGTTCTGCCTAGAATAGCTACAGAGGAAACTGTTAAACATGTAATGCATACCAGTTTATTTCTGGATCCCTGTTAAGTATTATTACTTAACACAATCTCTGTGTTTTTTCCAGTGACTGGATCACAGGAATGCTACTATCTGGGGCTATAGGTGTTTTATGATTATTTAAGCAGGGTCTTTACCTGTAAGATGAGTTATTGTGGTGTTAGGTCCTTGGCTTCCTCCAGGCAGCATGCTCTTCATCCGCAGGGCCTCCTCTGGATGGTTGAAGCGGAAAAAGACAGACTGACCGAAACACAGCATGCACCCTGCCAGGAGAAAAGAAAGTGTGGGTAAAAACCTGACAGTGATGAGTTTGTTAACATCTTAAGAAAGGATGAGTATTGTCACCACAATAAAATGCACTGCCACAACCGATTTTGATTGATAGAAAACAATAGGGGGTGTGTAGACCCATTTATCTGGAAGATTTATTTAAAATGCCCTGAAGCTGAACCACATTTCATCTTGACATTTGATAAACGAGGAGATCTGAGAGTGAAAGCATGTGGTAGAAAACGAGTCACCCACATTGTGACACAGGCATGGAAAAGAGCTCATACATACTACTATTGTCGTCTATTTGTCTATTATTCAACTACAGGAAGTGTGTTGATTGTTTACCTGACAGAAAAGCAAACTAGTTTAACTCACGTGTGATTAACCAGTAAGTGAAATCATCTCCTTCTCCTCTCCCTGCATTCCTGCCTGATATAATCCCAGAAGATTTGTTTCCAGTTCTGGATAATCCACAGGGAGTTTAACTTTTATTTCATCCTATAAATGGAAGTCAAAGGTCCATAGGGCTGCAACATTGTTCTTTATGATATAAATGAAGAAGTTTCCTCTCTTCTCAGGTTGTTTATAACATGCCATCCTGACATGAGTCCTGTGAATGAAGCAAAGCCTGAAGTATTCTTGTTGAGCAGCTGCTGCCTCCACACACACTGGCTGATCACCCGGCTTCAAATGACATTCTGGTCGAGCTGCTGGCCTTAATCCAGAGGGGACTGAGGAGGGTGGGACTGTTGTGCCTTTTTTTCATGGCAAGTATGCATGTTACTGGAAAGACATGGGACTGCTTTGTTGTTGTGCAGCTTGACAGTGTTGTGTCCACTTTTTCTTCACTGTATTTAATACTCAGCAACTCCTAGTTTATGTGTGATAGTAAGCTAATTATAAAATATCTGAGTAAACATAAATGTGATTCAACAGATAACAGGGTTAAACACGAGAATAGTATAAAGAAATGCTAGCTGCTCTTAAGATATTTGCAGTACCTTGAGCTAAATGCTCAACACGCTCATAAGGACAATGCTAACATTCTGATGTTTAGCAGACAATGTTACAATCACCATTTTAGCGTAGCATGCTAGTATGCTAACGTTTGTTATGTCAATAGTTTTGCAGTTACAGTCATAAACTAAACTTGGCAGGGACTACATTTTATGGGATTCCATTGCAAACTGTATTTATTTGGCTATTACACTTAAAACTACAGTCTTCAAACCTTATGGTAGCACAGGTAAAAAAAAGAAAGAAAAATAAGCTAATCCTTTTACCTCTGGGGATCATGACGTTTCAGCACAAACTGAACATTTTATTTTTTGTTGTTGAAAAATGAAAACTGCTACTAAATTTCCGGCCATAGCAGACACGATACGCACATCTGTACTAATCAACACTATTGGCTAATCTGTTTTATTCTTCTAAGGAAACCAAGTTATTTTATTGATGCAGGAAGCTAGTAAAAAAAAATCTTTAATACCAACACTCATTTAGCATCAGTCACTTAAGACTGTGGCAGTGCTACCTTGAGTCAGGCGATAGGGTTTGGTGATGGAAAGGCCATCGACAGAGCACTGGCTTCCACATGGGTGCAACGTGATGCTGCCTGCTTGGTTTTCGATGTAGCAGTGCTGATCTGCGATGCCCAGGCCCTGCAGAGGTATGTCTGTGGCCCCGCTGCCCAGCGTGTTCCGCCCTGCAACAACAGCAAACATGTTCCCAGCGTCAGTTACAGGAGATCCGTGTGGACCTGCTATTTTAACACTTCGGTGAAGTATTCTTAGCAGTTCGAGGTATACTGGTGTCATCTTAGGGGTCATGGGCACATGCGGCAGTTTCTAAAAACAAGAGGTGTGCTTAGCCTGGCAGATGAAAGGCATAGTGTCAGAATGAGTTAATATAACCATCTACTATTTTCTGTGTTGTCATTTATATCAGTTGTTTTTATATTGCTTTCTGAGTGCAATAGAATTAACCTTTAACATTATTGTTTTTATGTGACAGCACAGAGATGGAGCACAAAGTAAATCCAAGGAGACGGCTCTCACTGGAGCACTACTGTCACACCCTCTCTTCCTCTGTGGTGTTTATGGGCTCAGTGCAAGAAGATCCCAGACAAGGGTATAATTGCAACTGTGGGGCAGTGTTAGCAACAACAACATGGTTATAAGGTAAGGTGTAATCAGTTTGTACAAGTTCATCACTCATGAAAAGTGTTGTTCTAACCTATTACAGATAAAGTGACTTCTTTTGTATAATTTGATTATGAGGGTGTCTTTAGGTGCTCACAAAAACAAAGAACGCAGAGATACAGAGAGGTCAGGGCTTCAATACAAACAGTATTTTACAATATAGGTTACATATGTCTTATTAGCTCCTCTTATAGTCACCTTCACTGTTTAATGGTACAGGATGCTAAGGCAAGACTATTTATTAAACAAGCTGTTAATAAAGTTTCATTAAGTTATATTCAACAAGGATATTAGGAAATCTATAAACAGTAAGTAGTGCACAACTTTACTAAGACAATATATACACACACACACACACACACACACACACACACACACACACACACACACACACACACACACACACACACACACACACACAGGTGTTTACCTTCCAGCAGTGGCAGCAAGGTGATAGCTGTGCTCAAACGTCCACTTCCCAAACTAACCAGGTGGGGGCGCTCTGCCTGGACTTTCAGGGACTTGCCTGGCTCAATAAAGTCCAAAGGAATGCTCTGTGAAATCCATATCAAATAGATAATGTAAATACATGACATTGCACATCAATATTACACATCTTACCACTCAGTGAGGCATCAGTTTTTACTGAATCTTTAAAGTGACACTACATGTATAAAGGGCTAAACGACGCTCTCGTAAGAAGTCCAATATCTGATCTTGATTCAAACTGTCAAGACTCTCGTCCTGAAATCCTTTCACATACCATTGAATAAGATAGAGCCTTCCATTAGATATGAGCTTTATGCACTAAAAGACTGAACACGGTCAGATTTAAATGAATGTATTTAGTCAGACTTACTTAGGAATAAAGAGCATAACATTTAATATTTACATAAGGGAGACAGGAGATAGAAATGTCCATGATGGCATATTACAAAAAAAAGGGTCTTTCTTTCAGCAAGCATGGATTGGCAGAATTAATATAAAATATACAATATACAAAATTCTTGAAAACGTCTTAAATTGTTACCTGTAAGACCTGGTGCGTCTGTCTCCCATGCTCCACTCTGTTCGTCCTCACACGCTCCATCTCGTCTGGATTGTCAGAAGGATCTGACACATGAAGATCCTGAAGCAAACACACACATACGAGAGGGAGGGAAGGAGGGAGAGCAGGGCATGAATGGGAGCACTGGGAATACTGCTACTACAGTTGTACTACAATAGGAACAGTGCTTTCCTTAGAAACCTCCTGCCCCACTTATAAGCCCATGTGACCAAACTATTATACTGGGTAATTGTTTCTCTCGCACCAACCAGACAAAATAATGTATCAAGAAAACTGGCACTGATTTATGCCTCAATCTAAACAACACTTTACACATTGGACAGCACACACAATTGTCCTTAAGACGTGTGGCAGAAGGTAAGCTCTGCAGGTCCTTCGCACATCAGGGGTCAGATCACTGCTTCCTCGAGCCGCGATGAGTCACTGTGACTCATATACAGACCTTACAAACACAAACACACACACAGACAGATGCCGTAGATTAGATCCAGCTGTCTGCTCATCAGACGAGAGGGAAACAGGGACCAGACGGGGCTCAAACAAGCACACACAGACACATAAGCAGCCCAGATGACTCACCATATTTTTCTACTAAAAGCTGGTATCCACGTCTCTCACTATCACCCACATGGGTTAATCGCCCTGGCAACAATTTAATCAGCTCAGCATACCAAGACAAACTGAAACAGACACAACTATTTTCTAGAGTCTGTTTTGTCTACGATGGACTGAACTTAAATGACTATATGTGATGTTTGACTTGTGTCGTAAACACCATTACATTACATTACATTGCATTTAGCTGATGCTTTTATCCAAAGCGACTTACAATAAGTGCATTCGACCAAGAAGATACAAACTTGAAGAAAACAGAATCTTATAAGTACATCAGGTTTCACAGAGCCAAAACATTTCAAGTGCTACTCAACTGGCTTTAGATAAGCCAGTCCTTTATTAGTATATAAGTGCTTATAAGTGCTTTGTTAGTAATTGTATTGCTCGAAGTGGAGTCGAAAGAGATGAGTTTTCAGTCTGCGCCGGAAGATGTGTAGGCTTTCTGCTGTCCTGATGTCAATGGGGAGTTCATTCCACCATTTTGGAGCCAGGATAGCAAACCGACGTGTTTTTGTTGATGGGAACTTGGGTCCCCCTCGCAGTGAGGGTGCAGCGAGCCGTTTGGCTGATGCAGAGCGAGTGCACGTGCTGGGGTGTATGGTTTAACCATGTCCTGGATGTGGGAAGGCCCAGATCCATTCACAGCATGGTACGCAAGTACCAGTGTCTTGAAGTGGATTTAAAGCAGTTACTGGAAGCCAGTGAAGGGAGCGGAGGAGCGGTGTGGTGTGGGAAAATGTTGGAAGGTTGAAGACCAGACGAGCCGCTGCATTCTGGATGAGCTGCAGAGGTCGGATGGCACATGCAGGTAGACCAGCCAGTAGGGAGTTGCAGTAGTCTAGGCGTGAGATGACGAGAGCCTGGACCAGAACCTGCGTCGCTTTCTGGGTCAGGAGGGGACGTATCCTCCTGATGTTGTAAAGAGTTTATCTGCAGCAGCGGGTTGTAGCAACGATGTTTGCAGTGAAGGACAGGTTGTTATCTAGGGTCACACCCAGATTCCTTGCAGTCTGAGTCGGGGAAACAACAGAGGGGCCGATGTTGATTGTTAGGTCAAGAGTGGGACAATCTTTTCCCGGAAGGAAAAGCAGTTCAGTCTTGTCAAGGTTGAGCTTGAGGTGGTGAGCAGACATCCACTGAGAGATGTCTGCTAGACAAGCAGAGATGCGTCCGACGACCTGGGTCTCTGAGCGGGGAAAAGACAGAATGAATTGGGTGTCGTCAGCGTAGCAGTGGTAGGAAAAACCATGCGGGCTAATGACTGATCCGAGCGAGTTTGTGTACAGAGAGAAGAGAAGGGGACCAAGGACAGAGCCCTGAGGGACCCCTGTAGTTAATTGACAAGGGTCGGACTCTCCAAGTTACCCTGTAGGTGCGGTCTTTGAGGTATGAGGTGAGGAGGGAAAGTGCAGATAAATTACACCATCTCTCCAAACAATCCATTTTTTCAGATATGATGACTTTAAAGGCAAAAGTATATGATTCACTTATACTCGTCGAACGTCTGTAAAAAGCGTTAGAATAGAGGTAGGAATGAAAAACAGGACTTTTTGATGTATGTAAGTGCCGTTGAAGTTGAGATAGCTGCTAGAGTATGGGAAAAAATACAAATTTTGAGGAAATTCATTTTATTTTACCACCTGTAATGTCACTTGGGTATATTGTTAACTATTATAAATCATCTTAAAACTTCCCCAGTCAATTAGATTGAATCCCTCACTCTTAACCAAAGGGTTTCACTTGGGGACCGTCAATAAATTACATGTTGAATGACAACAATGTTATTTATTCATGTCTACATGCTAATATTAGTGAAAATAATGATTAATTCTTTTTGTAATAAATTGGTGTAATGTGGCACACCATTTTTTATTACTGATGTGTCATGAATTGATTTCACACAAATATCCTATTAGATCATTTCAGATTGTTCAATGGCTTCTATGTCATGTGACCCAGTGACTCTAAATCCATACCAGAAAGTATACCTACATAAACCTATTTGTATTCGTTTTTCATGATTCTTCTATTTATATGAATATTTGTATGATCTAAATAATATTTCTTTTTATTGAAAAGGCTCTCATGTCATCTGATCAGGTGAATTCAAGTCTGCTCTCCCTCTATATCTCTCTGGTCAAGTAAAGAAGACATAAAAGCTTGGTGCATTACTCTACTTATTCCTTAATTGTCTCACCAGTCTGTTTGCCAGGAAGTGACCACATCAGCCCATTAGCACACCAACACATGACTGTGGCATCAAATGCCTGAGCTCATTGTCGCTCCATGCTGACATCACTGATCAATTAAAATTCATGAAAAACCATCCACAGCTGTTTTGCTCCAATTTTAGCCCTGGCTGAGACAACAGGGCGTTTTATCTGCGTCTGATGTCACTCCAGACGAAGCCGCCGCGTGAAGCCACACATATCTGACAATCCCGTCCTGTGTGAGAGTCTCAGAGGGACCCAGTGACACGGGGAACAGACCGTCCCCTCTGTTCCCCGCTGACACTGGACCCCTCTCGCTCTGCCGTCAGCCCACTGCCTGTCAACACTGGCCCTCTTTGAGCCACGCAGTCAGACACAGGACAGGAGAGTGGGCAGGCTAATGTGTCTCTCGCTGTCTGACTCACACACACACATGTGCACACACACATGCTTCTGCTCCCACAAGCCTCAGTGATTTGACGTACACACCCAGGCCGGAGAATAGTTTTAGTGCTTGCAAATGCAGGGCCTTCCACTGTAACCTGTGATTATGGGAGCAGTTATGCCCTTCAGAGTTGCCATGAGCTTCTGAAAATAGACACCGCCAGCCACACAGTCTGGGCTGCTACTTTGAAAGAGAAATGATTTCTGCTCAGAATGAACACTGACAAAACAGATTACATTTGACATTTTAAAAGGTCCATAAAATAAAAGAGAGTGTAACTTTATTAAGGTGGACACACAGATAGTCAGAAAACTATTTAAAACACAACAGTGCTGCAAACACAACTTACTTAACGGAGAGGCATGCAGCTCTTACCATTTTTCTACTCCTACAGAGTCCAGACAACAGCTAGTTCCATGATAAGTGTGAATTGTGTTAATCCATAAAGCAGTGTCCACATAATTGTTTACGTCTTGCTCCTAGCTTTCTTCATTCACCTACTGAGTTCTTCTGCTATTTCCCTCCTCCCCATCCCGGTGCAGAGTTACAGAGGGGGAACCGCCGTCGGCACTGCCCTCTGAAATGTGCTATTACATCTCCCCAAAGAACATGTTCCTTATTGACTCCCTCCCTTGGCAGATAAACCCTTCAACTTCAATTTCAAAACACCCCATATTAAGAGAGGAGTTGGGGGTTAAAGTCCAGATCCTCCTCAGAGAGTCCTTAAGTTGTATTCACTCCTACGGGGTTTGCATTTCAGGATTCAAAGATCAGATGGACCACACCAGAGGATCAGAGGAGGCTGGAGACCTCTTAAATGCTCCTTAGCGTTGGTAATACAGACAAATCCAGGGTGGAAATACAAATAAGTGTAGGAGTAAGGAGATGGAAAATACCTTGTGTGCTCTGACTTCCTGCTCTGATGTAACACACTTGAAAACGGGTATTTCCAATCTGGAAAACTCTTTATGATAATATGACAAAGCATGGATACTGTGTCTACTGTGCTTTAAACATCCATGATGATGGGATAGAGAAATACCAAGATCCACAGGAAGTGGGCGAACATGTGTGAGCCATCTTTCCAGAAGTCCCACAGGAACGACTTCGAACTATTATACAGTCAGAGAGAAAGAGAGAGTGGGAGAAAGACTCCACTATTGATCTCTCAAGGCTTTTCCCATGGTCGGCGGCCAGAGAGGAGATGGAGGAAGTGAAGGAGATGATGAGTCACTGAGGAGAATACAAACAAACAAAGAGAGGCAAACTAAGTAACCAGATGGACTTGGAGCAGTGATGATGTGGAGGTTACAGCTGAGGGGGTGAAACATTCCTGCATGTCATTTAAATGTGGATTTTAAATCTACACTAGTCAATCTAGCTAAAGCAAGCAAGTAACATTATTATAACAAATGTAACACAAAGATTTAAAGGAGGATACAAGTTCCCCGTTACAAGAGTATTTGCTCGCTGCAGCGTCAGCATGTGTGCTTTACTGATCGCACTGATGTGAGGATTTCTTCTAGTTCTTGAGTCATGTGTCTGGTTCAGAATGTAGAGTTTTTCTTAGATACACACTCTGTCTAAAGCTGTGGAGCAGAAGGATGCCCTGACATGACGGTAGACAGGTGGTCAAGTTACTCGAGTAGCCTTTGAGTCATTTGGGAGTCTCCAAACATCCCAGTCTTCTGCTAGTCTAATGCACTCCACCACCACTTTCCCCAGACACCTTGTTATGTCCGTCAGCCCTTCACCCCGTGGCTTTCCTGCACCTCTTCTTTCCTCGGATGCCCAGTGCATGGTGGTATTTTGCCTTGGACCTCTTTGTTTTTGAAATGTGTCCGAACCACTGTTACATTTGCGAATCACGTCAAGCCACCACACAACTTTAGGATCCCTGAGCTGTGTGTTGTGGGGTGAGTGGACACCCAGTAGGACTAAAAACAAAACCAGTCAAAGGGTGGATGTTTTCCCTCATACCTCTGGGAAACCAAACCTGGAGAGGAGATCAGAATCACCAGGGAAACAGCTGAATGAAACCCAACACAGACAGGTGGAAGCATGCTCAAAATGCTTTGGCAGGATACAGTCAGACGCAGATAACATTCCCTAAAGTTGAAGAATGTGTAAAAGTCTAATGAGAAACAGATTTAGCTTTCCTTTTCGCATTAGTTCAGGTAACAGGGACTTCAGTGCCCTGAACCCTGTCTGCACTTCCTCTCTGGAGTGCACACATCCTCCTTCTTCCGCTAACATTGACAGGCCATAACATGAACTCTGACCTAACGTTGACCCGTAACTGAATTGTGGAGCTTGTTGTGGCTTGGAGGAATGCTGCATGAATGTGAGACTCAAATCAGGATAAGAAAGACCCTCATCCGGAGGCAGCCGTGTGATGACAGTCTGATTCACAGATGAGTTATACAGATTATCATCATCTACAAAGAAAGACCCAGTTATTTGGAGGACAGTGGTATCTGTTATTCAGCCACAAATTAACGATGTGTGCACATGAATGTCTTATCTGATACAACACCCATATTCTCATATATTGCATCCATCTTAGATCCAACTTGTGTCATGAGATCAGCCTTATACCACCTTGATGGAGCACTCTCCCAGACGAACATGAGCAACAACTAAGAACAGAAATCTGCGCGTATTAAGATTTTATTTTCCTTTTTATCCTCTGCCTACTTTTCTCTGTCTCAACCAAGACAATGCACATGCAAACAAGTCATAATCATATGGCATATTTTACCTATTTAAATTAGATTAGATTAGATATACATAATATATAGAAATGCATCACATTGCAGGGTTTTTAGGCACTTAAAAAAAATATCTACTCACCGAGGCTTGTGTTTACCTCACACTCCTGTCAGGTGAAATACTGCACCAGCCTATAACTCCAACTACAAAACTGGACGCGTGAGCCCTGAAGGCAGCCGGATCTCACACACATAAAAATGCTCATTCAGAGAAGGCTGGGCTTGGCTCCTAAACTCTCTTTTCCACCTGCTCTGTAGTGGTGAAGTTATACATTGGCACGCAATAAGGATAATGAAAGTATGTGACCTCTCTCACACACGTTGAGTGGGTCGTGTCAGGCTGAAAACCATGAGGGTAAACTGCCACAATGGCTCCATTATCTCTTTCTCTCTCCCACTCTCTCTGCTTCTCGTTGCACCACACACACACACACACACACACACACACACACACACACACACACACACACACACACACACACACACACACACACACACACGCTCACACACACATTCGAGCAAACATTTTTGTTTCTCATTACCAGAGCTGGCGATGAACATCTTCTTGTCTGTGGGATGATTCAGTCCAAAGATTAGAAACACAGCAGACGAGGCATCTTCCCAAGTGTTCATGAGAAAAAGTCTCTCTCCTAGAGGATGGAAATATGCTGTCAGCTCTTCCCTGCTGTTGGGACAGTTTCAAAGTGAAACAGTCAGATCCTCCACACACACGTTTCTGCCGGGTCCACCCCTCTGTCCGGCCCTTTTTCCTCTACCCACTTATCATTTATTTTCCCCATTCTTTCTTACATTGCCCTATGATTCCCACAAGCTAGATGTGTTCTCTTCTCAGATGTACAGACTGTACCTAATAAAAAGGGCCTTTTTTCCTTTCCCCATTTATTTGAATCTTACATTGCCCCGTGATTCCCACAAGTTAGATGTGTTCTATTTTTCAGATGTAAAGACTTTACCCAGTATACACTTAAACTCCTTAACTCCCTTCAGGTTACTTTTTTGTTCCTTGTATTAGTCCATTAGCTGTAATTAACAAAACATGGAAAAGCAGTCAAGATGACATCACTTCAGACTCATGAAGGGATAGATTGAGAGATGCACAAGTGACTGATTTTCTCTCAAGTCAACCATTTCTGTCACTTTACAGAAAGTACTTCCTGCCTTAAATTACATATATATTGTAAAACCACAAAAGCAGAGGATAACTGAAAAAAACTCAGCATATCTGTTTGTTTTCCACTAACAGCTGAGAGGAGAAGGTTCATTTAGAGCCGTTGACAGAGTGCCAATCAGGAAATTATAGTTATCACACAGGGTTTTTTCCTCACAGGCTGGAATTTTTAGCCCGGCTGCCGGTGTTGGACACGTTGTCAAGGCCTGAGTAATTGGTTCAGCCTGTCCTGGGCTCAGTTCAAACCCGGTGCGTCATGCTGCTTTTGCCACTAATAAAACAGTGGAAGCAGACAGAAATACCTGCAGGCTCTCCTCCTTCTTTGCGTAATGGTTTTGGGGGATTATTTTAGGTGGATATGTCTGAAACGTAATGACTTAAACAAGCAATTCCCACCACAGATGACATTAAAATAACCGCTCCTGTTAGCAACCAAATCTCACACGCAGAAAGTGTGACTGCTAAGAGGAGTAATGGATCCTAAAGATGGTCAAACACTTCACTCTTTTACTGTCACTGCTTTCATGTCGAGCAGAGAACATCTGCACACATGTTGAATATCTGTTGGAACAATGAGAGCAGTGAGCTGTCTTCAATTGTTATTAAATGGAAACACACATGGGCATTGACACGTCACATATCAGAGATTTTCAGGCATGAAACCGTTGACCCCTGGTGGCAAAGCCAGTGAATTTCACCCCCAACATTATTGTTCTGACATGTTTGATTGGATTAACCGTCTCAGTGTATTTGCAAATCTTGGATATGTTTGTAGTCCAATCACTGTACTGCATTTTAACAATGTTAAAGAAGCCATTACTTGTATTTGTATCTGCTGTGCATTGTTGACAGTTTTTTCTCTTTTGGGGTTTACACCTATCCTGGTATAATTTAACAACATCCTTACTGGACAAATATTGTAAACCTAACGCCTTCCACAACACAAATGTACATGGAGCTAACAGTTAAGGTTTTATAATGTATATTGGTATTGTATGAGTTTCTTAATAAACAACATGATGTACTTGAACTTTATCCAAATGCTTCTTTGGGCCCTTTTTCTCATACAGAACTGTTATTGCTTGAATTCGGATTTATTTCTCAATTTCTATCGAGAGGCTTGTATTTAGGACTATACAGGGTAAATTCATGTGTTATGTCGTGGGAGCTAACAGTAAATGTGTTATAAGGAATATAGCCATTGGTAATGTATGGTTTTTATGTATTTTAACTTTATCTAAATGCTTCTTACGCCTTTCTAATAGAAAACTGCTCTTGCTTAAATTCTGATTTATTGAACAATTTCCAACCTGAAGTTTGGATTTAGGATTATATGGGGTAAAATAACTCTGTATGCCACATGTACTTTATCAGATGTCACTGTGCTCCTGCTTGTAAACTGTCTGCGGATGTTTGCATCTTCAGTTGTAAATAAGGAAACACCTGGAGCTGCAAGCAGAAAGAGCCGTTACTGGTTTATGCAGAAGTTTACCGCACAGATGCACAAGCTGCAGCGCTATACATGACATATTTAGCTGAGGACATGTTTTACCAAATAAAGTCAGGGAAGAGAAAGTGCCCAAATTCTAAGTTACATTGAGCTTTTTAACATACTTGCAATGGTCAGTTTGAGTACTCCCAGCTACAGCTAATATATATACACAGCTGTGTTCTTATTTATTTCTAGCTAAATATCACCATAAATAACCACAGAAACTATGGTTTAGTGTTTGACACTATGAATAAATGTAAACTACGTGTTTTTAAGTGTACACATTATGGGAATCATGGATTACTCTTTGACTGAGACTATTTACTATGCTTTTAGCAAATAATAATTTGACCTGCAGTGTATGAAATGTAATGCACTGGAGGATTGGTTAATTTTAATTTAGTTCAACTTAAACTGAGGATATTAAATCAGACTTCCACAAAAGGTTCAGTCATGCTGGAATCGACCGGATGAACGCTGCAGTTTGTGTAGCAGCTTCCGGTAACGTTGCAACTTGCAACCCTTTGCAGTGCATTTTAGTAATCCCTAAAAATAGTTTAGTTTATTCCTTAACATGTGAATGGCCTGCTGAATAAGCACTATTGTTTAGAAAACTAGGTGGTTACTGTAAGGGTTGAAAGATGAACACTAGAAATCAGTAACTATGGACGACATGTGGACACTGTAAGGATAGCTAGTGTTACATTAATACAACGGCTAACTTTCTCTCACATAATTAGCAGTTAACATCAGTTAGCATGAAACATCAGTTAGCCTAGCGTTGAACCACAATAGTGCCAATTACTTTAACAAAACAATCCTTTATTAAATAAAATGCGAAAAGAAACATTTCAGGAACAATCATTCTCTGGATGAGAAGTGGGTGGCCCTTAAAAGGGCCTTTGGGGTAAAGAGTTATTAGCCAGAAAGCTAATACTCCTGGGACTGGGATGAGGCCTTCTTTCCCGCCTTGCCGGAGCTCGCGGCAGCCTGGCTGGTCTTCTTGGGGAGCAGGACGGCCTGGATGTTGGGCAGGACACCGCCCTGTGCGATGGTCACTCCGCCGAGCAGCTTGTTCAGCTCCTCGTCGTTGCGGACAGCTAGCTGGAGGTGACGGGGGATGATGCGGCTCTTCTTGTTGTCTCTAGCGGCGTTGCCAGCCAGCTCCAGGATCTCGGCGGTGAGGTACTCCAGCACCGCGGCCAGGTACACGGGGGCTCCGGCGCCGACTCGCTCAGCGTAGTTACCCTTGCGGAGGAGTCGGTGGACACGGCCTACTGGAAACTGCAGACCGGCACGGGAGCTTCGTGTCTTGGCCTTAGCACGGGCCTTTCCTCCGGTTTTCCCTCTTCCAGACATTGTTGTTTGTTGTGGTTATCCTCAGCAAGGTAATACTGCAATCGTGCGTTCTACAAGTGATGTGGAAGATATTCGCACAACCTGGATATAAACCCCAAGCTTGGTCCCGCCTTAGGACGTGATTGGCTCTTGGAATAAACATAGTCAAGTATGATTGGCTTTGAGAGATCACAAGGGACCGGAAGTCACTGACGATTGGCGTATCTTCTCTGAAGTCAACAAATCACCATGGGCCCTGTAGTTGAAGCTAAAGCGATTGGCTGTTGTTTTCCCTGCTTGATGTGAGTGGGTCCTGTTGAAAAGAGGCGTATAATAAAGACCAATCGGGTGTCTTCCCTCCAGCTTTAAGTTTTTTGGCGCTTTAATGAATGCTGCAGTAAAAGTAAAGCAAATCGTTTTCATGAACTTTGGTGGCATGAGAAAATTGAACACCTGAAAAGAGTCAAAAACTCATAGTCATGGGCAGATCTAAAATCAGCAGGTACTTGTTTTATGACATTGTAGGCTATGTTTGTATTTAAAGTAACTCTACACAACTACATTTTGTAAAGTATTTACACCAGAAAACAAATAACTTAAAAAAAGTATTTGGCACCTCCTGAAAAATAAAATAAATATTCAGTAAACATTTAGTGAAGCTTCAAAAATAATTTATTTGCAATAAATTAAACATTTCAAATATAACATCAGAAATCCTACATATCTTAAATGTTGCACCTGCTTCATGTTAAACATTCCAGCCATATATAATGTGTCTTCAGACAATAAAATAGCTTTGTTCGTTTATTCAGTGTTTTGAGTAGTTTTGTAAAGTACATGATCAGTTTGATAGCAGTGGCTCCACCTATGTGATCCCCTTTTCATATCTATTATTTTATTGGTGCAAATAACCCTGATTCGGTTGCTCTGAAGTCCCAAAATTAATGCAGTCAGTTGAGTTTTTATCAGAAAAATATATGGCCAAAAACACATGTACATTTTTACATGCTGGTTGGGGTTATGTTTTCCTTTAGGTGGAGGTTTACTAATGTCTAGTTGCTAGAAGTCTTCTAGCCCTGAGTATGTCCTCTCTACCTATCCGCTTGTCGTGAAATCACATCTATCTTTTTAAAACCTTTCCAAAGACCTTTTCTTGGTCTAAACTGTTGCATGTTTGTCACTCATTTGAGACTGACATTTATTTCAAATGAATCACTCCGATAATGCTCCTGAATATATAATACAGAATGTGTTGCTATGATTACTTAACCTATGTGAGGAATTTTGCACAATATACAGTATGCAGTCTTGCTGCAAAGTAATGACCATTATTGCAATAATGAAATGTCCACATCAACTGAATTCACTATGATATACTCGTATATTTTACTTAATGGGTGTTAAAAGTAGCCGCAAGGAGAGAAATACCTGAACATATATTATTTACCGACATAATTTATATCAAACTTATTGCCCTGCTTGAGTCTGCTCGAGAACCTTGCTAGTTGAAGTTTCACAAGCAAACGGAAAAGCATTATATGTTTTATGTTCCACAGAAAGTACCTTTACAATAAAAAAGGATATTTTCTTATCAGATACAACATTGAACAATCTTTTAAAACCAATGTAAAAGCAATTATGAATTGACGTACTAGATTATGACCGATCTTTGTTATTTTACTGAAACTATGGGCTTAAATCTACATTTGCTTGGAAAAACACAGAAATGGCTTTATTTTACAGTGTAAAGAAACTACGATGACTTTCATTTTTTGGGGGGTAAAATAAATAGCACTTGTTTCACGAGAACCACATAATGAATGACTGTTATACATCCAGGGAATTGTACACGTGCTGATAGAAAAAACAGTCTCAAGTGCAATCAAATGCATCATACTGGCTTTTTTTATATCAATAAATAGCGTTAGAGCATTTTCAGCATTGGTCACAATCAAACACTCCTGCAGTAGTTTGTGTTCAAACAGGCACAAGACATTTCATTGTGACTTCTCCTCATCAAGCAGCAGATTTCTCCTCAAAAGAAAATGAATCACATTTAAACCTCAGTGGTGTGATATAACATGCCTTCTGTCCCGAAGGTGCAATCATTTATCTCCACAGGAAAGTCCTCCCAGAGGTATCCTCCTTTCAAGACGTCCAGGTGCCGACCCACCAGGGGTGTTCAGTCCGTCCAAAAACAGGTTGATGATCAGTTATCCAGTGAGCTCGCCCCTCCGTTGGTAGCTTTGCCTTTTGATTTGCCCGATGAGCGGAAAGAGAAGCGTTTTATCAGACGCCGAGAGAAGCTGCCAGACTTTTTACGGTTGATAGTTGCAGCGGCAGCAAAGTTATTGCCCATGTTGGAGATGTCTTCGTGGGATTGGCTGAGACTGGACTCCTTCTCTCGATGTCTTCTGCGGAACAACAGCTTCGTTCCACTTTGGAGAAAGCCCACTAAAGGAAGCAGACAGATTTGTCAGTGTATTTAATCCTCAGTTACAATATTCGGGCTATAGAGAAAAACGCTAACCAATCACATAACTACTGGTTTAATAAATTAATGTAAATTAGATTATGAGATAGCTCCTTTATCGAATTGATAATTCAATTGAGCACAGATCCACTTAATACCACGTTGGTCTGACTGTGTTCATTCTGCAGCACAGCATCCAGGGGGCAGCAGAGTGTGTCATGCTATATGGCCTTTCAATCTGTCATAGCACAAATTAAGTTTTGATGTGATGCTGGGTTAAAATCGATTTGTTTTCACATGGAATAAACTGGACTATGTAATAAACTAGTATTGAGGGATGAAAAAGAAAAATACATGGAGAGAAATAGTCTAAATCTATTGAAATGATGCTCTAATGACGAGAAATGTGGCAACATGCAATCATAACATGTGCAAAAACATAATTAGAATAGCTAAAACATGTGTTTACACTTAGTAGAAGGCATTAATGAACAATATTAGTAGAAACTGGTTCTCTAATGTTTTCAGTGCGCAGACCAAGCAGCAGACTATGACCCCCGTGTTACCTTTATGGTCCTTGAGGCTGCAGGTCTCCAAGGCCCCAGCCGAACCAGTATCCGACTCCACATCGTCCACAGAGGGGCGCTCCGACACATCGGAAGGTGTGGTTTCATCGGCCTCCTGGTTTTGCCCCGCCCCGTAATGGTTGCCATGCATCGCTGCGTCCATGGCTGCAGCGTAGCCGCTCGATAACGCTGAGTCATCTTCTGAGAGGGGAACCTGCCGAGTGTTGGATATTGACTCAAATGATGCCCTTTTAGAAATGTGAGCATGAATAATGAATGGATGATAGGAGTGAGGGACGTGTGTAACTGATTGTTGGACCTGGAACACTGCTTATTATGAATACTTGAAATATATCATGGACACTTAAAATCGTGACACATACCAGTGAATTGTGTGAAGGATAGCCTCTTTCACTGAATATGTTTCTGCAGTCTTTCAGGCAAAAACAAATCAGGTCAGAGGACTCTAATTCCCCTATAATGTGGACCAATGGGGGACTGGGGCTGTGGGCTAAATTTAGATCAAACTCATTTTGCCTGGCTCCATGTCATTCCTTAAAGGTAGGTTTCGCAAACCTTGTCAATGACTCATTTACTGAAGAGAAGTTAGGTAAATCATCTACAAACAATACCATGTTGATATATGTTCACAAAATAGCTCTAAAAGAAAGACACCGTACTGTCTGGTTTTTCTTTTTCCAGTAATGGCACTTATTCAACAACCACTACATTTGACACAGTCTCCATCCTCTGACCTTTGACACGCCTGAGATGATCAGCGTGCTCCTCTTCGTTGGCGTCTTCCGTGATACTTTGGCGGCGGACTCTGTCAGCTGCCGGATGGCCGTCTCTGCAACAGGATCCAGGCCATTAGACAGGCGGCTGCTCTCTGAGCAACAAGAGCACACACACATGTAAATCAGCACTATACTAGTAAAAAGGCGAAATAGAGGTTCTCAAAAAGGGTGAGCATTATTACAATGAATTTTGTTCCTTTTTTGTGTCTAAGAAAATTCAAATATGTAAGTAAATTATCAAACATTGTCTTTTATGTCCGTCAGACATTTCTGCAAGTCCTTTTTCTGTGAAACTACATTAAGGTTTTGATCAGGAGTACCTGCAGGAGAGATGTGTGCTGTGAAGTGCATTCCTCTCATCTCCTGTTACACTGCAGCCTGCTGCTTATCCTACTTTGCATTGTTATGTAAAACCGTGTCAGTCCTTTCTCAAACTCACTGCTGAGGTTGGGGCTGGGGCTGCCGTCTGTCAGGATGGTGGCTTTCTTCTCCGTCACCTCCAGCTTAGACGGCGAGCGCAAAGGGGATTCACCTGAAATCACAACCATGTTATCTCAATTGTTTCTCTACGTTATGTATAGCTTCTCGTACAACTATCCCAGCACAATGTTATAGATGACTCTGTTTATCTACCTGGACTGCGGTCCAGTTTGAGTCGAGACTGGATGGTGGTGACCGTGGTTACGATGGTTCCATCCGGCATGATGGTTCGGTCCACGTCGACTTTCTTACTCGGGGTGAGGGAGGAACGAAGTGGCAAAGCATTGTGGGGGCTGCGTGGCTCTTCTGTTTCCACATAAACCAGCTAGAGGAGGGAGAAAAACAACTTGATTTTGCTAATAAGGTGTAAAGTGTGGATGGGCACTCTATTAAAGAAGTCAGCACTTGATTTAAATAGAAATCTGGACCTGCAGGGCACATTTTAGATGAGTAATCAGTTCAGGTATAACAGGTTGTAGGAGGAAATGTTACCGTGCAGAGAAGAAGCAGACGTTTTGTTATCTTTGAAGAAATATGTAAATGTCAAGTTGAACGGAAAAAATGCCAGAAGAGATGAGAGACAATGGACTTTGTATCAGCTGTTATACAACACTGCCTCTCCCTTTGTGTTGAAGCTTTGTTTCATCCCAGCTCGCTTGATGTTAGATAATAAAAGTGTGATGTAACTGTGCACTTCAAAAGCTGGAGATCGGCTTTGAAAGAGCTTTCCATCATTTGACAGAAATGAGCTGCATCTTGTCCCTCACCTCTGCTGTGATGGTGGCGTTTGGAGCCAAGCCGTGTCCGGGGCTGATGGACAGCGTGTGTTGTCCGGTGGGAGCTTTACACCGGAGGTCCAAAGGGATGGAGGCGTGGCCAGGCAGGAACTCTATCCAGATTTAAAACAAAACAATGTTTATTTGTACAAACAACATGAAAACCGTTTTTTTCACTGTAGTTCTGGGGAGAGTATCCTGGCATTTAAAAAAACGCTTACAGTTACAGTAAAGCCTGCCAACATTGCATTTCAGGCCTCATCGATTTTGCTTTAGCAGTTAAACATTCCTGCTGATCAGGTTCCTGAGCAGCGGCCAACACTAAATTGCTATTGTGCAATGCCTTACGTTCCCTTGTGCCGTTCCGCTCCAGGAGTCTGACTCTCAGCTCTTTGGACTCCAGACCCACCTCCCTTAGACACACAGGGAACAACTGTGTTAGATCTCAAGGGAAAGCTGACTATGCACAAATGAATTCATTTGGAAAATGTATCGCAAACCCCCTGAAAACTTGCCTCCAAAATGTAAATAATGTCCTATAACGAAAACATTTGTATCCCTTTACAAGTAACAGTCATATTATTTATTAAACGTATTGATAAAGCGAGTATTCCTCATCGTGTGTGGGTGTAGTTTGGTCATATTTGATTGACAGTAAAGCAATCAAATTCTGATTCAGATTCTCCTCAACCTTGTTTTCTGCACATTTATGTATTTTGTTAATTTGACAGGGACGTTGCAAATTAATCGACATTTCTGTGCCACCGTTGTTTCTCATCTGTAGTCCCTGTCACATAATAAAGCACATCCCCTCATTCAAATTAGCATGAAAATCAGAGAGATACAAAACAATTATAACAAAATCTCTCATGCAACATAACCAAAAGTGTTCTGGCTGATTGATGGGATACACGTCTGGGGATTTCTATGTTAACATGAATGTACAGCTTATTTTTTTTTCATCACAGCAGCCATCTTACAGAGCGATTTCTTCACTCCACTCCAGCGGGGCGTTGTAGTTTCCGGGTGCGGACAGGAAGCGGGTGGTCCTCTCTGTGGAGGGGGGGTCCAGGCTCAGGACACAGCACAGCTCCCCTGATCTGGACCACTGACCTGCGTGCACACAGCGAGACAGTGAGCAATCTGCAGGAGGCCGGGCGGAAAGGATCTGACGCCGAGGGAAAATATCTGACCTTTACTTAAGGTCGCCGTGAGCTGCCGGAGCAGGAGCCGTCTCACTACGACACTCTGGGGTACAGAGTTCAATCCCACTGATGGATGGTCCATGGGGGCCTGGGAGCGTGAGTAAAAAAGGTACAAAATCTATCACACAGCATCGAGTCATGGCAATTTATTTATTTCAGAAGTCCTTGTTTGTGTTTGTCTTACTGCTTCAAAGGAAGCAAATGAGACATATTTCTCACCGAAGGACTGGACGCACAGGTTTTCAGGTTGAGAACCATGGCAGGCTGAGCGCTGAACAGCGTGTCCTCGATCAGTCCTTTAATCGTGTCCAGGTCCGCCCGGCCCTCCGTGCCCTGACACAAACAACAAACAGCTGATTAGTATGTGTCAACAAACTGATCTATGGACATAACTTATGGATTTTTATACATTTCTTGCCTGATACTATCTTACGTTATCCAGTAGGAACAAATAGAACAGAGCTGTTTATTGTTGCATAATAATAAAAAAAAACGTTTACCCCTTTTTTTTATTTATCTAACCAATCCCCATTTTCAATACCAATGCTGGCTTGGATACATATTGTAGACTCTTTCAGCGGGTATCCCCTGCTATTAATTGCGCTATATAGTATTATTATTTTCAAGGACATTTTCATTCATTCATTTTTCTCAGTTGCATATAAAGATGATCTATTAAGTGTGAGGGTTTTGATAAATATGACAAAGCATTCAAAGCTTGATTTAAAAAACGATAAAAGCTTAACATGTAAAAAAGACATTTGGTACAACTCTATTTTTTTACTGCCAAAATGCATCAAATTGCAGGCACGCTTATGTAACAATATTCAAGAACGGCCTTTCCCTCATGACTCATGGCTAGTTTTGTGGGGGGTCGTGACTCACAAGCAAATCATCACATGCTGACTGAGATTTAGAAACATAATTTGACAGAAAGCATGAGCATAGTAAGGAAAGAATTTCATATTGTCTAGTCATTTTTTTAACACATGTGACCTTTTAGCTTGTAAACTCCAGACCGGTGCAGAGACGAGGCCTCAGCTGACAGCATGTGGCAGACATCTCATATTAATGATATCAGTGTCACATGTTCTCACCTGTCTCTGCAGCCTGCATGGAGACACGCTCAGAGAAAATGTCGGCTGCTTGGAAAGAGTCCAAGACATCAGCAGACCTTCGTCCTCCACCTCCTCCAGACACACCACCACCTGAGGGAGAGAGACAAGGGGGGCAAGGTTGAAAAACACATCACACCTAGTTGCAGACTGCACACCAACCAACATGCAGACAGATTGCACAAAGGAATATTATAAGGATTCTACACGTTTCATTATCTAATTATAAATATTCACTACAGTACTTCATTTTTATAATTTAGTACAAACAAGGGAGATTAGGCTTCCATGAACATGATGGTATTGATGAAGAACTCTATTGGTATGGGCTTAAATTAAAGGTATTAGAATAGTAGAAGTATTAGTATTTAGTAGGCTTAGCAGTTCTAGAGGATACGCAGTCTCTGCTAGCTTCTGAAATACATTTAACACGACAACACAAGCTAACATTTGGAGCTAGATAACATGAAGAATTTTCTGGTACGATAACACATTTCTCATTATGCTAGATGGTGAAAGGAGTTACGGGTAGCTGGAAAAACAATTCCAACATGATTATCCTGTTTAAAAAAGAGAGAAGAAACACGGTCACTGATGCAGAAAGCACCAGGATGTGAAATGGGTTCTTACTGTGGGTTTTATAAATACTTGTATTGCAGAGATAAGAAAGCATTGTGTTATTGTGTAAACTGTACAAAACATCTACAATATTTGCAAAGAAATGTAATACAATGTTGTACATCTTGGGAAATGTGGTTTATCTTGACCATTGCAAGACATGTCTGTATCACTTTGATTCCTCTTCTTTTAATTTCCGTTACACAAGGCAGGGAAGTTTGATGGTGCCTCTGGCGTGTTAAAAACAACAATGCTTTTGCAAATGATGTTTGTGTCTATTTGCATGAAGAGCGGGGAAGTAAGACTTGATTTAAAGTGGTCCCTTTGAAAAGCATGTGGAGACACATTCTAGTGTGTGTGAACTGACGTACTTATAGCTGCCCCATTGTGATTGGGTCGATGTTAAAGCCAGGTGTGAACAGGGCCCATTAATCATCATCTCATCACAATGACGGGCGACAGCCAGATGCCTTTTTTTTTTAATTTGAATGAGAATGCAAATGTTGCTTTGAGATTTGTTTTATAGTCCTGCCCTCAAATGTGCAAATTGCAAAACAATCCAGGTGGTGTGCTTGTGTACCTGTGCCACCATAGGTGCTATAGTGATCTGGTAGGTATCCATGGAAACGGCAGCATGTGACTGCAGGGTGACGGTCACAGGGAGCGTCACTGTGTCCACCCAACATTTACAGTGTAAAACCTGGAAAAACAAGAGGAAGTTGGCAAAAAAATGACAAACCTTGATATTTTTATGGTGCAGAAATATGGCCCAGGAGGTTTATCATGTATTGCCCACACTTAAATAATAAAGATGACTTACCATGCGGTTTGCCGATTGGTCAGTGCAGGTCACACTCTCTATTGCAGAGTTAGCCGATAACTGGAGGCTGCTGTCAAAAGTGATCTGGATGGAGCTCTGGGAGAAACAGAGGAAGAGAAGAAAATGTCCTAAATATTACATAAGAGAAAAAGAACACACACTTGGGGACGACTTAAAAGATGTTGTACTGCAGTGATACAGTCTTTAATAAATCTAGATCACAGTCTAAACAACCAATCACATTAATCTCCCGCCCCGGACACACAAGTCACGCAAAAGTTGAACTTTTCAACGGAGGCAAAGCGACGCGACGGAACCACAATGCAGTTCGGCAAAGCGTGACGTCACCCCATTCAAAGTAAATGGGAAGCGTCTCCGTTGAAATCATATGCCAGTACAAGCTCTAGCCAATCAAACCGCGTGCTTGTGTGTCCGGGGCTGGAGATGAATGTGATTGGTTGTTGCTCGCACGCCAGACACGCCCACCGGCAAGCTTCAACGAGACGCTGCCGTGTGGACGTACCGTATCGCCTATTGGTATTTGCGCAGAGTGATTGAACTCATTAACAGGCTAATCACATCCTTAAAAAAAATAACATTGCTTTGAACACTTCAGAATACAGCAAGCTCACAATCTCCCTGTTCCCTTTGGCACATTTTGTAACTGAGTCGAGATTACTAATGCATGACTATATTTCTCCTGCCAAAGGCGAACCATTTCCAGGTCACACTGTTAAGTTTGATACAGGACATTTAAATGAATCAATAAACCTGTAAGGTGCCACAATGTGTACGCCAACAATCATGAGGCTGTTGTAATTATCGTGCGTGGCAGAGCACTACTGTGGTTAAAGTCCAGGCGGCTCCTTGGCTTTATGATGAACAGTGCTGCAAGACACTGGCATACGCACCACAACATATGTTTGACCAAATGGTGGTAATGAGTACAAGTTAATATGAATTTCTGTAATAATACGTTTTCGGGTTTCCCCTCTCAAACAGCCTCGTCCGTTATCAAGACTGCATCCGTTAATTCTTAGTCATGCCTACATAAATACAGGAGACACCTCCAACAAAAGGAGTTTCCAGTGTGAGAGAAGATTCACCAGAAGCATGGCAGCACCAGTGACCTACAATCAGTGTGTGTGTGTGTGTGTGTGTGTGTGTGTGTGTGTGTGTGTGTGTGTGTGTTGTGTGTGTGTGTGTGTGTGTGTGTGTGTTGTGTGTGGTGTGTGTGTGTGTGTGTGTGTGTGTGTGTGTGTGTGTGTGTGTGTGTGTGTGTGTGTGTGTGTGTGTGTGTGTGTGTGTGTGTGTGTGTGTGTGTGTGTGGTAGCCAGTAGGGCAGAAAGCCAAGTACGATGCTGTAAGCTTACGTAGGTTCATGGACCAACACGAGAGCGTACAACCGGCTGTGTTAACTCTGGTTGGCTGGAGCCTTTAAAACTGTTCAGCCACCCAACCGTTCATTACATCCAAAGTGCAGAACGAACATGATGGGATGCATTTCGTATTGAGTGGGGTTAGATAAAGCCATTATCACAAGGTTATGAATGTGTGAGGCCCAGAGACGTGTATTACCAAAGGTCTGCGTCAATACACTCAAAACCCCTCTAGGATATTTGCAACGAGGGAAATTGTAATCGTTACAATGTTGTGAGTAAATACTTCTAAGTGACAGTTTTTTTGGGACACCCACATTCTGCAATAATTCAATTATAGTGTCACTTTTTTTTTTTACACTATGCATTTCGCCTTTACTAGAAATCTCATAAAGACAAGAAGCCTGGGATGGGGGATGTTGATCATATTCAGGCTATCGGTATGACGTCCACAAATGTGTGTTCTGCACATAACAACTAGGCCACCAGACCTCCCATTATGACGAGTCTAAAAACACTCCGGATCTAAATTTATGACAAAATATTTCCCAATTGCTTGAGGACACAAAGCGGCACAGGCTTGCCAAAATGTGTCAGTCAAAATCTTGCATGCCTTAAAGAAGGTTGGCTCAGATGATGTTTCTGCTGATATAATGTCCTGTTTAAATCAATTTCTGGGCTGAAATATAATCCCATCTTTATATATTATAGATATTTTGGGGTTTACCACAGTGTTAGTTCAACATTTGTATGTGTAAATGCGTGGAAGCTGAAATGAAACCGCTATCATCCAGTTTATAGGTCGGGCAAGTGCCTAAAATTGACTGGTTTATGGGTTTTTTATCATTTTTGCATTCATTGGCTTCTTCAGCAGCCATCTGGTGCTCCGTGGTGTTCTACATCCTCCTAGCGGAAGCTACAGAACGCATTTTGTCATGAGAGTGCAGTGCTGGCCTCATAACCTCTGATGTGTCCTTGTGAACCACCACTGTTCACATGAGTGTGAGTGTGTGGAACGTATTTCTGGAACGAGACAGTTCCTGAGGACATCCATGGTGTCACTTCAGTTTTATCAGAGACCCCCCCATGTAAAGCATGTGGGTCAACCAGAATAACAATCCCCCTGTGGCATTTGTTGACCCTCATCTTACTCACTGCATGCTAACACAGCTAAGATGGCTAAAAGAGGCTAAAATACCACCATCACACAATTATTTTCGGCAGTGGCAACATTTAAAACAACCACCATTTAGCTGTCAAATCTCAGTTTGATTGTACAATTGATACAAGAAAACATCCTTCATACTACTTTTGTTTTTGTGTTATAAAAAAAGGACTGTTAAAATAAATAAATCATCAGCCGTTGAAGCCTATTGTTAGTGCTGAGAGTTGTTGCCTTTTCATAAGTCTTTATACATTCTTACACTTGTTAAGTATTTAGCATAAAACTACTAAAGGTGATCTGTCAAATACCAAAGATTATTTAACATTCAATAACAGCACGTTACATTTATGATGGGACTGAATACAACTACAAGGACAAGCATTTAAGATCTAGCCTGACTTTAAACGTTTGTTCAAATTCGATATAATAACAGAATAATGGAATTTATCCCTGACCTAGAAATATTGTTAATTTAAAAGTAAAACTTCAGGTCGTTTAACTGTCAGCTGATTTTGAATTTCATCTGTGACGAGAGTTTCCTGCGCTGTCATTGTAAATGAATGCTGAGTGCTTAACGTTCCCTGTCCTTAAGGAGAATTTACTTAGTATAATCACACGGCATTAATCATCTACCGGCAGCTCAAACAGTCAGAGAGGGAAGATGTGAACTGTGGCCTCGAGCTAATCACCAGGCTCTTTATAATTGCATATCTTCAGTGGACGAGGAGCTTGTGTCCCAGCAGATGCACTCGTATGCTCTGTTAGTCCTCCTCCACCACCCACTGCTCCCCGTGACAATGGCTTCTCATCACGTGCATGACAGAGCTGCTATGATCTGCAGGTCTGAAGGGGCCAGCCTGTTCAGTCATTCAAGCCTCCTCCGCAAAATAATCCAGCAGGAAACATTCGAATAGCTCCATATCAAGCCCGCCGGCCAAAGGCATTATATCCTGAGGCTCCTGCAGTAATTCTAACATTTCCTCTGGATAAACAACTGAGTCATGAAACAAAGATGCATCCTAGGATTACTTTGGAAAAGGGCAGCAGCTTATATTTCTGCACAGTGTGCAAGTGGCGCTTCCGGCTTGTGTGGAATGCTCTTAAACCTTTAGAGGCATTCGGCTGAATCCGCTTTATTTTATTGATTGTTTATGGGTATACAAGTAAATCCGGTGAACTGTTGACTAACCGGAGGGCGTCCTATTTACATTGTCGGATATAACCAGCTGCGATGAAGCCTCGGGTCAAATCCCTGGATTATATGGATACAGAAGAGTGAGGAGGGGCTGGTGGGGTCTCATTAGAGTAGAGGTAGATTGGACATATCCTTAGATTTGTGAAAAACACAGCTGCAACACAAGTGCTCAGCATCTCTGCCTATCACCCTGAGGTTGCAATTGTCTTATCTATATCTCACAAATCATATAATTATAAATGTTTCTTCTTGGAATTAAAATGGCGGAAATAAAAATACAAATCGCTGAATGGAAGGAGCTGAATGTGTCACTAACACTTCGTCTCTAGAAACCCAAAAATGATGTTTTACCTTTTACAATTTTCTACTGTTTTTATGTAACAACCTGTCAAGATTCAGCCCCCTGGTAGCAGATTAGTTACAGCACATGTCATATAACCCCCAATGCCCCTGGTTGGACTCAAAAAAAGATCTTATGGGGGGGGGGATTTTTTTTGTCTCTTCTTGTTGTTTTGAATACTTGACTTCAGGGGTCAGGGTCAGGTCTCCTCTGAGGTCAAGGTATGAGCTGTTCTGTGAATTTGCAGCGTTAAAATATTATTATGAGTATTGGAGGGTTCTGGCTTACGTTACTATGTGCTGCAGTGAGTGGAATATCAACAAGGTAAAGTGATCCACATATTGAAAATTGCTATTTGAAATGACAGAAAGTGACCTTGTGATACTTATGAAATCTTCATAATGAAACCCACAGAAGATTGCACAGTGGTGTTACGCCCCTTTTAGAAGTGGAGAAACAATCACAAGAGTAAACGTGTAATTTATACCAGGAAATACCTCAAATCCCCAGATATGTTGTTGAAGACAAAAGCAATAGATCGCAGGATACTAGATCAAAGCGGCCCTATTATTCATTTCCAGCTTCCTATTTGCATTCAAATGCAAAAAAAACAACTAAATAACACACTACTGGAAAGTCAAAACAACAAAAAGCGCATAGTATGGCCCCTTTAGGACAATCTGCTATCTAACAGATCAACACCTTAACTTCCTTTTAAATACTAACAAATATATATCAATTACATTCTTTCAAACCATTTTCCAAACACTTTCAGGATATACAATTATATGTACCATGTAATATGTGTAATCTTTTCAACCACATAGCATATATGGGGTGGTGGTGGCGAAGTCCATAGGGACTTGGCTTGGCAACTGGAAGGTCACCAGTTCAAGTCCCGGCAAGACCAAGGGTGTTTCTCAATCGCGAGTAAAGCTGCTTCAGAGCCACTATTTCAAGCCGCCGAAGTACTGTTCCAATCTCCAGCATACTTGGAAATCTACCGAGCCCGGCGTACTTCGTAGCGAGAAATTTCGAGGCTGCACATGTGTAGACTCCGCGGTCTTAAAATGCTTAAAAATTGTGCATTGTGGAAAATGTAAGGCGGGGCCTCTCATATGACGCACACTTGCTAGCGTTTTCCGAATGCCAGGAAGTATTCTTGCCTTGCTTCTGAAGCAAGATGCTCGGCAGACATGTGCTACCAAGCAAGCGTACTCGCGATTGAGAAACACCCCAAGTGCCGTTCATAATGGCAGCCCACTGCTCCTAACACTAGGATGGGTCAAATGCAGAGAAACCATTTTGTTACATAGTACCTGTACTGTGTAATGACAATACAAGTACAACAACAATATATGAACATCCTAAGAAACCATGAATTTACTTTTCACAATCAAATGTAATCTATCGCAGCTCGATGAATACCAATACACACAGTAAGAGGTGTAAACAACGGAAGCAAAACCTTCTTTTCCCTGACTGCCAATGAAATATCCCTCATGTTTATCCACTGGAATAAAAGGTCATGTGTCATTGGGGCAGAAAACCAATACTGAAATGAATATCCTCTCACAAAATGATCCCAAGAGCACCGCAAAGTCAGCGTATAATGCTACGGATAAACGAACGTGTGTTACATCCTTTACTGCCTTGTCTTTAAAGCCAGATTTCAGAAGAATTACATGAGCTTGACCTAACATATGAAAAGCCAGGGAGGACAAAAACAATCACAAAAATCCCTTAATCCTTCTGTCAAAATAGTTGCCGATTAATTTCCTGTCTCAGCTTTACATAAAACGATTTGATGGAGGTATATTTGTACCAATTTAATGTACAATAGATAGTTTGTGAATGTATCTTTTCCTGCTGCCATGCATCAAATCTTTTTTACCACCAGATTGATTTTTGGTTATGGATTTATGTTTATTCTAGTTTCCGAAAAGCTATTTTTTTTTAGTAGTACAACTTTCTGTGCAGGCTTATTCAACTTGCTTTATTTGGATACATTTCAACATAATTATTTAAAGACCGCTGTCAGCATCCATTTTTAATGCAGCACAAGTACTTAGGTTAATGCTATAAAGGCTTTGCGTCCTAATCCCCACATGATGACATTGAAGCCGTATCTTCATTGTGCTTTTTCCCTGCGGAGAAGCTCATGTTTTGCCGGATGCAGAAACATAATCAGGAAATGCAAGTCAGGTGAGAACGTGAGGCTGCTCTAGTGTCTTTTTTCTTAGTGCCCACAGCAGATGGCCTGCAGGTGTTTACTGGGTGTGAGAGGTTGAGAATGTGACGTGACTCACTTGTGACCACTAAATACTTGCCATGTATCCAAAAAAACCTACAACAGGTTTTTCCCGACTTTTTTTTTTATGAAGGAAATACAAATAAAAAACCAAGGCCAAGTTTCAACACTACAGTAACAAGAAAATAATGAAAGTGGATATGTTGTGCTCATTTTCAGGTTGATATTTGTATGTTGTGTCTCTTCTGTGACATGTCTCCATGCTTTAATGTTCAAAAAGCTCTTTATTTGTCTCATACTGCCTGTGCTGCAGCACCTCTTTTCACCCTCTGTCTGAAACCAGAGCCCAGTCTGCTCTGATTGGTTGGCTGGCCGGCTCTGTTGTGATCGGTTAGAATTGTCCCACCCCTTAGTTTATCACGTACAATGTGTTTGAGAGCTAGCCAATAGAAGCGCGAGTGTTACACAGTGATGTCACTATGTTACGGAAGTAAACAAAGGAGTTAAATGGAGGCGTTTCATGCAGGAAGGGGGTGGAGTGTCTGGGCAGAAACTCCTTCTAGAGGTTACTTTAAGATTTTAGCTGTTGCAGACCATTTACATTTTACAAAAGGAACGGGAAAACTCCCAAAAGCATAATATGGCTTCTTTAAATAGATACTACCACATGTTATATCTTAATTATAAAAGCTGCAGATGCCAAACCTAGGTGACAGGATAAGGACAGTGATTGGACGAAGCTAGCCTTTTAGACTGACTACTGGAAGAAGCTGTTCTAAATACAGCAAGACATGTTTCTTATATTCGTATCTCGTTCAAAGTTTCGTTAAAAAACGCGTTTGTGATTTGCATACGCCCCAAAACACATTAACAATAACAGATTGCATGAAACAATTTGTTATTGTGATGAGTAAACTCGGGAAGTTTTGGCTCACACCCTCAGTTCACAAACTAACAACACATGGACAGACAGACGTGGACCGCTTGGCTCCTCCACCACACACTGACGCATTTTCTCAGTCTGGAGAACTATCTTAAAAAAACATTGTATGTTTTATGATTGCTGGGCAAAAGCCCTGCAATCATACGCCTAAAGGTCATAGAAGAGCAGAAGAAACATGAAGGTTATAGGTTCTTACGTGCAATAAATCTCCATGGCAACTTTCTTTTTTAAAACCCTTTCTAAGCCTCCCTCATGTGTTTGATGCTAATTCCACCACAAACAGAGTAGCTGTGCAAAGAGCAAATACAGCTAGGTTGTATAGGGATTTCTATTTATATCTCCTTTATACTAAGCCTCAATAAATGTCCACAGTTCACCCAAGGTTCACTCCAATGTTGTGCAGTTTCTTGGTAACCGAGAGCAATAGATCAACTTATTAGAAAGAAAACTAAGCTGGGAGACGCTCCAATTTACCGCCATATATCAGAGAGAAGCAGTTACAGGAGAAATACACTCGATCAGTTCACTGACCTGTTTATTACAAGCTCAAAAATGCGTAACACTGGGAGAAAAAAAATACAGCTAACTTAATGCTGCATACCAAAAGACATGTGATATAACATAAGACCATGAAGGATTCACACAAAGAATCACAAACATGTTCAAGCTCTAACTAAAGCAGTTTGTACGGTATATTACACGGAACAGACTGGCTTTGAAGGACTTTTCTCTCTATACTAAATGGATATCCTAAACAACACAAACACTGTCAGACTTTAAAGGCATCCTTTTCCATTTTTGGAAATGTGCATCGTGTTGCACCGACTAAAGGGACTGATGTACTCCAGAGCAGACTGAAAATCGACAGCTGTGGTCACCGACGTCACAGGGACCCTTGTGTACTCACAGATGCGGAGAGTATAATTTTGGCTTTAAATGTTACGATCAATACCACGCTCTTAATTTATAATCTAACTACAGTTGGCGTAGCTTAGCATAAAGACTAGACAGTATTCCTTGAAGGGACCAATATGTACGATTTAGGGGGATCCAGTGTTTCCCACAGAATTTGATTCCTCCCCCCCCCCCCGGCAAAAAAAGCCAAAGGCCCCTTAACCTATTTGGGTGGCCCACGCATCCACCCCCCCCTCAAATAAGAAAATTCATGCGAGTTCATGGCTACTGTAGACAACGTTCTTGTTGCTCTGTGTTTTAATGAGTGAGACACACCGGAGTTGAGGATCTGTGGGGTTTATTCTCCCAAAAATATAATTTACAATTTAGGCATTTAGCAGACGCCTTATTCCAAAGCGACTTACAATGACCAATTACAGGGACATTCTCCCTGGAGTAACTGAGGGCTAAGTGCCTTACTCAAGGGCACACTAGTAGTGGTGTTCCAGGCGGGATTTGAACTCGCAACCTTCCGATCATCAGCCCACCTCACTATCCATTCAAATTAAAAAAATGTATTAGATCCATTTGTGGCGGACGATATTTAATTGTGGCAGCCCGCCACAAATAAATCAATGTATGGGAAACACTGGGATCTATTAGCAGAGATGGCCATTTACATTTGTAATATTCTCAAACTAACAACTGTTGTAGTTCAGAATGAGCTTTTTATATCAACATAGGGAGCAGGTCCTCTACCACAAATTCTTCCATGTCGCACTGCCATCTTTCTACAGTAGCTTAGTAAGGACAAACTAAAAACTGGCATTATAGGTGGCCTTCCACTTTTGTCTATACCTGAAGGCCACTACAGTTCCTCACATCTATAATTTGGTTGGATGGCACTACATGAAGATCAAGTTTATTACAGAGCTAGGTCATACAGTCAGACTCCTACGACATATATAACCAATATAACCAATATGAAATTGCAAATGCATGCAAAATACTGTTCAATATTTGTTAGCAGGGTATCTAAAAAACAATACATTTAAGAAATGTGCTGAACAAGTACTGGCTTATTTATTGAATCGTCTCCTTCTTTATTTTTTTATCAAACCAATATGCAAAACTTGCACCATCACCAAATTGTTCTGTCTCCAAAGAGTTCACTCGAACATCTGAGGCGAGGCTGATCCTTCTGAATCAGAATCAAGTGCCGTTTGTTGTGCATGTTTGCTTTGTGGATTGAACTGACCCATTTAAACTCGCCGCCAACTCATCTCTCATGCAACACACACACACACACACACACGGTTTCTGAGTGGGGGGTGCAGAGGATCCTCCTCCTCTTCCAGCAGTGCTCACATCTAACCGTGTGGAAGACTTTGATTCACACAGATCAAAAGGAGCTATTTAAAAGGAGAAAGACCTTTTCGAAACGTACTCTAATCCTCCAACACGTGCCAGACAACCGACCGTCTGGACTCTCAGCAGACTGAATCCCACATTCTTGGTCGAAGCAGCTACCTCTTGCAGTTTTAATACAATCTATGAGCTGCAGGGGGAGGTGAGAGACAACTATTCTTCATAGACTTCGATCAAAATCATCCATTTCCCCCATCACAGGCCGGGGTATCAAACTATTTTTATCAGCCGTGGGTGTTCGTACTGTGACTACGCTGACTGGTCTTGCCTCTCCTCTCTTATGTGCATTGATTCAGAGCTGTTACGCAACGCTCTGCCCCCCATCCTCTTACGGATTAGACACTCCAACTCCCACACCTCCACCTCGCTGCCTACACACACTTCCAGCGCACAAGGGCACACCGACTGTATCAGCTCTTGCTTAACTATTAATGCCTCTGCTCAGCGGAGTAACCTTAGCCGTGCTCCTTTACACACTGACATCATGTTTATTCATCTCTCCTATGCAGTATGATATGTGCTACACCTCCTCCAATTCATGGCTGGGACATGTATTAATATTAAGTCGGTATTGGGACATGAGCATAGATATCCTAGAAGTGGTACATTTTGTTCATAAATGTTTTCTGGCTTCTTTCTGTACATCAAGACTGTTTTATCTCTTCTGTTATATGCCACTGAGGGTTTTTATCCACATTTCTGAGGATTAATAATACAAATGTCATTATGTAACTTTTGTTAAAGCATTAATGAACAACCCAATATTTATATAGGTCTGTCCTCTTCTTAAGAAATGTTAAGTCGACTAGCATACATTTTGGATTTTGGTTATCTTATCAGATGAGATGTGCTCATAATTTTCTTTAACATCAGACATTTAGCAGGAAAAAAAGTCCAAAAAATGAATCATGGACGACAGAAATCTGTGTCGACTTATCGACTAGAGCTGGTAGCCCTAGATATCAAGTATTTTCCTCAGAAATCTTGTGATAGCCGTGGTAACAATATCTGAAATTAACAACTCACCCCATGCCTGCACGCTTGCTCATTCAGAGCTTTGACCCAGGTCCTCTGCCAGTGCTCTCTGAAGGACTTGAAGGAGAACAGAGAGGTCAACAGGCCTTTGACCCCTGCCTCAGATGAAGCTCCTGCACCCCGGCCCGAGCGGAGCTTCAGCAGGAAGCCCCACGCTCCTCCAGCCAGGCTCTGCTGGGGCTGTGTGATGGAGAGCTGCTGCCAGGCTATATCTCTCCTGTCCTGCTTGGCTGTCTTCCTGGATCTCCACAGACGCAGCACGGTCAGCAAGTACTGGAGCAGCCATCCCAGCACAATGAGCAGGGAGGTTAGGAAGAGACCCACCAGACACAGCCAGCCCAACTCCTGGAGCTCCATCACCGTCTCCTGGAGCCTCTCATACCACCAGGTCCAGATGGAAATATCAGGACTGTCAATCAGAGCAGAACCGCTGAAGAACCCTGTGAGTAGAGGCAAAATACATCAGTCAGTCATCTTGATTCAATGTGTCATAACAATGTATAACCCAAAATGCAAAGGGGATGCACAGACACGGAGGCTATGACCACTTTGACTTTAATATGCTTGGTTTTATATCCCATGCAACACACCATGCATATGAAGCAAAAGCCCTTGAACCTGCGTTAACGTTACGTAGATAAGGATTAATTGTGCATTATCTAAGAGGACGATGTAGCAGCAGGTTTATTCGGAAAATATAACAACAGATTATAAATTGTAGCTTCATAACAACCTACCGTTTAACTTGAACAGTCCGTGCTGCAGGCTGCAGGGTAACGAACGCGATGCATTGGTAACATGAAGCTGGTTTCATGGCGATGACCTGCCAACAGCAAATGTGTTTGTCCCATCTCCAAATCTGAAGCGACGTTTTGACTGAGGTCTCCCTGCGGTCATTAATAGATTCAAAATGAAGCCTCCTGTCCTCTGTAAAAACCGACAGAGTCCGGAGGGTTTAGGCTCTCCGCTGCTCGTACCCTCCTACCTCTGTCACCTCTCCACAATGATGGTTTGATAAAGAAAGAGCAATGCGGAGGAGGCCCACAGGTGGCGCTGCAGAGGAGGAACGCAGCAGTAAAACGGAAGTGAAAGGTGGAGCTTTCAAAATAAAAGCATGAAACATTAATTAGTTCAGTCTGGCAAACGCAAAGCAGGCAACAACACGGGGTTCACTGTTATTTCGTCACTTGGCCGTTTGTTTTTAAATATCCGCTTTAAGAACAATATAATAAAGGTTCTGAATTATTATTACACAATCTACACTTTTATTTTGAAAAGATAGAGCGAAAGTACCTCCTCCGGTTGCTTATAGGACGTGGAGTTTAGACAACCAGGCAGTGAGTAGATATTAGCATTAATAACATGTAATTAAAGATGGTATGGATTACCATTGCAACTTGTTGGTTTATTTCTCCGTGACACCGGAAGCACGGAGCTGTATTTTGCTTTAAAATAACGATATGACATGTGTTTACCTCAGTGAGGACAACCAAAGCTCGTTGATCGATCGCCTCGTCAGATTAGCTTGAAACGTGATTTGATCTGTCAGAAAAGGACCACCGAAATGCCTGCAAACATGTCACCTGTTCCCGTCCTGCCGCTGGTGATCAACTGCTTCCTGTCTATGCTCGGCTGTCTGGCCACACTGAAACTCATTCCTGCTTTCAAAGACCATTTCATCTCAGCCAGGTTGTACGGAATGGACCTAAACAAAACGTCCAAAAAGGAAGTGTGAGTCATATCTTATCTAACCTATCATTACATATCCTTATAAAGTTTTAAGTTGGATATGCTACTTCTTGTTTGGAAGTCACATGTGATTGTTATTCCTTCACTAATTCTCCTCTTGTTTCTCTTCCTGGTGCTGCAGCCCAGAGTCCCAAGGAGTGATCAGTGGCACGGTCTTCCTCATTATCCTCTTCTGCTTCATCCCAGTGCCTTTCCTTAGCTGCTTTGTAGGAGACAAGTGCATGGGCTTCCCACATGATGAGGTGGGTCTATCAATGCATAAAAAAACCTGTGTGTTTTTATCAAATCTGAAACTCAACTGCTGTTTGTTTTTGCTCAGTTAGTACAGCTGATAGGCGCACTTCTGGCCATCTGTTGCATGATCTTCCTGGGCTTTGCTGACGACGTGCTGAACCTGCGATGGAGACACAAACTCCTGCTTCCCACCCTGGCTTCCCTGCCGCTGCTCATGGTCTATTTTACCAACTTCGGCAACACAGTCATCGTGGTGCCCAAGCCTTTCAGAGCCCTGCTTGGGCTGCACTTGGATTTGGGTGAGTCATGTGGTTGTTTTTATACAACAATCACATCGTACAGCTCCCAAAAGGTCCCAAGATGTTCCCAGGCCAGATTAGATGAATAATCCCTCAAGCAAGATGCGACGGGGTTCTCTTTGTCCGTCCGTAAACATAGGCGTAGTCGGTTAAATAAAGCTCAAAAAGTTTGATTTACAAAGACAAAAAAATATATACTGTTTGACCAGAATATTGAAATAGAATAAATTAAATAAACAAAGTCAGGGTTAATCAAAATTAGGTTTTCTTTCAATTAAATATTCAGTACACAAAATCCAAGAGCTGTTGCCTTCGCTGCAACAATATCAGAATGGCAGTCCAGGGCCAACACAGTCCCTGATAAACACATAGCCCCTCCCCATTGGCTTAGCGTCAATTAGTTACAGTTCAGAGAAGAGCATTATCTGCTTGTGAACATTATTTTATCGTCACAAGATCTTAGTCTCGGCTCTAATTTTCATATTTACTCGTTTAATGTATGTTTACTCTGCAGGTATTCTCTACTACGTCTACATGGGGATGCTTGCGGTGTTCTGCACAAATGCCATCAACATCCTAGCAGGCATCAACGGCATCGAGTCGGGTCAAGCCCTCTTCATCTCAGGCTCCATCATTGTCTTCAACCTGTTGGAGCTCAGCGGTGTGTGGCTGTTCACTCTCTCATCACGGGCATCACAGATCATACCCTCTGGATGTCATGAGTGTATTGTGCACATTGATTGATCAAACTTGACATTCCTTGAATAATTAAATACAGTTAAGGAATAATAAGTAGGGGAGTTTTTGTATCACACCGCAAGAATTTGTCACCCTTTTTCAGATTGAAAGTGATCATTTATGAATGTTTTATAGTCTTTCCTGTTGCACGAAAATCCTTTTAGCATTCAAAATACTGAAATGTGTATTCTAACTATCAGTTTGTTGTCTTAATCTTATTTCTCAGGAGATTACCGTGATGACCATGTTTTCTCCCTCTACTTCATGATACCATTCTTCTTCACCACATTAGCACTTTTTTACCACAACTGGTAAGTTAAACCTAATAGAGTGCCACAGTGACGCGTCCTAAAACCCGGAAGTAAACTCCTTCCGGTTCCTTCAACAAAAACGCAATGCAATTTCTCCATAGGATTTTGGAAAGTAGCTGGAAATAAGGTCTGTGGTTGACACACATTGAAGAGACGGATCACGTTTTGTTCAGCCGGATAATCTCCACATGTCTACCCTACTTTTATAATTTTCGAATCATAAATCTAGTCGCCAGAAGCAAAATGCTAACGTTATGCTATAAACAAACTACAGCAGGGTCGCTGCTTCAACGTCACGCCAACTTAAGATCCATATTCAAAACTACAGATTCTAAATGGTACAAGTTGAAGCGTTTGTTTGAACAGTTTGCAGGAGGCAGGTACTTGCTTTCAAGCAGAACAGGGCAAACAAACTTAGAGGAGTGTTTACGTGTTCGGCGTAATGACGTACAACGGCCTCGACAACTTCTGTAGTCCTATTCAGCCACTTGTTAACAACCATCGTTTTTCAGACACGTAAACTCTTCAGAAATCACCGTCACTGCTGATGTATTTAATGTCGTAGAACAAAACGTACTTCAATGTGATGTGCCTCTATATTATCTCAACTTGCAACCTTTTTTGGTCCCAGGTACCCTTCATCTGTGTTTGTTGGAGACACTTTCTGTTACTTTGCTGGGATGACCTTCGCTGTAGTCGGCATCCTGGGACACTTCAGCAAAACAATGCTGCTGTTCTTCCTTCCTCAAGTGGTGAACTTTGTCTACTCCTTGCCTCAGCTTTTTCACGTCATTCCCTGTCCCAGACACCGGCTTCCCAGGTAACCAGGCATGCACTTAAAATGGGTTTTTAACATGGTTTCTTCCTCATGATGTACTCTCATTGTCTGCCTTTTTGTTCCTTTGTTTCTCCCAATGAAAGGCTGAATCCAGACACAGGCAAACTGGAGATGAGCTACTCTAAATTTAAAAGAAAAGACCTCTCTAAGTTAGGACATCTCATTCTGAAGGTAATGCTCTTGTTCTATGATTCTCTAGTTTAAAAATAGCTTGAACATTTTGTCAAGAGAAAAATAATAAATGGTATGAAATCACACATTTTCCCAGAGCCCCAAGTAATGTCAGACCAACGGTGAAAAACAAAATCTATTTAATACAAAATTGTATATAAAACAGAGAACATCTTTTGATTAGATGGACCTAGAGAATGCCTGGTCATTTCACTTGATTCACAACACAATTGAAAAAGGAAAAGAAAATCAGTTTGATTTGAAATAATCATTGAATTCACTAATTGTTCATGCTCTGTTTAGCACACATTACTTGACCTGATTAAACCTGGAGTACCATTTTAGCAGCATAATTTCAACATGTGGGCAGCAATTCATAGATCTTATAGTAGGTAACGGAAAAAAGAAAAAGTGCATGTATTGAGTTTTACTCTCGGTGGGTAATCACATGTGAGGCAGGCTTTCTGCTATGTTTATTCATTTCTAACAATATACTTTGTTATCCTCTACAGGTAGCAGAGTTATTAAAGCTGCTAGAGGTGCGACGAGGCCAGAAGGGAGATGATGAATTTATTGAGTGCAACAACATGACATTAATAAATCTGGTTCTGAAATGTCTCGGTCCTATCCATGAGAGAAACCTCACAGTCATCATGCTCATCATGCAGGTACAACAAAGCTCCTGCTGTTTTTAAATGACAAGGGAATAGTGTTACGATGTGACTGTCACACTGGATGATCCTTTCTGTTTCCCTCCCAGGTGATGGGCAGCGCAGTGGCTTTTGGGATCCGTTACCATCTGGTGCGTCTCTTCTACGACGTCTAGACAGCCTTCTGGGAAAGGAGGAGCGAACGCTGACTGAGAAAATGATATTGTTCGATGGATCTATTTCACAGGCTTGTGTTTCATCTGCCTTTTGATAGTTTCCATTACCTCACTGTTACTTTCCGCCTAAGACTTTACCTGCAGTAAAGACAAAGGGCAAGGTTCAAATATATATTTTAATTCACAGAACAGTATCACATACAGCATCAACTGCAAGGGGTCAACAGCAGTGTTGTGTTCCTAAATGTCAGTAAATACAAGCAGGAAGAAGTAACTGGGTATGAGTGATTAATGAAGGTATATTTTTGTACATGGTTTTTTAAAGGAAAGTACAGTAGGTGGGCATGATGCTCAGTAATCAGGGCAGCCAACATAAACTGATGGCTGCTTCTAAATTGTTACTATTCGAAAACAGATATAAGGAGGTTATGGTATACGGAAAATATTCACGCAGTGCTCTATTGCTCGAATCTGCTGTTAAAGCAAAAATGGCTATGGTTAAATGAACTCGTTCACTTCATTTTCCATGACTCAATCCATGCATAATATGAATGAATAAGTTAATATATGATTTGTGTTTGTTTGTTATTTTTACCTCTAAACAAACGCACACACAATGTCATTGTGAAGAGGTAAAAATACTTTTATCAGCGTGAAAACAGCAAATAAGGTGAATACAGGTTCATAGAGGGGATGTCTCGATTGTTCATACAACGTTACTTAAGTTCTATAGAAGGTGAACGGTGTCCTGATGAGAAAAAGAAGAATTGATTGTTTATACCTTTGTTGATATTATTGGATACAAAGCTGTATTTTTGTGACTGATATGCATTTTTCCCCTAAGCGTTCAGCATACATCAATGTGAAGTAAACTCGCACTGGATTATCTTTCTAAGGAATGTATCTACAAGTGAGAAACTGTTTACTGTTGAAATGGAAGCCTCAAATTGAGAAATAAAGGCTAAGACATTTAAAATAAAGAGGGTTTGGGTCATTATTTGCAGTCGTTTAAAAAGTATTCAGTTTCTTAAGAGATAGCAACAATAATATGACAATGTACAAATAAATGGCATGCATTGACAACTGTATTATCAGGATATGTATCAACTATCAAAAGGTCATAATTAAACATTTTCAGAGATATTATTAGTGTATAAATTGGCCAACAAGTAAAAAAACAGTCCAGAAATATATTGTTCACAATTATTTAATGCTAAATGTACAGGCAGGGGTCATTCTCATAAATGTTTAGATTATGTGTCTTTAAATATATATAGACGTGAAAGACTTAAAACAAATATTTCACGTCAGTATTGGCTTTAGAAATTCAGAATTAGAAGCTTTCTAAAAGAAACACCTCAGTATCATAAAAACAATGACTCAGTAACTTACAGTAATCACTTACAATATTTTATATTTTAATATTTCACTGACGTACATCAAATCGCAAAGGATTTGTATTAAACTCTTTAGTGTTCTGTTGTCTATGGGCAGAACATATTAAGACAGGTCGGAACTGTTGAATAATGCGTTGTTTCTGGGGAGACATTTGCGCTGCACACTCAGTTTTTTTGCGGCTGGCCAAAACAATTCAATTTTTCATCACGTCTGTGCTTTTTAATAGCACGTTATTGTGTTGAAAGACCTATGCTGGTAATATTTCGACAGTCTCAGTGTTTTCTTCTTGTTTTCCAGAATGTTATTTGTAACGGTGTAACGTACGGAGAGCTTGTACATGTTTAGAGTCTATAAACACAACTTGCCAACCAACACACAGGACTAGCTAGCTCCAGGTTATGGTCCAGTGTTATAGCTTTAGTCGGATAAAACACATTACACATTACACGTATTTATGACCCAGAGAGATGGCTCCAAGCAAACGGATTCTGAAGAAAACGCTGAAGGTGGATTGCGAATGGAGCTCGTGCCAGGAGTCCTTCAGTCGGATGGACAACTTGTGCAGGCACGCGGACGGTCACCTGAGTGCTCTGGACGAGGAGCAGCCAGAAGAGGAAATAGAAGGTGAGTAGGTTTATTATATTAGTATTATTGTTTAAAGTATATCTATATTGTTTATTCAGAGCTGTAGCAAGCTATTTGGAAATAATGCATACTAAACTGGCTCTTTAATTGTGATGTAGTGCCAATACATATTACATCGATAAGAAATATTGACTACACAGACTGTATTTACACTTTACCAATATGACTCACTTCTTCTCATAGGTGTGTAGTGTTTTGTTCTACTTTTATGAATATTTTTATGAAAATGTGGCTGTTCTTTAATAAGAAGGAAGGCAACGCAAGTTTATTTATATACCTTTTAACACAAGGCAATTCAAAGTGCTTCACAAAAATGAAAGAAATAGGGCAGTGGAAACACATTATAAAATGGCGTTTAAAAACATTCAGTAAAAAGCAAGGATAATCAAATAAACATAAAACAAGCTAATATATAAAATACATGACTAGAAGTTACAGTAATAGTTCAAAGAGTCTTCAGGCTGGATTTAAAAGTAGTCAGAGTAGCAGCGGACCTGCAGGTTTCTGGTAATTTGTTCCAGATATTTGGAGCATAATAACTGAACGCTGCTTCTCGGGGTTTAGTTCTGACTCTGGGGACAGAAAGCAGACCCGTCCCAGAAGACCTGAGAACTCTGGATGGTTCATAAAGTAGCAGGAGACCAGAAAGGAATCAGTAATTTTTATTTTATTTTATTTAATCGTTTATTTGGCAGGGACAATGCACAGTAAGGAACACTTAAAACATTCAAATGTGTCAAGCGTAACAGTGCCAGATTTAGCTTTGAGCTAATTTCCATCCGCAGTCCCTCACATAAAACATTTAAGAAGTTTACATTTTTACAAACATAGCAAAAACAAAATACATGATGTGCAAAAAGTGCAAAAGAGCAAGAGCAGCATACACAAGTATTTATCACATGGTAATACAATATAGCAGCTACGACATATGAAGTGCAAGAGGAGATACAAGGGCTACATAAAGTGCAAGAGGAGATCCCCCTGTGTTAAAGTGCATTTAGCGGTGATTGCACGTCTGTTTGTTTCTCAACCATTCTTTGAGTTGACCTTTGAAGCTATTGAGAGTGGGACAATCCCGTGTCTCAGTTGGAAGGCTATTCCACAATGAGCTGCCTTTAATGGAAAGGACATTTTGTCCAAAAGTGGTCCGTCTGCAGTGGACTTCACAGTCTCCTCTGGTTTCTGACCTAGTGCAGCGTCCAGTGTGTTTTTTGTAATGGGTTTTGCAATCGTCTTTATGTGACCTAATGTCTTCAAATCAATACAGCATTGTATTACAACACTGGAGTATGTCAACCTCTTTTGAAAGCTATTGAGGGTTAGGGTTCGTAGTTGTGCATTTATTTGGAGTCATAACGACACATGAGACTGAATGGATTTGTACAGCAATATTTAGATAAATTACAAGAAGCCCTTCAATCCAATAAAAAGAGTAAGTGTCTCATTTGTACAGTGTGCTAATAATATCTGCTATGGATTGGGAGTTAATGGGTCAAATGACATGGAAGCTATTGAATGACACGGCAGCTATTCAAATATTTATCAAATCTAGTCATGAGACATCAGTAATCAAAAAATGTGTGCTAACTATGACTCACTTATTATATTCAAGCATACATTATGAGCATTTAGCACTTAAAATAACCATCCTCTGACTGCTGAAAGTCTCTGAAACTGAGTCAGGACACCAGAGTGACTGTCTGCATAATATCCAACCTAAAGCTCACTTCACTGCGGTTGCATTGTGTAGCCATAAAAGAAAAGACTGATTCCTGCCTACTAATGCAATCTTTTTGCTCTTTGTTTCAAGGAGAAAGAAACTGCCTTTGGAGAGATTGTGGTTTCTGTTCTATGGAGGGTCCTGAGGAGATGCGGCGACATCTCTTCTTTCACTGTTACCACACAAAACTGAAGCAGTTGGGTCAGCAGGTGCTTAACACCCGGCCAAAAATCGGCACCTGCGCCATCGGCTACCAGAACCGCAACATCATCCCTGAAATCCCTGACAATTTCATCTGTCTTTGGGAGGAATGTGAGGTAAGCTTGGTGCTGCTGTTAATGAAGGAAAGATTCCTTACAGTATATCTTGTTTTTAAACCACCTACTCCCACACAGTCGTCAATTTAGTATGCAAGAAAGCAAAGCAGACATCAGAAGGAAAGACTTCTCTCTGCAGCAGTCTACATCTGTGACACGACAACAAAATAAATAACACTGTCAGCCTCAGTTACATTTATACGCAGTGTTTCCCATACATTGATTTTTATTTTGGTGGTCTAATGGATAGTGAGGTGGGCTGATGATCGGAAGGTTGCGAGTTCAAATCCCGCCTGGAACACCACTACTAGTGCGCCCTTGAGTAAGGCACTTAGCCCTCAGTTACTCCAGGGAGAATGTCCCTTACGGCCCGTCCACACAGCAGCGTTAAAAAAATCTTCCAACGCTTCTGCCCATTCACTTTGAATGGGGTGACGTCACTTTGCCTCACTTTTCGCCGAACTGCATTGTGGGAAGCAAAGCGGAGATATCCAGGCATCTCAGGCTTCAAAAGTTGAGCAATGTTCAACTTTTGAAGCTGAGGTGGAAGCATCAGCCAATCAAATCCCGTTTATGCAAATCTGACAGTTCAAGCGCTAGCCAATCAAACCGCGTGTATGCTGGGAGAGACATACCGCAGGTCATTTCCTCATATTCCAAAAAATGGAGGAGAAATTAGCGGTAGGGAATCACCCGGTGCTTTATGACCAGTCCCTATTTACCTACCGGGATATAAACCGGAGGAGCCAGGCATGGAGGGAGGTGGCAGAGACAGTGGAAGGTTTTCGCCTGTTTGGGGAGTTTATATCCAGTTTACTTCGGGCTTTTTTGCTTTGTATGTCGGGGGCGGGAGATTCATGTGATTGGTTGTTGGTCGCGTTGCTTGCAAAAAATCCCCAAGCTTCAGATACGCCCACCTCCAAGATTTTTTTAACGCTGCTGTGTGGACGTACCGTTGGTCATTGCAAGTCGCTTTGGAATAAGGCGTCTGCTAAATGCCTAAATTGTAAATTATATTTTTGGGAGAATAAACCCCACAGATCCTCAACTCCGGTGTGTCTCACTCATTAACAACGAAATTCTGTGGGAAACACTATATGTTCACCTAATTTTGCTGTTTGGGGAATTTGGAGCAAATTATATCGGGAGCAAAGCAATTAGACACTGCCTTCACTTTCATGTGCACATAGTCAGATACTTTCTTTCATTGAAGTGTTTGTGAAGTACAATTTAAGCCTTGCTTCATGAAATCTTAATATTTGTGTTGTTTCTTTTTCTTAAAGCAACCACCATATGAAAACCCAGAGTGGTTCTATCGCCACGTGGAGATGCACAGCCAGTGCATAGAAATACCAGCAGGAGAATATGAACTTCCAATACGATGTGGATGGAAAGGTATGTCGATTTATGGCTAAAATATCAATGTAAATATCGACTAAACAACAGATTTATGGTCAAACAGGTTTGTAAAATCTTTATATGGAGTCACGTAATATTACAATTACAGTTTGCACAATTGACATTTCAAATAAACAAATAAATCCACAAAAAAACCGAGGGGATGTTATCTGTTTTAGGAGAAACAAAAGCACATTCAATCAAAGGATAGCCATCTCTAAAATATGTATTGCTTAAACTTTTTTTTGTAAGTTTCCTGAAATTGGTCTTGTGTGTCATTAAGACAGTAATTCTTTCCCGTACAAATATTTTGTGTATTATATCATAGCAGTTTTTTTATATGATATGTCCGGTTTAAGCCATTTCCTTTGTGATTGCTGACATGTTCTGCTATGAACTAGGATTGTTGGGTTGTTTATTCTAAGTTCTGGGCCTGTCACTTTACAGATTGTGAAGCCACGACTAAAGGGCGTGCTAAGCTCCGGGAGCACCTGCGCAGCCACACCCAGGAGAAGCTGGTGGCGTGTCCCGGCTGCGGGGGGATGTATGCAAACAACACCAAGTTCTTTGACCACATCATACGACAGAGTGCCATGGAAGGTAAAAACCAAAGTCATGAACGGACGATTAATAACAATGAGGCACAAAATGCAAATATTAGATTAGATTTCACTTTATTGTCATTGCACAGAGTACAAGTACTAAGACAACGAAATGTATTTTACATCCAACCAGATGTGCAAAACAGTGAAGTGCATAGTTATCTTAAGTATAGTATCAATATACATCTGACAGTATTTACATTACTTCGCACAGTATAAGGCAGTATAAATTACATTACAAACAGCAGTTTAGAAAATTGATACACTATATATATATATATGGTATAAATAAGACACAATACAGAATAAATTGAAATATATTATGGACCGTTTTTTCATAAGAATAAATATGAGTGTGCCATAGAAGATCTAGATGTGCGGACATTTAAAAAAAAAAAAACAGATACGTTGGTTGACGTAAGTGAAAAAGTCAGTCCCTTTAAATATGAAGCTGAAAAATGAGCATAATATGTCTTCTTGAAGTAATCCTAAGCTTGTCTATGTTCTGCAGGTCAGAGGTTCCAATGTTCTCACTGTTCCAAACGTTTTGCAACAGAAAGACTTCTGAGAGATCACATGAGAACCCACGGTTAGTGCCGAGTTTATTCATCTGCATGTTTGAACCGCACACTCTCTTACTACTAACAACCATTTGACACACCATGCCTTAATATTTCAAGAGATACCCTTGCATTCAATAAAAGCTATTCTGATAGATGTCTGTCTTGTTATAACAACAGTGAAAACTCATTTCATCATGGTTCCTTGGCATTACATTTTTGACCAGATTGATCATGTGACTATTTCTAGATGATTAAATCTCATCACTTGTTTTTCGTTTTGTCTTGTCGCTACAGTGAGCCACTACAAATGCCCGCTGTGTGACATGACTTGTCCGACTCCCTCCGCTCTGCGCAACCACATAAAGTTCCGTCACAGTAACGAGAGGCCGTACAGCTGCGAATACTGCGAGTACAGGTATCACACAGAGCTGCAGCGACTCAAAGCTAGATTAACATGAACACACACACTGAAAGGATTGTTTTCTTCATACTCCCATCTTTGATTTTGTGTTTTCTAGCTGCAAGAATCTGGTAGACTTGCGCAAACACCTGGACACCCACAGCAGCGAGCCGGCATTTCACTGCGATGATCCCGGCTGTGGCTTCACTTCCCGCAGCTTCATCACCATGAAGATCCACCACAAAAAGGAGCATGAGGTGAAAAATATTCGTTATTTATACTCAGCGAGGGAGTTTCAAAGGTCCCCTATTATACTGTTTTTCATCAATATATTATAGGTCTCAGAATACAAAACATGTCTCTGAAGTGTTTGGCTCGAAATACCAAACAGATCATTGCAGCATCCCATAATCCCCTCTGTTTCAGCCCTGTTTCCAAAGTGCTGATTCTCTGTCTGTTACTTTAGATGAAAATAAGGAGCCCCTCCCCACGCCCCTCTGAAAGATATTTGGTTAAAAATAACACAATGGTGCTCTAGGAGGAGATTCAGGTGATAAGGTGGGAGGGGGGGGTTACCTTGGTTGGTGATTGGCTAATGGTTACTCAAGCCACAAAATCGTTATGACATCATGAAGTAGCCCAAATCTGATCAGCTCATTTTCAGACAGGTTTTTATATAAATGGATCAGGACAAAAAGAGAGAGAATCTTTTTTGCTGAAACTTCCAGAATCTCTTTCCACAGAGAGGACACATGTTGATGTAGAAGAGACAGGAAAAAGTGAATTTTGCCTAATAGGTGACCTTTAAATGTAATTTATACTTGTGTGTTTCCTCTCTGTAATCAGGGGAACTTCGTCGCTCGCTACAAGTGCCATGTGTGCGATCAGTGCTTCACCCGAGGCAACAACCTGACCGTTCACCTGCACAAAAAGCACCAGTTCAAATGGCCCTCAGGACACCCAAGGTTCAGGTGAGTCTAGATTCAAGTTTCAAGGCTTTTATTGTCATGTGTACATAGCTACAGTGTAGTTATGACAATGAAAATCTTAGGTCACAGGCTCCTCCCACAGTGCAACAACAATAAAACAGATAATAGTGCAAGTAAATAAAATAAAACGTAATATAATAGAAATAGTGCAGAATAGTCTATATACAAGTAATTGGAATATTGATATAACTAACACAACAACCCCTGAATGCTGCATTTTGTATCTTTTTGACCAAATGTATGATCTCTTCCTCACCCTGCCAGGTATAAGCAGCACGACGACGGCTTCCTGCGGCTGCAACTGATCCGCTACGAGAGCGTGGAGCTGACCGAGCAGCTGATGAGGGAGCGGCAGAGTAGGCAAGGGGAGGAGGACGAGGACGATGGCATGAATGAGGAAGAACCCTCGGGGGCCGCTCTCTCAGAGCTGCAGGTAGAACTGAGAGGGGTTTTACTGGAGGAGCCAGAAGCCAGCGCTGAGGAGGGAGGTCAGGAGGAGGAGGGGATGATGTACGTCCTCACGGGGGGTTTGTCACCAGCGGAGGACTCGGACATGCAGCAGATCCACGATAGTGATCAGGGAGCGCAGGTGCTTTGACTGCTACAGCCCTGCGTACACGTACCATAGACGAGAAGACAATCTGTAATGTTTCACATATCATGATATATGTTGGAAGAATCTTGTTGTGTTTCTGAGCCTTTTAATGGGGGTTGAAAGCACGTAATAATAATTTAAAACGTCAGAATGAGAAGACATTTTGACTATACGCCTATGTTAGGTTTTACGTGTGCTTTTATTTGCTGATATTGAGCGTGCGGAAAAAAATGTGCCCAGTATTTTTGTAATTCATTATTCATGCATTATAGTTTATACTGTAAAGTCTTCAAAGGGTTGGATATTAATGCTACACTGCCAAGTGGGAAAGCCGCCTTTTTTATTGAAGAATTCACCCCTAGTTGAAAAACACACATTTTCCTGTTACCTGCTATTTCTTCATTTAGATATTTCTGTTGCGTGTTGGTGATATCAGTCGTAGAGATGTCAGCCTTCATGACCCGGTTACTGAAGATAACCCACAGACATGTTGTGAACAATTTCATGTAGGAAACACTGTCTTTCTATTGAAGTACATCCCATTCAATTTGAGTAAATGGCACTATAGATACGATGGAGACATTTTGACTTTGAGGTGAAATGTAAGAGATATGATTTACAAGAATGGCGTGTTTGCATTAATATCCACTGACATGTGGCAAAGAGGGCCTACCTCATAGTGCTTTATCTCTAACTCAAATAAACTAGTAAATCTAAATGTTTGAAAAAATCACATTCTACATTTATTTTTTGGTATTAATCAGATGTTATTTAAATGACTTAATTATTTCATACCAGAAAAAGCCTTTTTTATTTATTGGTCATGATTTACTGGTAACATAATAGATAGTATATCCACCATCTGTACTTCAATTATAGCGCCCCCTGCTGGATCTAACTGCTTGACTACAGCTCCATGCTATGATTAAATAAAAATACTGTATGTATATGTCATACTTTCCCCTAACGGATACATTCATGATATATTCCTAAAAAAGCTTCTTCTGCTAAAAATTCTACTACTTAGTGTGTGTGTGTCTGGGGGGGGGGGGTGTGTGGTGTGGCATTAGCTGTGTGTAGAAGATTAAGCAGAGCTTAGTTGACTTGTTACTTACCGCTCTCTGCTCCTTCACTCTACTGGGACAGCTTTTAATGGCTTCATGTCTGCTGACTTCGCAGGAATAATGTCGGACAGCAATATGACTTCAGATTAGAGCCATCTGCAGCTTTTCTACAGAAACTGATAGCATCTTGAAGCTGGGCACCATGAGGTTGTTTCCACTGTGGCTGCTGATGTTCGGGGTCTTTCAAAGAACCACTTCTCAGTTTCCTGGGTGGATTGGTGAGATGGAAGGTAGTGGTAAGACGTCCTCTAATGCAAGTATCATGCTTTCTAAGTCGGGATAAATGGTTACGATGCAATAATGCTTTATTGTCAGATCTAGATGTAATTTTTCCTTGCATAACAGCAGCTCCACAACATCAACAAGGACACATATTAAGATGCAAGGAAACACACATTTAACATGACATTACTATCACTGAAGACTATGTTCAGGACCCTTTGACGTACATTTCACCTGGGATTTAACTTTCATTATAGGATTGACTGGAGCACACATGAGTGGTTTAGTCTAACTTTATTGAGTCGTGAGACCCTGTGTCTCTGATTTTATGGTAACAATTCATATTTGCTGTTCAGTACATGATTGGGATCAGAGATAATGTTGGCCAGCCTCAATATGTATCCATGGTAGGCTGGTTAATAGTTTTTCTCTCTGTATAAGGAATACAAACTCTTTGTGGCAAAGCCTGAAATCGTTTCCAGTTTGTAATTTGCATTAAAACATAGTTTGGTCCAGCTATGGTAAACAGCTGATACATTTCTTTTTTTACTGTAGGTGAGACGGTATGGATTTCCCAACCAGATTTCATAGAGGACATCTATTGGTCCGGGTCAGCGCCTCTTTGTTTAGGAGGCTGTAAGGCTCAACACGCGGAGCTGAGGAAGGACCGCTGTGGAGACTCGAGCTGCTGCTGGCTCGGATACAAGTCCCTGTGCAGAGGTGAGACAACCACAACAATGTCCGACACTCTTTTGAGCTTGAACATAAGTCCATCGGTCTGAGTGAGCTGCTACACTGGAAAAAATGCTGCTCCAAAAACAAGTTAAACAATATTGAAAACAAGCTGTTTTCACTTTAAATAGGTACAGAAATCTGCCAATAGAACAAGAGAACATGTTGAAATAAAAAGGGATATTTAGATAAACCAGATCTTGTAATTAGCTGGGAGAACTCTTGACCAGAATCAGGAAATGTTGTGTTACAATATGAGCCGCAAATGCTCAAAGGTGTTCTGTTTTCTGATGTTAGTTGGTGATTTTCTAATAAATATGTAAAAAAATATGTGTTTCATCTGAGATACAACTCAAAATAGGATGTTTTGACTTAACAAGATGATGCATTGTCTAAAAAAAAGACCCGATATCTCACTGCAGTTTTACTTCTGAAGTTATTATGTCTTATATCAGGTGTAAATACATAGATATTAGACCAATATACTTGGCAAGATTTCGAGTTTTTGTAGTGATATAGCTGTGTGCCATGCTTTGCCTTTGCATTTCCTTTGCTTTGCGTGGCAGTGAACTGTGGGAGGCCTGATGTGGACTATAACGGACAGGTGTTTGGTACCGACTGGTGGGTGGGCTCTGTGCTGAGGTACACCTGTCGCCCTGGCTTCATGCTGGTGGGGAACCCGACCAGAACCTGCCAGTCTGACGGCCTCTGGACCCCGAGACCGACCTGCCTCAGTGAGTAAACACCAAACACAAGATTCAAAGGTTTTATTGTCATATGCAAAAAGTTACAGTGTAGAAATGGCAATGAAATCCTTCTGACCTGAGCTCAAGGACACACAAGGACCCTTATGAACCTAAAGTAGTCTATGGGTAGGTAGACCATATGGTTTAATCTTGGTTATTGTTTGTTTTTGTTTTCTTTATTAAACCTTGGATAACTTTAACTTCAGTACAGACTTTTATTTTGAACGTATCACCGTTCTCCAAATGTAGCCTCTTAGCGTCTCAATTTATTGGGGATTTATTTGCTTCAATATGACTGAAAAGGCACAGGCAGAAGCATCATTCTTAAATATGCCTGTCCTACATCCTTATAAAAAAAATAGCTTTATAAAGACTTATTTTGAAAGTCTAAGAAGAATTATATTTTTGTTAGCATTGTTCTATAATATAATCCCAACAGCATATATTTGTATTCCCTTTTTTTCTTTTAGCTCTTTGTAAGGTAAGCTGAATTTTGTACTCATGTATTGAAAATACTTTTGTACACTGTCATACTTTGTTTTAGCTCTGAACATTATTTACATATATTAAAATATACCATTTCATCTCATAGAATGTGATTTTACAAAGAAGGGATTTGTGTGATCAGCGTTATTACTTATTTTTGTAATAATTCAATTGATTTGATCTCATCATGTGATTTCTCTCTGTCTGTCTTTCAGGAATGTGTCAGCAGGGACGCGTTGAGGTCAGTGAGAGGGAACTAAACGGGACGTGTAACTCCACCTGTGAGAACAAGAGCTACTTCGGCCCGCCAAAACTGGGCTGCTCTCGGTTAGACAACTGTAGGGGCAAAGAGACCGGCTGGAAGCGGTTCTTTGCACAGTGTGTCCCTTGCATATGTGAATGTGCTTTGTCATGTGGTGAGTTGCTTCCCCGCCACTCTGTCAAACATAAAGGACGAACTGTTGTATAAGGAGACCATGTTGCAATGTTGTCTCACTGCCAATGCACTTCCATGTGGTTAATTATTGCTTAAAATGTGAACACAATGACAGCTTGTACGCTGCAGAGCCACGCATGTTTTTGCTGCTTCATCCTATTTTGTGGAAAATCAGAGGACTTAAATCCAAATCTTTTGAGACATTACTTTTGTATCTCTGGCACACGGAAGCTAACAATTTCATCTTGGTTTTTATTTAAGGATTTTACACCGTGACAAAAAGATTTCATGTTCAAATCCCTCCGTGTCAGGAAATATTAGCAACGCCTAACTGCTAAATTCAGTCGATTTGTGTCATGTGAGGTGGCAGAAGGGTCATGAAAAGAAAGTGGGGTGACTTTTAAAACAGTCTCTGAGAGGCTGTGTCAGACTTCGGTCAAATATTTATTTGAAATAGAATTCAATATTGTCTTAAATAAAAAGTTTAATCTGGAGAGCCAGATGTTGATGTTTTATTTTAGATAGGAAGCTGATTTTCGAGAGACAAGTGACATCATAACGTTGCTCGGACAGCATTTTCTAGATGGTTGAACTAACTCAAGCTATGGTTATCTGACTTGCTCTTTTTAACTTGTTTCTACGAAGAGAGAAAGGAATGAAATACAGATAAATCCAAGGAGAAAGGAAGTGAAAGCTCAGAGATTAGCCTCTCAGTCCATCTGTTTTGGAAGGAGATGAAACCTTAATCTTGTTACAAAGGGAGGAGCTTTGGGTGGAGAGTCAACACGAAGAGTGGTGTAGAATTTGTAAACAAATTGATGTTATAGGTTGTGGATTATATACCTTTTTCGTAGATTATGTGCAACGTTTTAACCATGTGGAAAGTAGCAAAGATTTGCCAAAATATAAAAATGTTGGTGTTTTTTTACATGGATTGTTTAAATATGAAACGATTAATTTTAAACTTTAAAAAAAATCTGCCCTATCTAAAGTCAAAGCACCCAAATCTCAATTACAAACAATTCATTAATGTTTCAGCAATGCAGCATATTCATCTTTATTCTTGTTTTATTCCAGCACCTTCTTGAGTTGTGACAGAGTATGTTTTTTTTGGAAATCTAACATTTTAAAACTTCCTGAATTCGCAATAGTTTTTTTTAACTTTAGGTTGTATAAGCTAAAAAACAATTCCACTGTAACAGTGTTAATTTACCTTTCTGCATTCATACGGATTGGAAGTACACTTCCTGGAATTTCTTCTAAAACAGTTGTTGGTCTTGTATTTATTTCTAAAACCCCTATATACCAACCTCTATCATTTTTTAGGAACAACATCATATGTTATCATAACTAACTCAAAGGAGAAGTCACACAAAAAATATGTATAAATGTTGCATGTGTTTTTCCAATCAACATAAATATCTAAATAATAATTTGACTTGTAAAGGACATTCCTCCTGCCTGCCACTAGATGCTGCTGTTTCTTTTATTCTCACACATCAGGTCTCAACACTTGATAATCCAGAGACAACCATAAATGGCAAACATGAAACAAATATATATAATGAATGTATTGATTGATTGTTTTCCACAAGTCCTCAACACGTCGGCTTGTTCATCACTGTTGGGTCCAGCTGCTGAACCTGAGGATAATGTGCTCATTTGCTTTGGGTTTGTAGCAACCGATTCCTGTGAAAAGAGAAGAGATTGGATCAGTAACAATGACGTTTTAATGAATACACAAACACAGATTCTGAGAGGAACTAAGTGCTCAGATCATCAGAGTGTTCTTGCATTAATAGCCAATAGAAGATAATGAGGACACATCATTTAACTCTGAGGAAGCACTTTAAAATAACCAATAGTTGCACCACCTGTGCAGAATAACAAAAATCACTCAAATATATTAAAGTCAAACTGTGTCTACACTACTATTTTAGAAAAATCACACCAGGGGACGTCCTCGGGACAATAAGTGAAATCACAAGCAACTCTCCAGCCGCATTACAGCTCATTAAATCAGATGTGTTTTATTCAATCTCTGGGGATGCAACTCACCCACATCCAGCCGGCTGATCTCTCCGGAGCTTTCTGACAGGATCTCCCAGTACGTCTGCTCGCGCTCGTCTGCTGATACTCCGTTCACACTGAGCAGCAGCAGGCCGAAGTCTGGGTCCTGCCTCACCGAGAACCTGCAGGAGACACACAGTCAGAGTAACTGGACTTAAACTCCCAATGTACATATTGAATAATCCATTACTTGCACAACAATATCCTGCATTATATTAGTTTCTGGAAAGTTGTATTTTCACTGTATATTTTCCACATCCACGTATATATATATTATGTTTAACTTTTAATGCTATTTTATTTCTATTTCAGAAATATTTTGGATTGTTTATTTCTTGTGTCTTAATTTCTCTTATGTACATTGCCTTGTTTTCTATGCTGCTGCAACGCAAACATTTCCCAAATTGGGATCAATAAAGTACTTATCTATCTATCTACAACAGAACTATAGTAAACATATAAATACCAAACACAAATTCTGTGTGCAAGTACAAGTCTTGCATTCAATGTGTTACGTTATGTAAGTATAATCAGGAAAATGTAGTCCACTTAAAGTATTAAAAATACTCTGCAGAAAAAAATTTCACTGTTTCCATTAAAAAAATTGAGCTAATGTTATTGCAAATAATGAATATTTTTGCTATGGATTTATTCACTGATTTTTTTCTCTTCATTAATCAATCCATTTTGAAAATAGTGAGAAATGACAAATTACCCACAGCCCAAGGTGACACCATCACATTGTTTATATCTAACCAACAGTCCAAACCTCAAGCTTATTCAAAAACACATTAAAGATTGTACATATTATTCAACGGAGAAGCAGCAAATCCCCTCAATCCGGAGACTCAAATGCAACAAAATGACTTAATCAAATATCAAAATAAATAGATTTTCTGTCAAGTGACTTATTGGTGGATGAATTGTGTCAGCTGTACTTGAATTAACTGTTACTGGGTATCTGTGCAAAAATATAAAAAAACAACTAGTAACTATTATAACGCTGTCAATAGTGTGTAGTGGATATCACCCTTTGAAATTCAGTCGAGTTTAAGTAGAAATTGCCATGAAAGGAAAATACTTAAGGATGTCATGCAGAGATATTAAAGAGGATGTCATGGGGGGTCTTACTTGAAGTCCTGCTGAGTTTCCTGCAGTGTCCTCAGAGCGCCCAGCAGCACGCCTCCCTCCACCACCGAGCAGAAGTGGGTCTCAGGAGTCACGTTAGAGAGGTCGTTCTCCACAGTCAGTCTGAGAGGGAGAGTCGCCGGACCTGCACACAAAGGTGTTTTCAGGTATAGTGACGCTTTGTATAATGCATGAACACAAAGTGAGTCATTAAGGGTTAGATTTTCTCCAAGGGGCTATATTATGATTTGTGGGGGTTTCCATTTCCTGTAGTGTGTTATATAGGTTTTTGTGCATGTCAATGGTCTGCAAAAGCTAAAATACCAAAGTTCCTCTCCCACACACTGCCTGAAACACCTCCATTGGACTCCTTGGTTTACTTCTGTGACATCCGCACAGGCAGTATGAGTATAAAGAGCTTTTTGAACATTAAAGCATGCAGACATGTCACAGTAGCACTAAATACAAATATGAACCTGAAAATAAACATAATAAGGACCCTTTAACACACTGACCCAATAATTACCTTCTTGGGATGCAATATATTCATTTATATAATATGGTTGTTAAACAATGAATTAGGAGAGTTTGACAGACCGATTTGTTCAAGCTGTAATTTATGTCTAGGGAAAATAAATCATTCAAGGTGAAGTTGGCTGTGGAGAATACAAAAAGCTTGCATTTTGAGAAGTATGAGTATAGGAGAAAAATAATGACCTTTTTGAACATTGAAGCATGGAGACAGGTCACATTAGAAACACAAAAAGCATGAGCATGACATTTCCTCTTTAAATTCTCACCTGCATCTGTTGGAGCTCCTCGTGCTAAGAACAGAAGAAAGCCCACAGAGAGGAGAGCAGTTGTTCGTAGTGCCATCCTGTACAATGTTCTCCCTTCAGATGTCTACCAACACTCCCACTCAGTACTTATAGACGGCCAAACCCTCATTTATGAGCACATTCCTGCAGTCTGCCTGTCGCTTTGCAAGGACCTCTTTGTTAAGTTATTCACATTCACATATACTGAAACTATGTTTGCTCTTACCTCACACATGTTGACACACAGTCACTATTAATCTGAGCTTTATGAATAGGGAAACACTGGTATCTCTGACTTAATGATCATTGAGTTGATTCATGATTTATGTGTTCTCTCAGGGCATGTATGAGAAGGGTTGTCTTTAGATAATTGATGTGTGCAAACTCAAGCTTATTCTGCAGAGAGAGAAAGATAGGTTATCTCCTGGAGGCAAATATTACATTATGCAATGAGTCTTTGCCCTTTTAAGTTGAATTATATATGTTAGTAGCATATCATCTGTCCCTGTGGGCTGTGGCATTCTCAAGGTGTAAAATGGCCATTTACTGAAGCCAAGAAACGAATAATTCGTCTTTATTGTGTATACTGACTCGATCACACCAAGGCTGAGTTATTGACAAAATGACAACAAAATTATATTTTTTTACTAACCAAAACAGTCTTAATATGATGTATTTAGGTGTTGCTCTGTCTAACAAAATGGTCATACAGCCATGGAGGCTCGGAGGCACACAGAGAGAGAGGGGTTGCTGTGCTGAAGTTGCTCATGCTGCGACGGAAGGGCTCGTTTTAAATTGCTCTGATTAAAAGGCAGGTGCGATTGGCTAAAAATGGTTTTGATTTCCTCTCAGGGGTGATGTAAGCCATGGAGGGCCTGCTTGAACGCGAGTAACCCCGGCAGTTTTACTGAAAATAACCCGGGCACTGCAGCATCAGCACCATGCAGCTGCGCAGGTGCGGCCTTTAAAGAGACAGCGTGGCCTGAAAGCTCACCAAAACCTTCCTCGTGTTTACACAGACTGACAACAGCCGTATATAGAATTTATAATCGGTGTCAGGCTGTATGGAAACACGAGAATTAAAAAAAACTTCAATGCGCACGAGAGCTTTATCCTAATGTATTCCCTTTCATCTCATTTCCCCAGAGACAGCAGCCTCAAGTATCTCCATAATATACTTACAAGGTTTAAATTGGCACCTGGGGGGCTAATTTGATTAAATTAGCTAATCTTATCCGGAATACCTTAATGAACTTTGAATTAACTCTAACTTTTTTGTCACTCCCATTACCTTTGATCAATGTGGAATCCTTAACATATCCTTAAATGGACCTAAAATGGACTATTATCAACTAAGTGAATTAACATAATGCCCTATCCACTCCTGGTTATTATACATAGGGTTGGGAGGAGGATTTGGATGAAACGTTCAAAACCAAAGCACTATTTCCCCCCCTCCAGTAGCATCCTGCCAGCAAACAGCAACGCCCTGTATCCCAGACCGGCGTGCGTACCACACAGACGCACTGCCCGGTGAGAGATAACGGAGCTGCTGCTGAAGCATCTGCAGAGCTGGTCGCCTCTTTTTGTTCCATCCCTAACACCGGGACTGAAGATAGTCATTATCACTGCTGCTGAGGATGTGTGAGAGTATTTCGATGCGAGTTCGGATCGGATGGATTCAATGAAAGGAATAATCTTAGCCAGGAGGAAAACCATGACAGGCATCCTGCTCCCCTGACGATTCTCGGGTATGCAGTCGTAGTTTGAGGCCGGACATGATTTTAATCTCAAGAGTTGCTTTAGTGGATGCGAGATGGTGCACGCCGCACCCCGAGATATATTGATAAGGTGATCAAACAGCTCTGTCATTAAACGCCTGTTAGCCAAACCGGATTTTTCCTGGACTGTGGCGCACAGTGAGCATCTTGTTTTCTTTTTGATTTATTTGTTTGCATTGACTAACTGTTTTGGAGGATCTTCTGATGTGGCGGGATTGTGCCGTTTTGACTAAAAGGATCAACTGAGCACTGTTGCTCTGAACCAGAGAGGAGGACCAGGAGCATCTCACCTGTCAACACAATAAGAAGTATGTGCAATTTGTGTGTGCGTGTGTGCAATGCAACACATTTTAGGGACTGACTGGTAAAGCCTTATATTTGTCCTCAGAATCATATGACTCATCTACCTTTGTTTTAAATGCATCTTTTTTCCTCATTTTGCATAAATAGTGTCTCATGTTTTCATTCCCATCAGTTTGTTGTTAACAGGTGCTTTTTGGAGAGCTGGCAGCATCCCTGCTCTCTGACTGAAGTCACTGCAGAGTCGCCACACCACTGCAAAGCCACATTTAATAACCATATTTCATCCCCTTATGGAAGACTTTAAAATGATGGCCGTGTGTGTGCTCACATGTCCTAGCTTTAGGGCGGCATTACAGAACAAGGAGGCCTCCAATCTGACGGAGAGGCCATTACAGCCTGTCAGGGTTTTACTGAGCTTATATGCAGGCTGGTAATGGAAGTTCACTAATGGCAGGGTGATCAATAGGAGCCATGGTCAATTTCCTTCACTGGGCCTCCTCACATGAGGAGATTTTACTGCACATTGGTCAGATGGACAATACAAGACTATGTGGCATTGCATAGCAGTGGATGTTTGTATACAGTGTTGACTGTGCCATATCAGTCGGTATTTACCACAGGAACCTTGATTCTGACATGAATGGTGTCACAAGAGGATCTTTTTATGAGGATAAATGCACCCGAGCTAATCTTAACTTTGGCAATAGATGAATTGGTGTGAATATGTTATAAAACCGAAGCCTCAGTAATGTATCTCGGACCCACACAGCCATTGTTGTGTTTATTTCTGTGTTTCGTTATAATTTATTTGGTTGGGGTAGCATTTTTATGCCAATCTTAGGCCTTCATGTAAATGAATATGAGGTTTTTCCAACTGTGTCCCAACTGTTTGGACACAAAAATGTGGTTTTGATATTATTTTCCTAATACTTCACACCATTCCCACAGTTGCTTTACAATGAATCTCACATATAATTACTTTTCTTGACTGCATTTCCAGGTATAAACTTTCAACCTATAAGGCTCTTTACAGCTCGGACTACTAATGTACTAATTTGAATCATGCACATAATCCTCCTTCATTTAATACAGGAATATTTTCTGTTGTTGAATTAATGAAATAATAACAAGATTCAGCCACTATCACACATCTTCAGTATGGAAATATTGAGAAGAAGAAAGAGTTTCCTAATATTACAAAATTAATGGATCAGCAGCCACTATGGTTTAAAAAACACTTCAGATGAGCCGCCTTGCCTAAAAGGAAATGTATGTGAATCAGCAGATTGAGTATGCTGCAGGACTGAAACCAGATCCCAACCCCTCACACTTAAAATCTCATTCCCCTCAGCCAGTCCATAAAATAAAGTGTAATCAGATCAAATCCATCACCTTGTTTCAAGATGGTGTCTGCAGTCATCCTAAAACCATTTCTGCAACCTACCACATCTGCTGAGGCACCGGTTTGCAAAGGATCAGCCAATGAACCAACTAAAAAACAAAACTAATCAATAAGATAAGATAAGATAGGACTTTATTCATCCCGAAGGAAATTGTTGTGCCAGAGTTACAAAAATACAATAAACACATCAGCAACACAATAATAATATACACTAACAGTTCAGTAAAAAGAGCAATTCAATAACAGGAAGCATAGATGGTCACATAATGAATGTAAATGTTCACAGTATTTAGTATTTAGTAGTGCACAAACCGTAGTGGTAGTTAGGCTACGTAATTGCACGTTATTTATCGAACATTATTATTAATAATAATAATAATAATAATAATAATAGTAATAATATTGCACATGTTATATAGCAGAGTGTTTTGTAATGATGGTAATGGTTCCCTTGGCCACATAATTTTGTCCTGATTATTGACTAATTTAATTATTGACCTAGCTTTAACGCATCTTGAAGGTGCGTAATCAGCATCGCATGTTCTGAGGCTCCTTCTATGAGTGGAGTGGAAACAGTTTTAAACACTGCCATGTTTGTCCTCCTTGCAGCCTTCATCATGGCTGAGAGGACTCTTGATCCGGTCCCCGTCAGCATCCCCATGGAGGAGACCAAGATTCCCAGTGGAGCGCCTCCGGAGGCCCCGCTGCTCATCCACTTGAAGAAGGTGGAGAACCACATCACGGAGGCTCAGCGCTTCTCCCACCTCCCACGCCGCTCTGCTGTGGACCTGGAGTTCAACGAGCTGTCCTACACCATCCGGGAGGGCCCCTGGTGGAGGAGGAGAGGTACTGTACACAGCTCACATAGTTACCATGATGGATGAGGAGCAAGCGAGCACCACCCATGGTGATCGATATCTGGAGAGCAGAAATTTCAAGGGAGGCATTTAATAGCCTTTGTGACATTTAAGACAAATATTTGTTCCCCTCAGCGGTATTCTGTCTCTGTTGCTTTGCTCTTTTGTTCGGACACATGTAGCCAAGCCCTTTCCTCTCTCTCTCGCACGCACGCACGCACGCACGCACACACACACTCACACTCACACTCACACTCACACTCACACACACACACGCTTGCAGTTTTTCCACCATGTTGTTGCAGGCCTGAGCTTTGCTGCGCTCAGCAGAGTTTAGACATAGTAAATAATTTACGCTCTCAGGTTGGCACACTGCTCTCCTCTCTTTTCCCCGTGTTGTCTGACGACGGGCGATGGCAGCCCCACGATTGATCGGCTCATGAAATATTAACAGCATTCCAACCTACCACCATTATTTATGATGAGCCCCCAACCTTTGGTCATCTTTGCTTGTCAACTCAACCAGCACTCTGTACACTATAACCCTCTCTTCTCTGTATATTTAGCAGGGTGGGGACTCGAGAGCACTCCTTTATTCACGTTGCCCCACCACACAGTATAGGAGGCCCTTACAGGATGCTATTTTCAGTCTTGTGTAATATTGATGTGCATCATGAAAGCCCGGCGCAGGAGTGTTTGTAGTTTCGCTCTAGAACCTGAATATATGGAGAGCATTCATGAGGAGGATCACAGCGAGAAAGCTTTTTGATGCACATGTTTTTTCCCTTTAAAGGTCACCTATTGTGCAAAATCCACCTTTTCATGTCTTTTATAAACATGTGTCCCCTCTGTGTAAAGAGACTCTGAAAGTTTCAGGAAAAAAGATTCTCTCACTTTTTGTCCTGATCCATTTATATAAAAACCTGTCTGAAAATGAGCTGATCAGATTTTGGCCACTTTATGATGTCATAACGATTTTTTGGCTTGTGTAACCATTAGCCAATCACAAACCAAGGTAACCCCCCCCACCGTATCACCTGAATCTCCTCCTAGAGCACCATTGAGTTCTTTTTAACCAAATATCTCTCAGAGGGGCGTGGGGAGTGGCTCCTTATTTTCATCTAAAGTAACAGACACAGAATCAGCACTTTTGAAACAGGGCTGAAACAGAGGGGATTATGGGATGCTACAATGATCTGTTTGGTGTTTCGAGCCAATCAGAGACATGTTTTGTGTATATCTGAGACCTATAATATATTGATGAAAAACAGTATAATAGGAGACCTTTAATGCTTTCATAAGATCAACCTGTGATTTCCCCTTTTTGTTTATGTTGTCTCTTCCCTGCCTGCCTCTGCTCATTTCATTAATTTCATTTAATTGTTTATTTGAACAGGGACAATGCACATTGATGAACACTTTAAACAAATAATGCTTCAAATGTAAATATGCCGGATTTTCCCTCACATACAACATTTAAGAACATGACATTTATATACATAGCAACAATAAATACATGACATACAGAAAGAGCATGAGCAGCATATACAAGCATTTACCACATGGCAGTATATAGCAGCTACGACAAATAAAGTGCATCATCAGGCTGATGATGTGTGAGCAGGAAGCGCCTCAGCTTTTACTAATGAAGCGCTGCCTTTCATCGAGATGCTCGCACTCTCTTTCCCAAACCCCCCTGTCACATACAGCGTGCTCCTCATAACCCCTGTCTGCCCTGCGATTACCTCTGCCACTCACATGAAATAATATAGTCAGTGTGTTGCTCACATTTCACACATCCTGTAGATTCTGAGGGACTTGTCTGTGTTCAGGTCTCATTTCACAAGCTGAGCTCAGAGTTGATCCACTGCAGTTCCTGTCTGCCTGATCAAAGCTGTAAAATAAATGACACAGAGCTAAAAGGCTGTTGTTCTGCTGCGGCTCAAGAAGTCGATGATTACTCCCTAAAAGAACACTTAATTTGATGTTATTCCTGCTGACTTATGTGCAATTACACAGCTTGTAGAGGAAAAAAGGGTGACGTGAACAATGCACTTTATTTGTAATTTAATAAGTCCTTGACACACTATGCATGAGTCATTCCTTAAAATGTCTGCGGTCGACCTGGAAGAGATTACCAAGCGGAAGATAGTGTAAAAGGAGTCGTTTATTTTATTGTCAAAGGGCATAAAGGTGCTGTATGAGCTGCCCGCCATTTGTTATTGTGGATGTCTCCTGGCGAGGGTGGCCGTTAATCTCCGTCAGGATGGAGTTGCTATGACCTGCTTTTTATGTTGAGGGTGTTCTCCTCCTGGTGAGGTATTCTCCTCGCTGGTGAAACACTACCCCAGTCAGGAAAGGGGAAGGGAAGGGAGTGAAAGGAGAGCAGGAGATGTTTACATGCCTTTAGGTGATTTCCGCTCTTGTTTTGTACTCCAAGTGCGTCTCTGCACCTGCATTGCTCATTTGTGAGGAGGAGGAAGAAGAAGAGCGGTCATCTTACAGATAAAATCACATCCTCTACTTAACATGCTTCGACTGGCTTTAAAATTCATCACCATGCCTGCACACCATAACTCAAATGTATGACCGTGACACAAAATGATTTATGATAACCTCTCCACCAGCGTTGTGCCATTTTCTTGCAGAACGGTTATGAAAATGTACGATAAGGTTTAATTGGATTTGAAATGAAAGCAGTGTTGTGTTAAGGTTAGTTTATCTATATAGCTAATTTCAAGGCAATTCAAATGAAGCAAAAATGAAAAGGCAATTCATAAAGACATTGAAGATAGTTAAAAATAATTGTTATTTTAACTATAATGTTTGCTTATTTGTCCTGTAATGTTAAACCTATGGTCAGACAGGGTGAAACAGAAGGCAAAGTGATGCTCTATCTTGTGAAGAATGGTTGCAGTTTATACAGAGCAGGGCCGTCCCTCCAGGCCGATCATGCAGACTGCGTGGGGCCTCACCTTGCGGAGGGGGCCTCACCTTGCGGAGGGGGCCTCACCTTGCGGAGGGGGCCTCACCTTGCGGAGGGGGCCTCACCTTGCGGATGGGGCCTCACCTTGCGGAGGGAGCCTCAACTGAGCCACATCATATAACTTTGCGTGGGGCCTCATCAGTGGCGGCGCCAGGGTATTTTTGTTGGGTAATCTATGGTAGGGCTAACCCATACAGTGGTGGTGCTCAAGTCAGTATTTGCAATTGAATTACATACACGCTATATCGCACCCCGTGAAACAGTGAAATGCCACACGTGAGGTTTAGATTATTTCCCTTTCTCAATCAAAATGGAACTGTATGAAATAAAACGGCACATTTGTCTTATAGTAAATAGAAAGGGATCACTGTGAACGGACGTATGATAGTACACGTTGAAGATCCAATAGGGATACTGAATGGCGGTTCCGATTGATCTCAATCAGTAGACTTAGACTATTCCTTGCACCCCTCTTCTATAAACCCGAATGGTCTCAACCATATTGCATCAGTAACGTGCACTTGTTGTTACAGCAGGATCAGTTTGTGTGTTGTGGACACGACCCGTATATTTTCGCAATCCGTGTTCTCAACATTTTGCATTTAGCTTATTATTTAATTGAATTTGCTTACTTTAACATCACTTTTCATGGTGGGGCTAAGGTGGGGCTAAGCCATTTCTTGGTATGGCTGTAGCCTACCCCAGCCATACCCTGGCGCCGCCACTGGGCCTCATGCTGGCCAGGGACGGCCCTGATACAGAGGATGTGCTAAATGTACTGATGTAAGATTAGAAAATGATCTAGGGCACGAGACAGATCTTATTGTTTCATTTTGGTTTCTTTCATCCTGTCATTTTCATTCTTCAGTGTGTGGATTTGTTTAAAATACGTGGCCCTTTCTCTAAAGCTGCTTGCAACTGACCATGGTGAGTCAAATGGGCTTGATTTATGCAGTTAACTGAAGTTTAAATAGCCCTACTTAAAAGAGACGTCCAACTTTTACACATCAAAGCCTGTTACATGTAATTGAAAGTGTTGTGTAAAACCTTTTGTGGCTCCAGAGGGTGCTGTGCAATCTGGTAAATTGTCTCTGGTGATGTCACATGAGACAGCGTCAGTTGGAGCCTAAGACCATGTTTTGGAAAATCTGCCCGCTGAGACGAGTTAGAAAAAAGTCTGCAGACAGTATCACACCTCTATAACTAGACTAGCATCATGCACCTGATCCTCCAACAGAACTGATCGCACTGTTGGTTTTGTAGGCACAAGGTTTTGATAAGGAAAAACACAGTGTGGGGTGAAAAAGATGATAAATTATTGCACATCTACATCCAAAAGTACATACAAGTGAATGCTTAATCTGTGGTCTAGTCTTTTAAACATGTATCTATCATGTGCACATGACTGCATTTTATGTAAACAGGTTATAATTCTGTTGGGGCGAAAAGGATTAGATTCAAGGAGCAACCACTACCTTTGGATGTTTGCATATAGTTTATTTAACAAGGTAAATAATACAATATGTACAAATAAAAAAGGTACTAGTATTTTAATTGCATTCCAGCAAAGGTTATCATTGAGCCTATTCGCCAGATTTGTCTATCCTTTAACCCTCCTGTTATCTTCGGGTCAAATCTGACCGATTTACTACTTCCATCAATCATAACTTTTTTGTTTTACATTCGATTGCATTAAGGCTTTATGATATCCTTCACAGTAGACATTTGAACATATACAATTGCTGATCACCACTTTCATTGAATTTTGGATGATTTAGTCAACTTTGTAACACCCATGATGTTCCCACCATAAAGAAAAGGAATTAGTAACCATCGGGATCAGATAAAACACACACACAAACACCCACACCCACACCCACACCCACACCCACACCCACACCCACACCCACACCCACACCCACACCCACACCCACACACATACACTAGATGTGTGTCCCCCCCCTTATGTGCCCATCCCCCCATGTGAATCACACCTGGCACACGCAATACATGTTCAGTGTCTATTCTTTGTATATTTACTGCAGTTTTTCATGTATACCAGTAGTCTGATACAATATTTACAGTTTGAAAGGGTGTTAAATGACATTTGGTGTTGATTCATGGTTTTTGTGTTAATGTAATAGCAGCTAAAACAGGACCGGTCAAATTTGACCGCAAACACCAAAGTAAGGGGGGGGGGAACGAAGACAATAGAAGGGTTAAAGAAATGTAGTAAAGAAACGATTCATTGAAAAAGAGAGAAATAACTACTTTTGAACACATTATAATCCAAGTGAGAGATTTGAGTTGACATCTCTTTCAAACAACCAATTTGAGGGTGCCATCCACCTCAATTGTGACTCATAATCATTTGTCTAACAATTACTGTGAAACATCCTTTGAGATCAGACTGGATGTACACTGTCACATGCTGTTACATCGCCGTGTCTTTGACAGTGAGGTGAGCTGTTTCCTCTGTGGCTCTCACAGATAAGTCCATTATTATGCACAACCTCCCAGCACCGGGTTAGACCATCAGTATGCAGCACATGCCAGAGCAGGGCTGCTTCCTGACAGCAGGCCGCTCTGCTGTCTGAGTGGAGGCTGTCTGATGTAATAACACTGCGTGGGAGGAGGGGGCCATTAGGCTATACTTTACTCCCAGAGTGAGGGTTTGAGGGGGCTGGCGGCTCTGTTGAGACCCTAATTACAACGCTTGAGACAGGAGGAAGCATCCCTGAAGACAGTGGAGAAATGGGTGAGGGCTCCTGCACTTTCGATATCTGGAAGCTTTCAGAATCTGTCAGTTCTGAAAGTGTTAAAACCTGAGCCATCCTCATTAGAAGGCCACACAACTTCAACCTTTTTTAAAACCGCTACAGCCTGTGGTTCATCTCCTGGCGCCACTTAGGGAGCAATGATCTAGTCTTGTATATATATATATATTTTTTTATTTCTGTTTTACAGTAATGTCTCGCAGCACACCTGATACCCAGCTACATAAAATGCAAGCTTTGTATTCTCTGCAGCAAACTTCACCTTGAATTATTTATTTTCCCTAGACATAAATAACAGCTTGCACAAATGTGTCTGTCTAACTCTCCTAATTAATTGTTTAACAAATATATTATATAAATACATATATTACATCCAAGAAAAAGTAATTATTGTGTCAGTGTGTTAAAGGGGCCATATTATGCTTATTTTTAGGTTAATATTAGTATTGTGTGCCTCTACTGTGACATGTCTGCATGCTTTAATGTTCAAAAAGCTATATAACACACTACAGGAAAGGGAAAACTCTAAAAATCACATGGTGCCTTTAAGAAAAATATATCAATTGCATACAAAAGGGTTGTTACCTGAGTGGGTGGGTGTACACGTTGTTTCAAATATGACATTGGCATCTTCTTTACACTTCAGACTATCTATCCATCTGATTGTTGCTCCTAAAATACACAATTTCTAGAAGAAAAACGTTGCTGTAGTGTAGCCTGCTAATTTTGCAGATCCGCAGCATCAGTGGCCTTGCATCATGGTTCCTTGTACTCAGATTTAATAGGCTGTGACCTTCTCTGCTGGAGAGAAATTAGGCTCAGTGTCTGCATAATGATCTGCAGAAACACTTGTGTCACTGTGCAACAGAGCTCAGTAAGTGACAACAATAGAAACAGGTCATTACACTCGACTGCTATTCTGCTTTTCAACCTGCTTTATTTTCCCACTGGCATGTTATGAAGGTGATATTTAAGTGAGCAGACTTATACATGATAAAGCAGATGGACCATGACTTATATAACTGTTGGGTAAACGCAAACTGAATACAGGATGTAAATTAATATTGTGTCAGCTGTTTTATTTGTGTAAGGAGCACACATCCATTCTCATGGCTCTAAATCTTTCTTAGTAATTTCCCACATGAGTACACTGTAAACCAATGGAAGAATATAGGGTATAAATAAACGATACATGTCATTTCATACCTCAATAGTTGCCCTGTTCTGCCCTGTAATGTGTGAGTAAAACATGCTTTCAGTAACAGGTTGACTTTTCCCTCACTTTTATTACATGTTTTATTGTTATTGTGCTTAATTTTGTAACTTTTCTCACCCTGCTTTCTTTTTCCAATATTGTCTCCTTTTTGTCAGTGATTGCTGAATGTGAAAAAGACACTAGAAATATTTTCCACACAATAAATATTAATTAGAATCTAGTAAATTGGCTAGAAACATATAACTACATTTAACAAATCACTTTAAAGCTCATTGTTTTAGATTAAGTTACATAAAAATGTCTGAGAATTATTGATAAGAGCAATTTCAGAGCAATGTCACCACTATAAATAATATATATTTCTCCTATCTTTGTCAGGTTACAAAGCCTTACTTAAGTGTCTGTCTGGAAGATTCAGAAACAAAGAGCTGATCGGCATCATGGGTCCTTCTGGAGCCGGGAAATCCACTCTGATGAATATCCTGGCGGGGTACAGGTAAGATATAGATTAGAAGAATCGTACTTTTGATTTAATTTAGAGCTTAGAAAATGGCAGCAATATTGTTGGGGAAATACTGAATGTACTCTTCCAATATCAGAGTAGCACATGATAACAAAGGTATCCCAACTGTAGCTGTGTACATGACAGGATGTATGATTACCTAGAAGAGCATCAGGACTGTTTTAGGCATATGATAGCTATGTGATTAACATGATGATTCAGCCTCTATGGAGATAGACATATGACAAGCATGATCATTTCTGACGTGGAGCTAATCTGAAGTAAACATTGAATACTGCTTTATATTCCTCCATCTTGTGACTGTGTAACTCCCTCTCTTGGATATCAGCATGTGAAGGACACTGTTCAGGAACTAGTTGATGCTCTGTATGATGACTACTTCCATTCTGGAGAGGATAATAAATACATGTATCCTGATTATTGAAGCTCAAGCCGGTGACGAGTGATATTTTTCTAACAAATATCATTATATTTTCTTGTGGGAAACAGAGAGACGGGCATGAAGGGGGAGATCAAGGTGAACGGCCGGCCGAGGGACCTGAGGACCTTCAGGAAGATGTCGTGCTACATCATGCAGGACGACATGCTGCTGCCTCACCTCACCGTGCGGGAGGCCATGATGGTAATGTCCTCTAAAGATAACAGAAAACAAACACCTCATTAAATCCTAATGTGGAATATTAACGTGCCGACTTCTCTCTGTCTTCAGGTTTCTGCCAATCTGAAGCTGAACGAGTCCATGCAGGTCAAAAAGGAACTTGTAAGTCTGAATATATATTGATTGTATTTACATTGCAATATTTCAACTATGGGCAAGAGTATAGCAAAGTACCTATCCATGTAATGTCTTGTCATGTGTGTAATTGCATATTGATGAGCCAGCCAAATGTATGGTTATAATGGATTTACAGGATTTGTGTATCAACATAATGATGTACTCATTTTGTAAGCTATCTGTTTCACTGTATACGCCATTAGAGGCCTTTTCATCTGGTTCTTTCACTAGTTATTATAACACATTATTGATAACAATCCTCGTTGATGTCCATCTTCTCTGCAGCGAGGTCCTTCTTGGCTTTAGTTTCATACATACCCCTATCCAATGTAGAACTAAGCAACAACATTAGCTTCATATACTTTAATGTATTTAGTTTCTGAAATGGATGGTTTATACATTTACTTTATTGCAAAATGAGTCTATTTGCTTGTAATGTGGATCCTCCCCAAAACCTAAATAACAAAAAATGTAGGCTTCTCCAAAAGGGACAGCCTTACCAAATGTATCTCTGGAAAAGAATATCCAAATGTAATTAAATCTGGAATAGATGTGTACAGATTGTCTTCGAATACAATAAAGAAAATATGGCATTAATACCCTAGTCCATCCTAAACACTAAAACACACATGAATTATCGGCAAAGATTGAATAGGAAATTAAATTATGCGTGTCATTTTGAAGGTAAGGTGACCAGGCACCATTTATATGAACTGATATGTACTAAAGATCTTATCATACAAATAGGTTCATATTTAATTCACCCTCTACTGTCACAGTGTAGGTGAATCAACACAAACAAAGAGGCCCGTATTTGTCAATGAAACTCACACCATGAAAGTCATTTGTAGGACTCTCATCAGTTAGGTGTCATCATGTACGAACATCCGTCTCTGTGTGTGTGCAGGTGGATGAGATCCTGACGGCTCTGGGTCTGCAGGAGTGCGCTCAGACACGCACCAACGCTATCTCTGGAGGTCAGTGTAAACGACTGGCCATCGCCCTGGAGCTGGTCAACAACCCGCCCGTCATGTTCTTTGACGAGCCCACCAGGTAGGATAATATTCAGCTACTTTGAGGGAGTGTATTTTCATTTCCAGATTAAAGGGTGCATGTATTCGCGGCTTAAAACTAGACATTTCTAATGCGTTATCTTTTATTTAATTGGTTTACCTCAGAGTAATGATTGCTTGTTTGGCTTCAGATGATGTGTTGAAGTAATGCGTCTCGTGGTTTATCAAAAAAAGGATAAAAAGCTTTCCACACACATTCAACAAAGAAAATAGGCCTTTGCAATAGTCGAACAAATCTAAACAAAGGAAGCATAACACAAATAATATAATAAACAAACTAGGATTGTCTTTCTTTCTTTTATGTTGCGTGCATGGGTGCATGCGTGCGTGCGTGCGTGCGTGCGTGCGTTTGAGGGATTAGACAAAAAGAGAGTAATAAATGACAAAGTTATAATTAAAATGATATGAGTAACAATATAATAGTCATGTATTTTAGGGGGGGGGGATATGTAAATAGTAGCATGACCTTAAAGAAGTAGAAAGGGGTGGTGGCTGACATCGGATTGAGGATTATGAATTCAATGTATCAATGAATGGGTTCCAGACTGCATCAATATCAGTGGTTTGTTTTTTAATGCCGAAAAGCTGTCTCTAACACATCGATCTGTCTGGTTTCCTGTCTCTCCTTGCGTCCCAGTGGTCTGGACAGCTCGTCCTGCTACCAGGTGGTCTCCCTCATGAAGTCTCTGGCTCTGGGAGGACGGACAATCATCTGCACCATTCACCAGCCCAGTGCCAAGCTCTTTGAGATGTTTGATAAGGTAACTTGAGTGCTTATAGTGCCGGACACGTCTATATTTCCATTAGCCCGGGCGCTGGTTAGCATGATTCATTTTGTCCAGCTGCGTAGGAGTCGATACGCAGGCCTGTTGTTTTGTCAGTCGTTCATATATTATTCAGAGAGTCAGTGTGTTGGAAACAATGTTGATTACTCTGTACCTGTGTTCCCTCACCAGCTGTACATCCTCAGTCAGGGTCAGTGCATATACAAGGGCACGGTCCCTTACCTCATCCCTTATCTGAAGAGCCTGGGCCTCCACTGCCCGACGTATCACAATCCTGCTGACTTCAGTAAGTCAAGCATCTCCTTACGTACGTCTGTGTGTGTGTGTGTGTGTGTTGTTGTTCTGACCATCGTGTCCTCTCCGTCCACAGTCATCGAGGTGGCGTCAGGGGAGTATGGGGATCTGAATTCAATTCTGTTCGAGGCGGTCCAGGGTGGACTGTGCTCAGATCAGAGCAAGAAGAACTCCGGAGACAAAAGTGACTCCTCATGTCCCTCGACATGTCCCAGTGTGAGTAAAACCACCCTTCTCTTCAAGTAACACACCTTTTGGTTTTATTCAAAGGGGCTCTTTTACGCTTTTGGGGTTTTCTCTTTCCTGTAGTGTGTTATATAGGTTTTTGTGCATGTCTGCAAAGGCTAAAATCCCAAAGTTTCTCTCCCCCCCCCCCCCCCCCCCCCCAGCCTCCATTTGACTCCTATGTTTACTTCTGTAACATAATGACATCACTATTTAACACTCGCGCTACTATTGGCTAGCGCTCCAACACATTGTACGTGATACATTAAGGGGCGGGACATTTTTAAGCCATTGACCAATCACAACAGAGCCAGCTAACCAATCAGAGCAGAATGGGCTCTGGTTTCAGACAGAGGGTGAAAAGAGACCCTTTTGCCGACCATGCATTTTCACATAATAGCATTGGATGCATCCATTTAGACCTACAGTACTCGTATCACAACACTTTTGGGGTTCACATACGTTTTTTACAGCAAGAAAAAGAACATCAAAGTTGAGCACACAGGGAATGATGTTAGATCCAAACAAAACACCCTTAAATCTTTCCTGTCTATATGATCCAAACTGTTCCTCTGCTCCACTCTATCGATCCGTCTCCTCCGCCTCGCTCAGCTTCCTCTCACTCTTTCTTTCTCCACCTCGTAGATCACTTTTGATAATAGCATCAGCTAAATGCTAAAATGGTAAATGTAAACCACCAAGAGCACTTTGATATACCATTACTCCTGCATGGTGCAGTTTTGCCCTGTTAGTCCTTTAAACATATCGTCAATTTATGGATTTTCTCTGTTGCCCTTTCTATCTATCTGGATTTTTCTGCGCAGGGATTATGGTGTTTTTTTTTAAATATTGTCTTTGAATGCTAATTTCAGATGTTATTATAACGTTGGTCGCTTTCCTCTCCCGCTAAAAATATCTGCCGTTTATAATCACTTAGTGTTGCAGATGTGTGCATTTATATTCTTCTACTGTTTGCACCGTGCCGTAAGAAAGGGTATGATGTTCTCTTTGATCTTTATTGCTAACAGTTTTCTTGTATCGAGTGTGTATCACATAACTAACTCCTCGCTGTCCCCATTTCTCTCCACAGGAGACAGGAACCCTTGAGAAACATAGCTTTGCTACCAGTACATTCACACAGTTCTGCATCCTCTTCAAAAGAACCTTCATTACGATATGCAGGGACATGGTAATAATAATTATATATAACTATCCCTGCTCAAACTCACACTGTTATAAAATAATCAATGGGCTTTTCAGTCGTGGTGATGTTGGTTTGTTTGTTTTCAAGGTGCTGACCCACCTAAGGGTGATGTCCCATATTTTTATTGGAGTGCTGATTGGCTTGCTTTATCTCAAGATTGGAAATGATGCCAGCAAGGTGTTCAACAACACTGGCTTCCTCTTTTTCTCCATGTTGTTCCTCATGTTTGCTGCCCTGATGCCCACCATCCTAACATGTAAGATGCTCTGTCTCTTGAGAGTTTGGAAACTTTGATTTGCAGTGTTCTTGTTGAAGTCTTTTAACGCTGCTGTTGTTCCCCAGTTCCTCTGGAGATGTCCGTCTTCATGCGGGAACATCTCAACTACTGGTACAGCCTGAAAGCCTATTACTTGGCCAAAACCATGGCTGACATACCGTTCCAGGTAATGCTCGTATAACTGTGCACACAATGGTTTGGACATTGGAGTACAGTGTTTTTCAAACTACACAATCTCTTCTACAGGTGATTTGTCCGATCATTTACTGTAGTATTGTGTACTGGATGACTGAGCAGCCTCCAGAGGCGAGTCGCTACCTGCTCTTTATGGCTTTGTCCACTTCCACGGCCCTAGTGGCCCAATCCCTCGGTCTGCTTATAGGGGCTGCATCTTCATCTCTGCAGGTAGGCTTAAAGTCCCCTTCCTATACACATATGCTTGGTTTTTCGTTACTTAACTTTGGTGTTTGACCTTCACTGTGAAATGTAATGTATGTGCAGTTTGACACAAGAAGAATGTTCTGACTATGAATGACTATTGTTTAAGATAAGATAAGACAAGATAAGATGGACCTTATATAAATATAGGGTAAGGATGAAAAACAGGACAGCCCAGATTCACACAGATTCATAAAATTGAAGATAAAATCAAAGATAAAAATAAAAAAATTATAAAAAACTATGAAATAAGAGATGAATTAAAATGAACATATATACATGTTGGGTCATATATACATATTAGATATATTTACATGAATGTGTGGAAACAGTGTGTATTTTATGTCCAGTAATGTCACATTGTTGTTGTTTATGTTTCCTTTGTTTTGTTTCTGTTCTGATTTTATTTAAGCGTCTTTGAGCATTAGGAAAAGCTCTATACAAATCCCATGTATTATTATTATTATTATAATGTTTTCATATGTATCTGCTGAAGTGAGGGACAGCTGATGAGTTACGATGGTGAAGTAACATAGCAATATAACTCATTACTTTAACGGCAGAGAAACACATTATATAAGTATATACTGACAAGATGTTTCCCTGTGCCAGTTTTTTATTAAATATTACGCATTTGTTCCACAGGTGGCAACCTTTGTGGGTCCAGTCACAGCCATACCAGTACTCCTCTTCTCTGGCTTCTTTGTCAATTTTGACACCATTCCCAAATACCTACAGTGGAGCTCGTATGTTTCCTATGTCAGGTACTGTCATCAACTTATTGCATTTTAAAAGAGTTGCTAAATTCGCTTTGCCCATTGATCTTAGTGTTCAGGCTTTCTATGATGTGACATAACTCTCTTTGAACGAACCTAGGTTCACAAGTTAACCATTTCCACTCTCAGGTACGGCTTTGAGGGGGTGATACTCTCCATCTACGGGATGAACCGGTCGGAGCTGGAGTGCCCGGGCGTGGTGTGTAAGTTCCAAAAACCGGAGGAGGTCCTGCAGCTGCTGAATGTGGCGGATGCAAAGCTCTATGTCGACTTCATGGTGCTGGGGGGTTTCTTTTTGGCCCTCAGACTGGCAACTTACCTGGTTCTGCGCTACAAGGTCAAGTCAGAGCGTTAAGACGTCCGGAGGCGGATGGATTTGGATGCTTGCACATATCCCACCAGTGTGAGATAGTTAGCAAACATATAATGTCTTCATTCTTTGTCTCAAACTTTCATACAGTACATGTACAAAGACATACACAAGTCCAGCTCATAAAAAACATCCGAAGCTGTGCTGCAACACCAAACTGTACAGTGTAATATTATCTTTTAAACGGTTTGTTTTTGGAAGAAAGGGAACATCCCTTATCCTACAGGTAATAGTATTTTTCAAATCACCATTACCTTCCGAAACTATCTGCGCTATACATAAACAGAATACCCAACAAAGTAACAGAAAGCATGTCTCTTTAAACTGAGAAATTGTGGCCAGTCCGAGAAAGTGAATCATAAGCTGAAGCCTCCGGGTTTATGGGGAGCCATAGTACCTTGGTGCCGGAGTGTCCAATATCGCGTAGCTTCTCAATCCAATGCCTGGAAAGACAATCATCACATCCGACTCCACATCAGCACCTATCAAGGAACCAGATCTCAAGACGGACATCCTCAAAAGGCCATCAGGAAAAGCAAACTCACAGTGCCAGAACAGAAAACTTGTCTTGCTCTTCTGTAGAAACATCTCATCAGGTACCAGGACGTTGAACTTTATGGCTTTTCTTTACAGAATGAGACTTTAACAAACCACTGAATCATTTTTGCAGCCCTACCATTGACGGTGGTAGAACCCAGGCCTGTGATTCATTACCATAATATAACACGTTCACCATCATCGTGGAAGCATTCAGAAAGCCTGCATGACTGCTGTTTCCAGCCTGACAGAAAGCTGCTGCACAGAGAGAGTGGGGCGAAGTGCAACAAGCTGTTATGGTTAAAAAAGTCTATTCGGTGTCACTCTTTCGACACAGTTTTTTGAACTGCTTGTTTCCACTCATTCTCATTGTATGACTCTTTAGCTGCCTCCTCCCTAACTCCTCTTTCCCTCTGCTTTGCTGACGTCTGACAGATGTGTGTTGTCCTAAACAATGCTAGATATCTTGAAACGCTGGCTGGGCAGTTTTTTCGTGCCTCTGAAATAGAATGATTTGAGTTGCCTTCACTTTGCTTCATTGTTTGCACATACACCCATATGTCAACACACACACACACACACACACACACACACACACACACACACACACACACACACACACACACACACACACACACACACACACACACACACACACACACAACCACACAAAGACACACACACACCCCCACACACACACACCCTTGGCAATGTTTAGAAGAGCCTCTCCTTGTTGCAGGGCAATGCAAATATTTTCCAATAGACTTGCTTTGAAATATTTCTTACTTAAACTATGCTACTTAGTAATCCTTATTATAATGCATAAAACGATGTGGGTATATAATCAATGATTGTACAGTGAGTATGTCATGCTGTAAACAAATGTACATTTGCACTTTTCAATGTATGTTTTTATTTATTTATTTTAATTTAATTTAATTTTTATATATCTATGTGATGAGCGCTGCTTGATAGTATAACGGGAAAACAGCAACCGAATGTTGCATGTCCAAATTAGGAATTATGAAATAGTACATTTCGGGGTAAAGTGTAACGATTTCCTTTTTCTCATCCAAATGTATCCTGCCGTGGAGATGCAAATACTCTGCTTTCTGCTGAACATTTTTAGAATATCTGGAACAGAGTGCGTCACTGGTGCAGATAAAAAAAAGAAAAAGAATCAGGAGTGAGAATGTAATGTAGAAAATGTGTGAAATGTGCTGGAAGGAAGAAGGATTAACAAGAGACAAATGTATAATTATGTAGCTGAAGAGAGTGGCGGTCTCTTTAGAAACAGACTGGAGAGAGAGCCGTGAGCGCTGATCTGCTTCACTGATCAGCAGGTGGAGTCCTGCAGACGTCTGGATTCTGTCATTAATAGCAATAGTTAACATTGTGATATAGTTATACCTCCCACTGCTGTGGCATCAGTCATATGTTTTTTACTGAGAGCTTGATTTGAGTATTTTTTGTTCCTAACAGTTTTATTATGTGCAATAACCATCCGATGGTGTTTTCATGAAGGGAATCATGCAGTCTGTCTCTGTCTCATCTTTGGTTATGTTTTTTTTTAGGTCTAATTAGAGGGACAGAAGCAGAACAATAATATTAAAACGTACTGTAGACGGGTCTGAATAAGCTGAAACTAGTAGTAATATTTTGCCACTTTAATGTCCGACTTTGTCAAAGTTCTCTAGTTAGTGCAGGAAAATGTATAAAAGTTGCATAAAGTGACTTTTAGGGCCATTACAGCAGATATGTGTTTTATTCTTCCACAAATTACACGAAAAGCTCAAGTGTTGGTAGCAGACCTGTAAGGATGACTTTGCATGAGGAAGATAAAGAGCTCTAACCCTGGAGAAAAGCAGGGATAATTAGCAGTGTTGCAGTCATTAACAAGTCTGGGAACGTCTTGGCCTCAGGGCTTAAGGACTGTGGTACCAAAGAAGAAAACAAATGATCCTTCCTCTGCTGCGAAATGTGAAAAGAAGTGGGTTCATCTCTCAGCAAATGTTCTCATTACATTTCTGGCCAAAGAATTAGCTCTGAAAAGTCGCCCACAATGTTTGTAGTAATCTAAATCCAACTGGATTTTCCTGCTAATTGGATTTTCAATCTATCCTGAAATTGTTTCTTAAGATTTTCCATTGTCATTTCCAGGTCATAAAAGTGATCACTGACAAATATTATTTAGCTCCAGTGGAGAAAATCACATGTGAGCAGTATTGTGGAAGTGTGCAGGATGCAGCTGATGAGCGTATGGTCGATGCTTTTTCACTCTTCTTTCACACTTTGAATGATCATGTCACTATTTCACCTGTTTGCCATAATAAGCCACCTGACAGTGCACTCTAACATGCATGGTTAATGATTATATGCAGGCTAATCCTACAGAACGTTTCGATGGTCTGGTTGAATATAAGTGTTGGAAAGGCTGTTTAACACTGACTGTCTTTTTTATTTTTGTTTTATATAGTTTGTTTATCATTTACAGATTAACTAATGGTTTCATAACAAAAAAATGCAAGTTCTCTGTACTGAACGCTGTTCCAAGGATTATAATAAAGATCATTTATAACCTTTACCCTTGCTCAGTGAGATGATTCGCTCAAACATCAGACTGAATTCATGTGTGAGGATATACAAGGCCACAAAGATAATTAAGTGAATATCTATTTGGTAATTTGTTGTTTGGTCGATCATATATCACAAGTGTATGTACAGTCAGATCACTTAATTACAGTTTCTCCATACACACTTTGGGCACTGATGTACTATGGAATTTAGGGGCCTTTAATGCTCATTTTTAGGTTCATATTTGTATTTTCTGCCAAGTTAACATGCTTTATAGGTGGGGTAGGTACGTTTGATAAACCGGCTCGAGATACACTTTTTGTTATATTCCATGGAATGCTCTTAACATCCCGATAGCAATGAATATCTTAAGTGCTTTGACAAAAAATCCATAAAAAAATGTCATCTGTGGAAGCCGTAGTACTGTAAAAAGCACGACCAATCATTTTAGTCGGCCCGGATAAAATAACTGGATGGCCTGCCTGCCTGTCAGCCTTCCATCTGTGCATAAACTTATCTTGTGCCCTCATTGGTCATGTGCGCGTTCGTGTGTGTTGGAGGAGGGGCTCTGTAAGGAAGTGGCAGATTTTTTCCGGTTGTGTATTTTCAAATTCTAGCGCACTCGAGCTGGTTTCTCCAAAATGACCTACCCCACCTTTAATGTTAAAAAAATGGCTTCTTTTTTCTCACACTGCCTTTGCTGCAGCACCTCTTTTCACCCTCTGCCTGAAACCAGAAGCTTGGTTGGGGTTTAATGTATTAATATGAAAACATCTCTTTTATTACAGCAACTAACTCTTACTTTATAATGTAAGCGCTATTCTTGTCAATTGAATTAAATGAATCAAATATTATGAGAAGTATTCTTTAAAAAAAAGGAAAGCTGGGTGTCAGTATCTCCAAAAACCATGAAAGCTCACTTATTTAAAGCATTTTCATCCCGAAAGGCACCATTGTCCTGATGATTGCAAAAGCAGCAAACACAATGCCGCATGCTGAGAGGGATGTACTTCTGCAAATGTGCATAATGCCTCTATTATATAGTGGTGAAGCAGTGTATTCAAAAATAACTTATATTCATCATTACACGAGGAAGCGGAGAGCAGGTTACAAAAGAAAGGCAATGGGACTTTAAGAAAGATTTGATTGATTTTGTAATCTCAGTGCTGTTCTCTACACTCTCACAGGAGCTTCATATACAAAGACAGATTGGGTCATGTTAGGACACTAGCTTGCTGTCTTAAACCATGAGCTGCATCTATTGTTGCAGAAAGATTTGGGGAGATAAAATGGCAAAAGCAAAATTGAAAACATCAAATAAATATTAAGTCGTTATGGATTTATGTATCCATGGCTGTTATTCAGACTCAGAACCCATACGGTCTTATTAATATCTTAATCTTCATTAAGCTGTGTATTATGCCCTAATTAATGTTGTCAGTGAAAGTCATTGTGGAGGTCACCTTCTGTTCAAAGCCTGTTTATTTGTTTTCCTCTGGGCTTGATTGGCTTGTAGACAAGAGGGACCCCTACTGGCGAGAAGTGTATACTATCCATCTTGAAAATAATACAGGACTTCATCAAGTTGTCAAAGAAAGTGCCTAAGCAGTATGTATGAGGGTGAATATGTAAAATGTAATGTATTTGCCTGGTTTTATGTATCTAAAGATTGTTCCAGAGTCGTGAATACACTAAGTAGAGACAGATCAGGTCTGAGAACTCCACCAAAAATATGATAATAATGGCCACTTCTTATTTTCTCACCTATCTATCTTTCTGTTTGGTATATGACTGTATCACCATTGTATTGCTATGCCTGGTTATCTCTATATGTCCGTTTCCAATTTTCAAGGTGGACCAGCTTTTGGACAGATTAAAGATATTGAATTGACTATCATTGAAATGTTGTCCACAAATGATTACCCTTTCACATGTTGCCCGTTTTCTTCGCAAAGGACCCCAGTATTTAATTTATACAAGGGTAAATGGAAGTTTGCAAGTGTGTTGAAAAATAGCGTTTACTTCACATATCAAAAATATCACAGATTATAATAATAATAATAATAATAACAATACTATTATATATATATGTTATCCAAAGAAAGAAAGAAAAGGAACGATTGATTAAAAACAGTGAACAAAGAGTAAAACCCCTTAAAAACATGGATGTTCATAGAGAGAAATCCCCTGCTTCTCTTTTTCCGGTTTGGTTTTACGACTTCCGGTCTCCGAGTTGATTGAAACGGCTTCATCTTGCTCTTTAAGTCGTCTTTGTTGTGGACCGGCATTTTCCCACAACACCCTGCTGCTGCTCTCACAGATGACGAAAATGGCGGACAACGCATCATCGGTAGGTTTTCGAGCGATATTATTTTATTTTAGAGCCATTGACCACTTTCAGGGTGCAAATTAACGTGTTATTTCTGACAGGTGGATATCGTTGAGGGCTGCCGCCTCCCCGTTCTTCGTAAAAACCAGGAACACGAAGACGAATGGCGTAAGTATTGTGCGGTTGTTTTCCCGTGCTAAGCTAGCTAATGCTAACTAGCGGACCTCAGCTGTTGTTATCAGACGGCCTCAGTCGGAGCGCTGTAAACACACGGGGCACACATGTCGCTTTGCATTGTGACTCTAGTTAACTTAAACACTTGCCAGAGCCACTAGTAAATCCGTATTATACTAGCTAGCTAGCTCCCAGGGACATTTTTATAAAATACTTTGTTGGGAAAGACTTACTTGAGCAAAATCCACCTGACAGCAGGCTGTTGTTTACAAATGTAAAACGGATTTTTCAGGTGATGTGTTTGGTTTTCTGAATGCAGTTTGGCTCACTCAAAAGAGTATAAGTGCTCCTATTTGTTATGATAGTTCGAAAGATGAGAAAAGTTAGTGCCACATAAAAATCAGTCTCGCATTTCAGTGACACTTTTTCAGTCAACTGTCATTGTTGAGCTTCAGAAAGGTCCTAACACCTCAGCAAAACACAAAGAAATACACACGATTTGACCCTTTGACACAAGTTTCAACCTCATCTTGAAGTTTGTTTTTGGCAGTGGTTGTCAAACGTTTTAGCTTAATTTTGTGTTTACTTCCCCCTGTTACAGGTTGCATGTGTCTAGATGAGTATTGCGATTTATGATCTTATTTTTATTTAAATGAATGTATAATAGAGGTATAACTATCCACTCATATGCAATCTAAAAGTTTAAAACAAGAATATGTCATACATCATTTGTGTATCAATTCTTTATTTTCTTTCACCTTCTTAATTGAATGTTTTTGCAATCAAATATATGATAATGGCCATACCACTGACCCGTAGGTATGGTTGGACAATGTTCAACAACATAAAACTCACTTAAAACCATATTGTTCAACACACTGTAGACATTATATAAGCAAATGCATCCAAACAGACAAACGAGTTGAGCTGGGGGTTCAGATTCATTACAATACAATTCATTTGACTGTTCCATACAATATTTTATCAAGAGCAAGGGTCCATCATAACCATAGATGTATGCAAATGAGGCTATGTCTTCTTTTTTATATTTCAATTATTTCCGCAGTATTTTTAGTACCTTGTGTCGCCTTAAATCTATTTCACAGTAAGGAATTGTTGTTAAGCATGATGGCAGATCCATAATGTTTTAGCAGCTATTTAATTGAAGTCTATCACAATCATTTTGTTAATTGAAATAACGTTTGTTGCAAGTTTTATTTGACATATCTCCTTTTTCCTCGCAGCATTGGCTGAAATTCTAAGCGTGAAGGAAGTCTCCTCGAGAAAGCTTTACTATGTTCACTACATTGACTGTGAGTATAGCTTGTGTCACTTCTTGTTTCTTCTGAGGAACTTTACCTGTAACAGTCATTTTACAGACTCAATTAAATTACACTGACAGCTAATGCCTTCTTGTTTGCGTTATAAGTCAACAAGCGCCTGGATGAGTGGGTCACAGGAGACCGGCTGGACATGAAGAAGCTTCAGTTCCCAAAGAAAGAAGCTAAAACGCCAACCAAGAACGGTCTTCCAGGATCCCGCCCCGGTTCCCCAGAGAGAGACGTGGTAAGCCCGTGCTCTGCCACATGTTGATCTCATACCCTGAAACATTTCATCACCAACTCAGCTTTTGTCAGCATCTTATTTACCATTGTGAGGACACTAGTTCATACATTGGCCTTCATTTTACATCCCAGCATTTTTGACGACCGAAACTGAGAAGTGTTAAAACCTGTGGATGCTATTGCTGTTAGAAAAGTGCAATTCTCACAGAGTTGAGTTAATGTCAATCTCAATCACTGTGTTATAAGTAATTCTAAGTGGGTATTATTATCTGTGTGGTGTAGATGGAAATACATGTATATTCGTATTCATCTTTAGCTACTAGAGAAAACACAGACAAAAAGTAACTGTTTTTTACAAGTTAATCATTTTAACTGGTGGTTGGTTTGCAAAAACTCAGTCTACAATAATATCTACAAATTATTAGCAAATATGTGGTCGTTTTAGTATAAAAATGTTCCGTCAATACATGATGCATTTGATAGCCGACTGGGCGCAGGATTATATGTGTTGTCTTTTATTTTTAACCCTGCCTCGACACTTATTTTTTGCAAAACCTCTACGAAGTGTTCAATATTTAAAGAAACACTTACTCCTCTTATTTCGATTTCCACTCAAACTGTTTTTCTTGATGCGCAACAATATGTACGTTGTGTAAAGAGTGAATCCCTCAAGGTTTATATTAGGGATGCTCCGATCGCCAATTTTGGGGCCGATCGCCGGAATCAGTATCGGCCGATACCGATCATAGGGTGGGGGGGGGGGGGGCTATGGGGATCTTCCATTTAAAGTGATGTTTAAAACTCAGTTAATGGGGCTCATTTTTATATTGCTTCAGTTTATAATCGTAACGGATCAAAAAGTTCAGATACATTTTTCAATACATGATGCGCTTCCACAAACAACAACCAACATAATTATTACATTCAAATGAAGTACATTATTTAAGTTTACATTAACTTTGGATAATAACACGGGAGAAATGAGCAGAAGCGCTCTCTTTTCCTCTCTCCCTCCCTCCCTCTCTCCTGACAGCCCGTCAGTATCTCATGCAGCTCACTGATCCAGTAATGAGTGACCCGACAGTGAAGAATAAATATATGTATAACTAGTTTAGCTTGTTCCAGAGGTAGATAAAATAGCTACGTGTGTTAGGTCTAACTCTTAGTGTGTGTTTCGCTCACCGGTCCGTCACAGCGGGCGGAGCTGCAGGATTTCTGCTTCACACACACGTTGCATACCGCTATTTTATTGTCTTTTACGGACACCTTAAAATAATGCCAGACCGGTGAAGCCATTTTGGCGAGCTTGTTTTGCAGCGCACAGAGAAAAGTGTCATGTATTTTACGTCATGTGATCGGCTCTCCTGATCGGCCTTTATAGAGAGCACCGATCGATCGGCCGAGAGTGAATATCGGCTGATTGATCGGAGCATCCCTAGTTTATATGAATGTTAACCTTTTTTTTCCTGTTTATTTCAGAGGAAGAGTTTAGAGCTCAACGCACAGTCGGCCTCGGCTCCATCCAGAGGAAAAACTCTCCCCACACCGGTACGACTTGAATCCACACCTTGTAGAAATGTCTGAGATCTTGTTTGAACTTGGTGCTAACCTTTATCTTGTTCTGATCACACAGCTCTCGGCTCACAATGAACTGCACGCCACTCCAGAAATAAACAACCATGAAATCAAAAAAGAAGAGCCTGATCCGGTGGTGCAGATCACTCCTAGAAGTGATTTAACAAACAACGTCTCCAAATGTTTGTCGGGTGTTTGCACTGGACTCGTAAAACCACACTTCAACAACAACTTCCCCAAATCCTTCAAGGTAGCTGCTCTCTCTGTGTCTCATCGTTCACCTTGTGCTGAAGACGGATTGTTTCATGAGCTTTTATTATCTGGAGGTGTAAAACAAAATGATGAAACCCTTAGCTTAAAGGGGACCTATCATGCAAAATGCACTTTTTTTATGGCTTTTATACATAAAGATGTGTCCCCGGTGCGTCGGGGAACTCACGCAGCGTCAGAAAATAAAACCCTCTCTCTTTTCCTCCGTACCCACATCTTTTAAAAACGGGGGTACAACGAGCGGATACAGATTTGCTGCCGATATGACGTAATTTCGGATGGTGGACCCACAGAAAGTTGCTATCAGAAACAATGCCTGACATGTTTTGGACGTCATCTCGTCTTTGTTTACATTAGCAAGCCTCGCTAACACTCAGAGCTAACCTGTACTGGAGAGTACATGCGTTTAAAAAGCAGGTAATAAAAAAAGGAACTCACCTTGTGATAAACCCGCAAGAAAAAAAGCATTTGAGCTCCATACTGTTTCAGAAATTCGGGGGGGGGGGTACACTGTGGACCTCTGTGTCGCCTGTCAGCGCAACTTACATGATGCCGTTTAAACAATATAATAATAAAGGGCGGTGCCGGCCGTCAGCGAACCGATCCGGCCTTCCTGCGCGACTGTCACTCAAATGCGAGACATAGTCTCAATTTGTGGGACGCGGGACAAATAATAAAAATGCTGTGTGTGCAGTCCCGCACAAAGCGGGACACCTGGTCACCCTACACACACACACACACACACAGACGGTGCTGCCCCTCACACGGTGCTGCCCCTCACACACACACGGTGCTGCCCCTCACACGGTGCTGCCCCTCACACACACACACACGCTTCAAATCAAGTTGCATAAATGCTTGAGCTACGTTTTTATTATAATTACTGTGAAATCTGCCTATTATGTTTTCGTCATTATTACAACAAATACACACTTGCAACTGATAACACTGGCAATGATTTTATATTTATTAGACTATTAAAAAAAAATCATGCTTCAAATAAGTGGGGGTACGGCGTACCCCCGCGTCCAACGCCCACTACACCACTGGATATGAGGGATGTCTAAAATGCATGATCTGTTTGTATTTTGAGAAAAACACATCATAGACATGTTTTTATATCTTTTTATATATCAGACCCATAATATATGCCTTAAAATAGCATGATAGGTGCACTTTAAAGAAGCCTATCTAAAATATACCCGCAGAGTATATTTAGAGAGAATTAATTATCTAAATATGATGTAAAATAAGACCATAATTGGTATTAAAATCTTTAAAAAGTACTTGGGAATTGGTATTTTAGGAATTAGGTAACATTCTTCCCAAAAAATATTGGTAACATGTAACCAACTTTTTGTAACCAAATGCCAAAGTGTGCAAATTTGAGTTTAAAATGTAATTCTGAGTGGCATAAAAAAAAATGCCTCTGATTTGACTGGAAACAGTTCGTTTGGAGAAAAACTTTTCTGAAGCTTTTTTTTCTCTATTTGTACTTATTTGAAGACAAATGCCTGACACTGATTGTTTTTCCAGAAGAGGAAAGTAGAGGCCGTTCCCGTGGCGACGCAGGTCCCCCCGGCCACTCCCGTGCCGTCGCTGCAGAGTTCAGCCGAAGCCTCTCAGGCGGCGGTGTTTCCCGCCGTGAGAGAAACCTTCAAGTCCCGTGAAGACAATGAACCCATCGCCTCGCTCACTACAGTAAAGACACGCCCCTAAACATTCATCTGTTTGTCCTCTTGCAATCGACTAATTTATATAAATAGTTCTCACCATATATTCGTCTTAATGTACAATATTTAATTTCACATTCTGTTCTTGTATATATCATATTCTATTGACATGCATACTAGGGCTGCACGATATTGGAAAAAACTGACATTGCGATATTTTTTTCCCCTGCGATATATATTGCGATATATGAAAAAATACAGGAATTGAAGAAAATACATTTATTTTTGTCCGCAAACCATCATTTCTTGAACTTTAATGCAATACAATTGGTATTTTTTTAACTATATTTAACCGGATGAAGGATTTTAGTCACAGACGTCCGGATCTTAAGTTATCAGAGCAACAAGCTGAGCTAGCTCGGTTATCCTGCTGTGATCTGATCACTCACTCAAGTACCCCTGTCATGAGAGCCGCGCGAGTTTTCCTTTTGTAGCAAGCAGCAAAATAATTGTAACATGGCGTGTTTGAGTTAATTTGCCTACTTAATATCGCACGTCCTAAAAAAAAAAAATCGTACGTCCGATGTGAATATCGCGCATGCGTATAACGCGATTATCGTCACGACACGATATATCGTGCAGCCCTAATGTATATAGACTTCTTGCACAATTTTGTATTTGTATTTTATAATATATGTTGCATTGTTGGAGGAGCTCGGGTCAGAAGAATCTCATTGCCATTTCTACACTGTAGATAATGTGCATATGACAACACCTTAGAATCTTGTGGACATTTTTGTATTTTCTTTTTCTTGGCTAATTCGCCACTTATCTTTGTATCATATCGACAGAACGGGACCGCCAGACGACTCATCCCCCCGCAGCCCGGGAGGAAGAGGAAAGCCAACTGTGGGGGAGCGGACGAGGTGTGTATCTTCAATATATTTAAAACGTTACAGGCATCTTATTATTTTCTTATTTTAAGTGTTTACCATGTCTCTGCTGCTTTTTGGTTTTGAAGATGCATGATTTCTAGGTCTGTCAACTAACGCCACTAATTATTTTAACGTGCGGTTAATGCATGTGTATTTGTCCTCGGTCCGCCCCGTAGTTTCAGAGCCCAAAGGCTTGACGTTGTTGTTGTTAGTTGGATGGTGGGAGATTCTAGCGAGAGATATGGATACAAAAAAAGGTGTTTTTTAAACAGCAAGCCAAGCACACAGCTGATGCTGACAGCCCCGCTCCTGCCGCTCGCTTGCGGCAGACCACGCTTGAAAGTTGCTGGGGAGACGCCTGGACAACAACAACGATAGCTAAATGGGTGGCTACAGCTTAACATTGTGGAGGACGAGGGGCTGCGTTAGATCATTCGGATCGCATCCAACGTGTCGACTGCACATCACAGCGCATTATTTTGACCCACAGTGGGAACTTCAGTCTCATGCTTTGACTGAAGATGATGACAGAGGAGCGGCATTTCGCCGACAACTGTAAACAGGCTTGTCTGTTTGAGCAACTGGCTCAGTGCAAAGAAGTAGACAGGGTTGGGAGAGAGTGTAATGGCGCATTTCCACTACACGGCCTCGCCGGCCTCGCTCGGTATGGCTAGGCCTCGTTAGGACTGGCTCACTTTATGGCGCATTCCCATTACAGTTTAGGAACTGGGGTAGTATCTATAGTAACGCAGTGTAGGCGGAGCCGTGACGTCATCTTCAATGAGAACCCCAGAAAAACAACACAGCCGTTAGCTGTTAGCACTCAGAGCTCACAGCTCCTCATATATGTTCAGAAACTAGACAAAAGTGAAACAAGTACACACCACAGACTGCCTGTGTCATGGTGAATACAGTCGCTGCTTTATTTATGTCTGTATAGGCCGTTGTTGTGAGTGTGGACGGTCGGAGCATATACTGCGTTAGCTTAGCCAATCTCCATTTAGAAAACACGCATTTTAAAAGGTTTTTCGCCTGCCGTCTGTCTGCAGACTTGTCAAAGCATTAATTCATGGTTTTTACTAACCGGTATCAGTATGTTGTTACTTCGGCATCATTTTGAAACGTGTATTACAATTAAATCACGGTCAAATATGTCCATCTTGTTGTAGTTGTAGCCCCCTTGCAGCGCTCCTCTCTCTAGTTTAGCATACTCAGCCCGACTCAGCCTCGTTGTCTCTGGCCCTGGACCCACGATTTTATGAGGCCAGAAAAACTGTGAATTAGGACCCGCCGGCCGGTACTAGGCCAAGTGGAAACGCAACCAAAAACGGGCCGCTGAAGTCACAGCCCTCTTAAACCGTGCTCCGCGCCGTAGTGGAAACGCGCCATAAGAGAGAGAGAGAGGTTCCAGGTTGTTGTATTGAAAATATTCAGGAGAATATTTGTCATTGTTCCAATGATAATAAACAAACATTTGCATAAAGCATATTTGTCCACTCGTATGTTGATAAGAGTATTAAAAACTTGAAAAATATTCCTCTAAGGTACATTTAGAACAGATAAAAAATGTGCGATTAATTTGCGATTAATCGCGATTAAATATTTTAATCGACTGACAGCCCTAATGATTTCATCTTTTTGTTTTGAATGTTCAAACTAAAACATTGAAACATTAAACACTTCTTTCAATTCAAGCCAAATTGATCACAAATACTGCCTGAATAAAATGGAGAATTATTCAAGTTATTTCATTTTCAAATTTGAGAAAAGTCCAAACATTTTTCTCACATTATTGTTTTTATCGTCCTTTACTTTAAAAGTGACATGCTTTACCCTTATCTTTTTTCGACATGCTATGAAGAGCATATTTTCCAATTCATATTTTGTATTAGTTATATTATGAAAGTGTTTGCTGGATAAGTAATGTCGCATTCAAGCGGTGCATTACACGTCACAACTGTGAACGTGATTTGATAGCATGATCCTGAGCCTAAAACATTGTTGGTAGGTTTTACTTGGTTTAAATAATTAGAAATAAACATGACCAGCAACATAGCAGCACGTTTTATGTTATGCAAAGTTACATTTGTTTATACTGGCATTTGGTTTTGCTCGATTTTTTAAATTCTATACTGTGACTGAATAAATTATTGCAAATGTACAATGAGAGAATTTATTGACATTTTGACATTTTTCATTTGCAAGCTTATTAGATTTATAAAAAATGTATTGTAGAACATTTTTACGACCTATGACAAATAATCAAAAATCTATGTTCTTGGTTTTTGAGAGATTCATGAGAACTGACCGTTTGTCATTGCTTACATGTAACAGTACAGTTCTAAACAAAACAAATATTTAATATCACTAAATGAGACTAAACAATGTTAGCAGGTCAGACCATGATTTGCAGGGTTTGCTCTTTCTGGAAACTTGACATGAGCAGCTCAGATTTTGTGTCCTCCCACATTCTCACATCATCTCCAATGACCTTGACATTGCGTGTGTCATAAGTTACCAAAACAATAAATAAATAAATCGAAATCGCGATTTGAAATGATGCAATTATCAAATCGCAAAGCCTGCGATTTTTTTAGTTTTGTTCTTCTTGTGTGTCAGTCATCCACACCAATCAGAAGTGCTGTGCTCCACATGTACCAGTCATTGTTAATCAATCAGAAGTGGCCCATGATAGTAGGTGATAGACAGATTGATCCAATCACCTGCCAAGTATTTTTGAAATACTTTTCCAAATGGCTTCCAATGGAGCTTTCCTAGATGGTGAAACAAAGCATCTGAGTCAGGTTAGTAATGCTCCATCACATGTTTCTATTACAGGGTGAATCTTAAACTCAAGCTTGACTTTAAAGCAACCCAACGGAAGTTTCATGTAAGTTTAGTTCTTTCACTCGTAGCTCGGGCTGCGGGGGTGCTAGAGACGCGAGCGCGTTGATACGACCTTCCTAGCCGGAGATATGGCCGCATTTTACAATACACTTCCGTTGGGTCGCTTAAAAACAAATATCGCAAATCGAATCGCAATATCTGTCAGAAAAATCGCAATTAGATTATTTCCCCAAATCGTGCAGCCCTAAGTGTTTTCATTTTACCTCCCGCTTCATTCAATAGAAGCGGGAAGCTAACCCTAACCCTACTACCTCTGATTGAGAATATGAGGCTGAACCCACTCTGGATTGTTCTAAATCAAATGTGACACTGAACTTAAATTCTGCTTTCAATCAAACCAAACTGTTCAGTGTCAATAAGAACCGTTTTATCCCCCTTTTTTGTTTCCAAAAGCAAGTCTTTTTTTTCTCTTTTTCTGATAGATGATAAAGGTTTTGCAGTATAACAACAACCCTCAAAGTGCCAGTGTCTTTCTACCACCACCAGAGGTCTGTTTCACTTCCTGTTATTGGTCGTTGATTGTGTGTTACTGTGCAAATTCACCAATAAAACAGAGGTGCTGCTTACCTCAGACCAGTCCTTTTAGTAACACGTACAGCCACTGTGATTATACACCATTTAAAGAAATCTAGATCTGTAGAAATGCAATTCCATTTGATCAAGCAGCTTTTTGTGTTTTAGCACAATTAACCTGAAATAACTGAGTGTCAACAATGTCGACATTTTTCCCCATCAGGATTCGCAGGACAGTTCTGACGGCGTCCCGACGGCGCCCCGCATGACGGGCAGTCTGGTGTCGGACCGTAGCCATGACGACATCGTGACCCGCATGAAGAACATCGAGTGTATAGAGTTGGGACGCCACAGGCTGAAGCCCTGGTACTTCTCTCCGTACCCGCAGGAACTCACCACGCTGCCCATCCTCTACCTCTGTGAATTCTGTCTCAAGTACCTCAAAAGCCTCAAGTGTCTCCAGAGGCATTTGGTAAGAATCCTCAGCGTGTCTCCATCTTTAAGATAAGATAAGATAAGATGGACCTTTATTAATCCCCGTGGGGCAATTCAGTAGTTCAACAGCAACAGGGTACTATTGGAAAAACAGGATAAAGTCACAAGATAACACATTTAAAATGATAAATAACTATAAAATAAGAAATTAATTAAAATGAACATATATACATATTTGGTCATGTGTACATATTATTTACATGTGTGTGTGAAAACAGTGTGTCTTTACCATGGATGTATAATAAGAACTGGATACAGCGTGGGAGGCGGGGCCTCGTTCATTGCTATGAGAGTTGCTCATTGGCGCATGAACACAAAATGGCCCAACTTTTGAGAGAGCGAAACGTCACGAAAGTATAATCCGTTCTTATTGTGCATCCATGGGTAAAGGTAAAACTCATGTAGTACTGAACACGTCACATGAACGTGCCGGGCGGCGCGGTCCCGTGGGTTTGATCCGCGTTCATAATGCCGAGGAAAATAACTCTCAGAATAACGTTATTAGCACATTTTACAACTTGAGGACCGAATGTTTTTAATAGGGGCTATACAAATGTTCATACTGGGTAGTTTATTTAGTTTAAAAAAAATTATCCAACGATTTACAGACGGCTCTTTCCCAATGTAAGTCAATGGGAAAAAGTCTTTCCGGGCCCAACGACTGATACGGAAGTGTAGTACCGCCGTTTGGCCACAACGAATATTTTCCTCAGAGTCCGGCGCACTTCCTGGGGGCTTGGTATTTACGCGTCAGTCTGTTTCTTCTTATTGGTGTATTTTGTGGCGGTAGTACAGCGCCACTTACAGGCCCGGCATATGTACTACAGCGTCTCCAGCGCTTTCGAGCGGTCTCGTTTGAACGGAAGACTTTTTTGATATCGTATTCGGTTCGTTTGCGTTTGCGTGTAAATGGGGTCTTAGATCGTTGCACTCATCCTCCTGTTTCTTTCACAGACAAAATGCCATCTCAGACATCCGCCGGGCAACGAGATCTACCGCAAAGGCACCATCTCTTTTTTTGAGATTGACGGCAGGAAAAACAAAGTAAGCTTTTAGATATCTATTTTTCAATTTTTCACAAAAGTCATGTTTTTTTATTGTGTTACTGATTGATGTACGTCTGTTTATGTTTTTCCAGAATTATTCCCAGAACCTGTGTTTACTCGCTAAATGTTTCCTGGACCACAAAACCTTGTATTACGACACGGACCCTTTCCTGTTCTATGTTATGACCGAGTATGACTCAAAAGGCTTCCACATAGTGGGATACTACTCTAAGGTACACACGTTATGCAAATCTCCTTGTGAAGTTCACTTAATACAGCTTGGAAAAAGTCCAATATCTAAACAAACCCCAAACTAAATTATATTTCTCTTTTCTGCACACAGGAGAAAGAATCGACTGAAGATTATAACGTGGCCTGCATCTTGACGTTGCCCCCCTACCAGCGGAGGGGCTACGGCAAACTGCTCATCGAGTTCAGTAAGTGTGGTATTAAAAAACAGAGGCACAATATTCAGTAAATATCTTTACATTCAAATTCAAATAGCTTTATTGGCATGGCCATAATGACTTGCAGTGTTGCCAAAGCGTTGTACAATTACAACAAACATCCATATATTTATATTTGGAATATATTGTTGTCTTAAACATTTTGAACAAAAGCAGAATATGTTCTTTACATGGACAGTTTTTGAACTAAAAAACACAGCGTCCCCTTTCTGAACCCCGTAAAGATATAAAAAGAATGCAACATATATCATTTAGGCGCTAATTAGGGATGGGTATCGTTAAGGTTTTAATGGTACTACTACTTTTATCTGCTTATCGATCCGGTCTTTTAACGGTACTTCTATCGGTTCTTTTGGAGAAAGAAATAAGGTAAATTAACTAAACAAATTGTGAACAAAACTAACATTGCTTTTTATTTAAATTAAATACATAATATTTAACATCAAAAGAAACAACAGTGTTTTAAAGGGCCCATGTCATGCTTTTCCGGTTATTACCCGTCCCCTTGTGTGTTATGAAGGTTTTTCTGCATGTAAACTGTCTGCAGAGTCACAAACCCTCAAAGTACACCCTGTAGCGAGTAAAACTCTAACACAGAAAAGACCTGTCTATGCTGCCCCAGAACGCCTCGTTGGAGATTTCTCATTTTCCATTGTTTGCTTCCTGGGTTCTGTGGCGTGTGAACACCCAAATCAACAACAAATGACCGGATTGGCCCAAATGGACCAATCCGCGGAGCACCTCACACACCAGGATCCCTTGGCTAACTAACAGGGAGTCCCCATTGACTTGCATAGAGCTCCCTGAACGCTGGTAATAGACGAGTTGGGATGGCGGAGAAATGCTCTCCGCAGACCCATTCTCACAGCGTTATAAACCTTTTTCTTACTCAATATCAAGCCACACTTATTGTTTTTACTTCGGCTGTGAGTCTTTGTGTGTGCTCAGGATGAGTTTAGCTTGTTCTCGCTGTATCGCCGACCCGGAAATCTGTCCGCTCCTCGCAGCAGCAACGAGCTCGCAACGTCCCAACCAATCAGAGCACACTAGGCTCACAGGGAGGGGGGGGCAGGAGCTCCAACAAGCCGTTTAGGACAGAGTGAATACCTGGTGAATACACATACTATACAGAGATGAGAAACCAATGTGATTTTGGAAAATTGCACAATTTAAATCTATTCTAGTAGACCTCAACAATGGAAATATGATCAGTAGAAATGGCCATGACATGGGACCTTTAACAAATCGTATTAAATAATGTGATGACAGAACTGTAAACAGAATAGCTGAAACTTCTAACAAAATAAATAACTCAGTTCCCTCTAATCATTAGCCCATGTTTGAATAATGAGTTAACTCTGTGTGTTGCTGCTAGCATACATAACACCTGACGTGGAAACGTTACTCGTGGATGGGGTTACAGAGCTACTAGAAAGACAGTCGAACCCGGTGCATTTCTCCGTCTGAATGTGGTGCACTTTTGCTAAATGTTTCGACAAATTGCTCGTGTTACCGCCCTTACATGCTAAACTCTTATTGCACTTTAGGCAACGAGCGAGACGGGTAAAGTTTAACCACACCTCGGAGCGCGTTCTCTCCGCCATCTCCTCCGTGTGTGTGTGTTGCTGCATGTAGCAGCTGCGTGTGTGTGAACTGCCCCGCCCCCTCGCACACAGACGGGGGAGAGAGATCTCTCGTCTGGATTGGAAAGATCGATAATACTAAAAATAATCATAGACTAATTTTGCAGTCTTTTTGCGTATTAGAAACGGAGTTGGCGACACTAAAACTGCAATATAATGTTTGTGTAGCAATAATACATGACATATTTTGTACATGTCTCCAGTACCGATAAAAAGACAGATAACGTCGGAGCTTAACGGTACCACGGTCTTTAATAATTCAGCCCCGGGGCCCGTTTAATACCGGGGCTCGGTACCCATCCCTAGCGCTAATCTACATCATTCTTATATATACATCCAGTTTTACGGTGTTTTCTGTGTTTCCCTCACCTTGTAGTCGTGTCATCTGTTCTCTGTGTGTGTTTCTGTCAGGTTACGAGCTGTCGAAGGTAGAAGGGAAGACGGGCACTCCTGAGAAGCCGCTCTCTGACCTCGGCCTTCTGTCCTACCGCTCCTACTGGTCCCAGACCATCCTGGAAATACTCATGGAACTTAAACCGGACAACGGAGAAAGGCCGCAGATCACCATCAAGTATGTGACTCTTGGCGTTTTATCTCAACCTTGGAAATCACGTATATAACAGCAGTTTAATGATTGACTCTGACTTTGCTTTAACCCTCCAGTGAGATCAGTGAGATCACAAGTGTAAAGAAAGAAGACGTCATTTCAACGCTGCAGTACCTCAACCTCATCAACTATTACAAGGTGAGAAATAGAGTCTGTGATGGCCCTTTCTGATTGTATCTGCAACATTGTGCTGTGTAAATAAACATGGCAGCAGACGCCCCTCTGCTTACTTTAACTTGGCATGGAAGGCTTTCTGAAAAGGCTTGCAAATAGGTGAATGTAAATGAATGAACAAAAGAGGTTTTGTCTCGATGGCTTACACCGTCGTTTACGTTTCATATCGACCAATCATCGTTACTAGAGATCACAGATAAGGAATCCCATTGTTGGTGGGGGGCTGCAGGAGTAGGGGGAGTTATATCACAGCACTAAAACCCCATTTACACGGCAACGTTTGCACCGAGCGTGGCTCAGCGTCAGATAAAGCATTGAAATGAACACACTTTTTGCAAGCAATACAGTTAATATTATTTGAATAAACACGTTTTTATGAACTTTAAAAATTGTAAAAACATCTTAAACGGCTATCATGGATAAACGATCTGACCGTCACTGGCCCTGCGCACTTCTGTAATTTCTCTTTACACAGTTTTATGTTCTACTGTTGATTTTAAATCTTACTCCTGTTACTTTTTAATGTCATGGTAGGGAAAAGCTGCTCAAGGTGCTCAAATGAAAATCGCTTAAATTAGGGAACTGCTATCCCTAAAAATAACTTGTTGTTTCTACTAACATGACATATTGATTAACCAGTGTGGTAATTCCCCCCATAACGATGTTGTAGAAAATGTGATTTTCTGTTTCTTAAATTGTTGTTTTGTGTCTTGAATGCAGGGTCAGTACATCCTGACTCTCTCAGAGGACATTGTGGACGGACATGAAAGAGCGATGCAGAAGAGACACTTGCGCATAGATTCAAAATGCCTGCACTTCACACCTAAGGACTGGAGCAAGAGGGGGAAGTGGTAGAAGCCCCCCCCCCCCCCCTGGTTCACTGACACCCCACCCCCAAACCGCCAGTATCAGACTTGAAGCAAATTGTGGATCAGAAAAAGGTTTTTGTCAAAGTTTCTCGCTGAAACCCTTGACTTCTAAACCTTTTTAATCCCAAGGACTCCGCTTTGGATCCACAACTTGTCAATTGTTTTTATTGTGAATATTCTTTATATATTGTGAATTTGAAAAAGCTGTCAAAACTTGGGGACAATTCTGAAACGAGTTAGCACAGTGACACCGCCAACATGTAAAGACACACCTCCTGCTGCGTAAAAGATCCTGCTCACGACCAACAGTGCGTTAAAAGTGAAATATGGTGTTTGTGTAAAAGTGTAAATTAAAGCCTAACATACAGGCCACATAATGGATGTAAGATGGTTTTGGTATTGAAAAGAATCTGACTTCTACAGGGATTTGTTGTGAAAAAAACCACTAAGGGAAATGAATTTCTTTAAATTGAACAAGACATTTTATTTTATTTTCTTTGGCATAAATGCAAGTGTGTGATCTTTGTCTTTCGTCCTTTGTATCTGCACCACAAAAAAAGTGGAGTTGAAATGTTCTCGTTGTATATCCCCCAAAAAGTCAAATTCCCTGTGTGACTCCATCCAATAACCACTTTAATTTGACTCATACTTAAAATATAGTTAATTACAAAAAGACTTGTAGCACTCCTTAACAACATGACATGTCGTTATCATATGTTTGATCAGCACTCCAAAATATTTTCATCACTTCTTTTTCGTTTTTTTAATATACATTTTTGTACAAAGTGTGCAGGCTCCGGAAAGTCTCTCATACGCTTCTTCCCCTAAATTGCACAGAAAACAATACCTTCTGATTAACAGCTTAGTGTCACAGTGACTCGATGGAAAACGTATTGTTATTGTGTTAAAGGAGAGAAGTTATAAGATCTCTTTCAGGAGCACAACATTCAAACTGTAAATCCTCATCTCAACGTACAGATAGTAATTTTCAGTTTATTGCGATACTCCTCCAGTGCCTGAATTTTATTGTCTCAAGCAAACAGCGATACGTTCTAGTAGTAATATGGTTCTCTTGTAAAAAATATTCAAATAAACATGCGTGGTCATTTCAGGGTTATCTTTTACAGAAGTAGCTCTGCTTAATTTCCCCTATGTTTTAAATAGTTGGAAGTATTTATTGTGTTTTGTTTGTGATCATTCAGGTGATTCTTAATTTTTTTCCAGACAATTCCCTCGTTATCATCTGTACAGCGTGCAATGAGACAAATCAAATCCCCAAGTTACACATTGTTTCCTGTAAATGTACATACTGAACCTGATTGTACAAAAAAAAAGCTTAGAAGACAGAAGCCATGTTGAACTGTTAGAGGAATGTAAATTTGGTGTACAGTTGTCTAGTGTCTTTTTTTACTTCATGTAAAATAACTGGCTGCACAATATCAACAGGAGAAGACGATGTTAATAATAAGTGGTATCTTACTTTCAGTTTGTGTTTCTTGTTTACACGTCACAAAGGATGTTGAGTTTACCCTGTTGAATTGATTTAGTATATCTTTAAGTCAAACACAGTCGGGAGTATGATTTGAACGTTTGATATGGAAAAAGCTTGTTGAATTGATAAAAACAACCTTAAAATGCATAAAAGTGTCCTGAATATGTCTTTGAATACGATTTTCCCCATTCAGTGTGCATCATTATTGGCAGAGAGAACCAGCTTTATGAACTTTAGGTACAGGTAAGAAATCAAAATAATGTATTAGTCACTCAAATTAGTAAAGACATCACTTTTACTGTTACAATTAAAGCCGTGCACAACTGTGTAGAATATATATTGTGTCTGATCGTGACAGAGTATTATTGGAAACACATTAACAAATTGAAAATCAATGCACTAGCCGTTAGCATGTTTATATAACAGCCACCAGGAGGCAGCATCACACACTGTCCTGCCTGAGTCTGCAGAATTACATTACAGAAGTCAAAATTGGTTAAGAGGCATGCTTGTTGAAAATAAAGTGTAATAATACAACCTAACGTGTTATTCTGCTCCAGCTGCGGAAATTCAAACAACAAATGGACACCTACAGCGGGTCAAATGTGGTTATCCAAGTACAGGTAGGTGGAGAACTAATGAAATGTGATGCTAAACCGAGAACCTTCAGTCGTTTTCCCGGTTAACTTTAGATCCTGCCCAAATACTTTTTAAAATAGGTACAACTTAAACAGTCTAATACGCGGTATTTTAACCTGTTTAGTATAGTTTGATCTCGTTTAAATTAATCTGTATCTCTCTCGGCAGAGCTCAGGCCTGATGCTGTTTCATTTCATGGTTGTGATCAGCCTGCCTCAAAATCAGAAACACGTGTATTGGGCCGTCCCTCCCTACAGGCCGATCATGCAGACTGCGTGGGGCGTCATCTTGCGGAGGGGGCCTCATCTTGCTTAGGGAGCCTCAACTGAGCCGAAAATGCGGCTTAAGCCACGATACGATACTATATGCGGCGTAATTAGTGAACAACGCAAAACACAACTCAGAGACCGCTTAACGACACCGGTTACACAAGATCTGAGTACTTCTACTTTTACTCAAGTATAAGATCTGAGTACTTCTTCCACCTCTGTTCATTGCTCAGGTGGAAATCACAGAAAAGACTTGAGAAAACAGAGCTTGGACTACCATCTAGTGGACAAACAGAAAACTACACCCACACACTTAGAGCCCAACAGCAGACTGTGAATTACTGGAAATGGTCTGTGTTTCTGACAGACGTGGAAAATATATATATATAAAAGTACACACACACACAAATACCTGTACTTTCTAATTCTTACATTTTCAAAACAGGCTGGTTACTTTAGTTTCAATCTGCTGATTAAGAAGGAGGTGTTACATAAACAGCTCAGAAACAAAGTGAGAATTTACCGTATGCATTTTTTATTTACTTATATTACATTTTTATGGATTCTTTATCATCATTGTATTGTTTTATCCATAACTCTATACATATCCATAACAAAGATCATTATGAATTTATTATTTGATTCTTTATACGTGGACACCGACCCCCGTCACCTGTCAATAAACTGAATCCCCTCTCTGCTCAGCTGCTCATGCATTTCATTTTAAAGACATCACAGAATCAGAATCAGAAAACCTTTATTAGTCCCAGAGGGGAAATGTACATTTGTTCCAGCAGAAAAGAGCCAAAGACAGCTTAACGTTAACTAAGAAGCATGCATACAAATATTAAAGATACTTTTCTTTTTTTTTTAAAATGGCACAATTTACAAAATACACATCCTGTAGCGGTTCTGAAGAGAACACATCTTAAAGGTTTCAACAACATCTGATCACATGTCATAAAGACTACATGCACACAAAGCTTTAGCAGAGTTTCAATGACACCAGGCAGAGCTCCTTTAGAAGAGTTACAAATCAACGGAAACATTTGATTGGATATTAAAAGTCTCCTATTATGCTATTTTTAAGCATATATTATGGGTCTCAGATATATACAAAAAAACATGTCTATTAGGGGTGGGGGAAATAATCGATACAGCATAGTATCGCGGTACTTTGGGCGGCGATATTGTATCGATGCACGGATGCCAAGTATCGATATTTTATTATATAAACTAGCATATCCCTCCGAAAGATGGTCGTATATAAAACAGGAAGTTACGTTAAGACATGTATACAATTGCAATGAAAGTAACAATAACAAAAACAATGCCATCTCCTTTTCAGGTTCAAAGAACACACATTGGGTTATTTACATAAACTATTCATATTGAAAATACATGTTTTAACCTGGAAGGGAAGACGGACATGGATATGACCCATGTGATTTGCAATATCGCAATATATCGTATCGCAATACTTAGCATATCGTAGAATCACAATACTATCGTATCGTGGCTTGGGTATCGCGATAGTATCGTATCGTGGCTTAAGTATCGCGTGAAAGCCTGCCCACATTTTAGTAGTGTCGTCATGACGCAGTAAATCTGGATCAGCTCCGTTGTTCCCCCGTTTTTAGAGATTTGGGTAAGGAGGAAAAGAGAGAGGGTTTTATTTCCTGAGACTTTGTGAGTCTCCTGACACACCGGGGACACATAGGGACACACCGGGGACACATATTTATGTAGAGAAGACATCAAAAAGTGCGTTTTGCATGATAGGAGACCTTTAAATGAACCCAGGGTGATGAACACAAAGAACAGCTCAAATAATTTCTTCTTCTTGGCTTTTCCTGACTTTGTCCTCAAAGACTTTGAGAGCGTCTCCAAGAGAACCCAGTGCTTTGATTACAGGGAGAACGTCTCCACCCCAAACGCAGGATTATGGGATGCCTGCGGACCATTTTGAGATGGACACGGGTCAACAGGTAACCCTCTGGGACCTGGAAGAGAAACAGGGAAATACTTTGGTTATAAAACCAACAGTAGATTGTAGACGGGCTTCTTCAACTGATAGAAGAGAGTATTTGTTCTCTCTGATCTGCTCTCACCTCTCTGTACTGTATATACAGACAGTGGTGTGAAGGAACTAAGTATATATACTCATGTACTGTACTAAAGTACCATTTTGATGTGCTCTACCTGAGTATTTACAGGCCTCTGGTTCAGAATCCCTGCTGGTTGAACCTGTTATCTGAACGTATCAATGTTTATGTTAGGCTGACCCCATCCTAGGTTAGTGTACTGTATAGCAGAGGTTCTCCTGAATGCAGTCCCCTCATCAGAACCACATTTATTTCCAGGTACGTTTACACACACAAGGAAGTAGATTTAGTGTCTGGTGGTGCGAACATAAACAACATAACAAAATAAGTTGCAATAGAAGGTCAAAAATATAAAGATAATAAAAATCAGTATTTTTAAGAAACTATTTACCATTAAAAAAAGAATTAGACAAGTATTTACACCAAATTTAAATGTAAATATACTAAGAACCTTAAAAGCTACACCACTTAGGAGAATGAAAATATGACAATATATTTAAAACTACAGAGAGTTGTATTTTAAAGTGGAGGGCTGTGCAGACGTGTGCAAACATGGCATGAAATGAAAGAAGGATGGTTATATAAATATACAAAATGCCTCCACGATCCTCTGTACGTCTCAAACTCGCCCCGTGATAAATAAACTGAACAAATAAAACCTGAGCTTACAGATTTGTCTTGAATCCCAGAAAACACTGACCAATAACTACATTTTATTCTGTAGTGAAACCTCAATGACTAAACTTCACACGGTACGACCTCTCACCTCTCTGTGTTTCTTCACTTCCTGTCACCTGAGAGGAGAAGGAGAGAGAGAGAGAGAATAATGATGATAAAACAAAAAGAGAAACAGACAGAATGATGAAGAGAGAAAAACAAGAGTGTTGTTTTCCTCTGAGGTCACGCTCCATTAAAGAGTTTCATATCTTGCTGAATGGAGGATATGGTTTCAGTACTCACAGGTCTTCTGGATCGTGGCTCTGATCGTCTCATTATCTGTGATCCTGTAGGGACGAACACAATCTAACAGTTTTAGATCAAGTTTAAATAAGTGTGTGTTCTTTGAGTCAGCTTCAGAGTCCTGAGGCCTGTACTACGAAGCTGGATTTTCGCTTAGCCGGCTAACTTCAGGGAAATCTCGGGCTTTCCGGTCCTACGACGCTGGTTCTCTTTTTAGCAGGCTAGATTTCCATGGTAACTTATGCTGAGCGGCAAACCTGCTCCGGAGCAGGTTAGGTGGCAGGCTAAGAGATCAACTCAGTGAAAGCACCGCCTGCTGACCAATCAGAGCTCCGTGTGTGCGGAGTTTAAAGCGATCAATTCATATTACAGGATAGAGGAAATACAGAAAAACTGCCGTTGCAGGAAAGACGGCCGGCCAAAATCAACTGACTGTGTGAACGTGAAAATTAATAGAATATCCCCTCCCATCTTCAGAGCAATCTGACTATTATAATATTAGCGTTAAGAAAGCTTACTTAAATATCTGCCACAACATAAGTAACCGGATCAGAGTAACATTAAGTACAGTCCGCGGCACTGTGAGTGCAGACGTCGATGTGTCCCATTATCATTCATATCATATCACATCATAATGTATCATATATTTCCTTATTTGAGTCAGCTTCTTGAGCCGTATCTGGCCGTGCAACACTCACAGTGTCACATACTGTATGCAGAAGTATTATTTTAAGCAACACATTAAGTTGACGAAACACTCGAGTCAAATTCTCCTAATTAAAGTCAGATCCACTCGTGTCTTGGACGGGGCAGTGATTTCATAAACCTGTTAATGTACGCATTCAAACACTTTTTCTTTTGTGTTGTGTATTCACCTTGCAGGTGCAGCTATGTGGCTTTTATCCTGGATAAAGTGTTTAAGTCATGGATGTTTAAAGTTTAACTTCTTCATATTTGACTAATATTAAAGTTCACTTTTCATTCAGGAAGTATGACGCTGCGCTGTCAGTACGCTTGTCCGTGTTTGAGATTGGTCGAATGCTCCAAATACCACCCCTTTCATGTGAACGCGCACCTAACTAGATAGGACACGGCTGGCTTGAGCGATCCACTTGATAACCAGTGTCGTAGTAGTTTAGCGAGAGCGCGTATGTTTTGGATTGGGCCAACCGGCTAACTCAAACATATCCAGGTTAGGTTGAACCAGCTTCGTAGTACAGGCCTCTGATTTCATGCTTTACATCCCATCATATCTTCTCTGCAAACACTACGACTGCCTGCCACAGCTCTCAGCTGCATTACAGGAAGTAACCAGTCATTAGAAACTAGAAACTAGAAACATCCCATAAAGAACAGTCTACCTTTCCCACTCTTCTGTAAAATCCCATATGTCTGTTAGAGAGTTGATTACTAAAGTGTGGCTTTGCATGTTCAGCTGGCCTTCTATAGTTGATGGAAGAATGAAAGAGCCTGCAGTCAGTGGGTAACATCACTGATCTGTTGTGATTCCCCAGTGAGAGAAACACCTCCCTGTGTTTAATACAATACTGCTGAACCAGCAGAGACTCCTTACTGACCTGAGGGTCTCCAGTCTGCAGTCTGGACTCTCCAGAAGATCTCTCAGCAGCTTCACTCCTGAATCCTGCAGAGCGTTGAGACTCAGGTCCAGAAGTCTCAGATGGATGTTGGACTTCAGAGCTGAGGCCAGAGCAGAACAGCTGATCTCTGACAAACTGCAGCCCCTCAGTCTGAATAAAGAAAACATGATGTAACTTTAGAAAACAATGTTCCTGTTAGAAATAACTCCAGGTTTAATAATCTGATCAGAGTTAAACAGGGTTTGAATTAGGGATGGGAATGATTCATCGAATATTCAAAATGATTCAGGTATTCGAATATGAGGTATGAATATTTGTTCTGTAATTATTATTGTTTTTATGGGAGGGGTTCCTAAGTTGATTACATACTGTATGTGACCTGCTCTATCGAAATCAGTCGGAAATCGCAACGGCGATATAAACGGCGTTCAAAATAAACGCGTAAAAAAAAAATAGTTTTTCGGGGATTGGGTGTTTTGTTTGATTTTAAATAAACAAAGTCTTGGCTTTCAGAATATGAAACTTTTATTTCCAAAATCACACGATAAATACATGTTTGAAGCTTGTAAAGGGAAGAAGACAGCTCTCACTCTGCTGTTCCGCAGCGCAGCTCCCCCTCCCTCCGGCTCACATTATGAATGAAAGGCGTATAGTAATCATAGAAAACACGGCAGGTTCCGTTACAGTTTGTTTTCATCTGATTTCAAATAAACAAAGTCTTGGCTTTCAGAATATTAAACTTCTTTCGGCAAATCCAGATGATAAATACAACTTTGAAGCTTGTAACGGCATAATTACAAGCGGAGAACGGAGTAACTTGACGTCACAGCAGGCATAACAACAGCCGGTGTTTCTCCTGAGTGTTTTCCCCGGGAAACAAACACAATACACACAAATGCAAAATTACACATACACACACACACACACACACATACATACATACATACATACATACACGCGAGCTTCCCCCAGACCAGTAATCCAAACGAAAATATCTTCCCCGGATATAGTTTTTCGGCTTCGTGAACGTGTCTCTGCTCCGGTGTGTGTGTGTGTGTGTGTGTGTGTGTGTGTGTGTGTGTGTGTGTGTGTGTGTGTGTGTGTGTGTGTGTGTGTGTGTGTGTGTGTGTGTGTGTGTGTGTGTGTGTGTGTGTGTGTGTGTGTGTGTGTGTGTGTGTGTGTGTGTGTGCCAAACCCCCCCGACCCGTCCTGTAACACGGAGCCCGTTTCCTAAGCCATGCTAAATGTGTGTGTGTGCATAAAGCTGAGTTATGATCACAGAATCTGGTGATGATGAAATAGTTTGCAGTGAGATTTACTCACATACTTCTGGCAATACTCGTGCAGCCCTACAAATGAACTGAGATTTCCACACAAAGGATCTTTAGCAAGTGTGCAGAGCAATGTTGATTTAAAATAGTAATTTGAAGGTTGGATATTTGTAAACCTTTTTTTGTTTATATATTAATAATTTAATATATACCCTCGCACCTCCACAGAGAGCCCCCCCCCCCCCCACACATCAAACCCCAACTCAACCCCTGAACGTTACACTCTAACGGAGAGTCCTACACAACAAACGAAAATGTATTTATTATTAAAAAAATATATTTTTTTAACATTTAAAATATATATATATATATTATAGGATTTGTACATTTCGAATATTCAGTTAACCGTTTTTTTGGGGGTCGAATATTCGAATATACATTTGCTTTCAAATTCCCATCCCTAGTTAATGTCAGAGATGACGAGAAACAATCCATTGATAATCTGGAACTTTAACTTTGATCAGATGTTTAACAGCTCCTTCATCTCCCTCACAGCTCATCAGTACTGACAGCATCTCCACTGACTCATGGAGCACAGAGTGAGTCTGTTATATCTCATCTCAGCTCTTAAGGTTGCCTTTTTGGTAGGTCAGGTACATTTGGCCAAAAAGGGGTGGAGCACCAAGATTGGTCCATAACCAAAGGCGAATCACTTCAATACGCAATCACATCCCATAGGCAGACTGTGGTAGGCTACGTGGGAGGCATGGTTTCCCTTATTCTGCTCTGTGACTGCAGAGCTGCTAGAAGTCCTTCTCTGGGGGATAGACCCATGCATTGGAGGAGAACTTCATTTTACTAGATGTTATGTTTGCGTGATTATTCATAATGGATAGAAAGCCATATTTTGGAGGAGAGTTAGCTTGTCTGTTTCTCTTGTGATTCTAATTTTCATATTTTTTTAAATGTTGCATTGCTCAAATTAACAATTGTGTGAAAATGAAAGGATAAAGAACAAAAACCAGACCAAGCCAGGCCAGCTGTTTTCCCCCATCTGTTTGCTAAGTCAAGCTAAGCAGCTGCTCATGGTAGCATGATGACATACAGATGTGATGATATACCAGCCATTAGTCTACAAACTAAAAAACATCACATAAAAAACATTAAAATAAAAAACAGACTACCTTTCCCACTCTTCTGTAAAATCCCATATGTCTGTTTTAGATTAGATTAGATAGAGCTTTATTGTCTCCTTTAGGAGAAATTTGTCTTGGGCATCGAGATAATAAACATAAAACATTTAGGACAATCAGTCATAGATACAGAACAGAGATCACATATCACATGGCAAAGAAACAAACAAGCAACATACAGGTACAGAACTTTCCCTATTGCAGATACATCAATCAAATATTGCACTTTCCCTATTGCATTCATACATAATCAAATATTGCACTTTTCCCTATTGTATTACACAAATCAAATATTGCACTTTCCCTATTGCACCTATGCATAGTGTCCGTCAAATTGCACATATCCCTATTGTATTCATACCTATTTACACATATTGCACTTTCCCTATTTAACCTTCTCGATTGCACAAACTACACTGTAAACATTGCACCTCCCAACAACTCCTAACACCGCATCATCACAATTGTTTCTGACTGTTCAGCAGCTTGATTGACAGTGGAATAAAGGAAAACTTATACCTGTTCAATTTACAGTTTGGTAATCTATACCTTCTGCCGCAACTCAAACTCTAAACAGGATGTGTTTGGGGTCGCATGTGATTTTACGGCCTTGCTGTTAGAGTTGATTACTAAAGTGTGGCTTTGCATGTTCAGCTGGCCTTCTATAGTTGATGGAAGAATGAAATAGCCTGCAGTCAGTGGGTAACATCACTGATCTGTTGGGATTCCCCAGTGAGAGAATCACCTCCCTGTGTTTAATACAATACTGCTGAACCAGCAGAGACCCCTTACTGACCTGAGGGTCTCCAGTCTGCAGTCTGGACTCTCCAGAAGATCTCTCAGCAGCTCCACTCCTGAATCCTTCAGAGCGTTCGTACTCAGGTCCAGCTCTCTCAGATGGATGTTGGACTTCAGAGCTGAGGCCAGAGCAGAACAGCTGATCTCTGACAACCTGCAGCCCCTCAGTCTGAATAAAGAAAACATGATGTAACTTTAGAAAACAATGTTCCTGTTAGAAATAACTCCAGGTTTAATAATCTGATCAGAGTTAAACAGGGTTTGAATTAGGGATGGGAATGATGAATCGAATATTCAAAATGATTCAGGTATTGGAATATGAGTTATGAATATTTGTATTGTACTTAAAAAAGAATATGGGAGGGGTGCCTAAGTTGATTACTTATTATCAAATGGATTAATTAAATGCATACAACCGTGCCATTTTAAATATCTTAATTAAGAAAAGAAAATAACACGCATAACGTTACCAGGGCTCAGCCCAGAGGACGATGCTCTGACGTCATCACCCTCGCACATTTGTCATATGTTTACAAAAAACTATATATATGTTAAAACTTTTCTCGTTCTTAATATAAACTATATTTAAGGTCGATATGTGTTGACTTTAATTTAAAATAGCAGATCTCTGTAACCGGATATAGTTTTTTGGCTTAGTGAACGGGTCTCTCAGGGAGGCGTGTGGCGCAGGGAGTTAGTGCGCTGATCTTCGAATCAGAGGATAGCAAGTTCGAGCCCCACTGCAGTCAGCATGTCGTTGTGTCCCTGAAGACACTTCACCCCAAATTGCTCGTGTGTGTGTGTGAGACCACCCGACCCGTCCTACACGGAGCCTGTTTCTTAAACCTTGCTAAAAGTATGCGAGTGCAATGCATAAAGCTGAGTTATGATCACTGAATCTGGTGATGATTAAATAGTTTACAAATGAACTGAGATTTCCACACAAATGATCTTAAGCAAGTGTGCAGAGCAATATTGATTTAAAATAGTAATTTGAAGGTTGGATATTTGTAAACCTTTTTTTTTTAATATATTAATAATTTAATATATACCCTCGCACCTCCACAGAGAGCCCCCCCACATATAAAACACCAACTTAACCCCTGAACGTTACACTCTAACGGAGAGTCCTACACAACAAACAAAAATGTATTTATTATTAAAAATATATATTTTTCTTTAACATTTAAAAAATATATATATATTATAGGATATGTAAATTTCGAATATTCGGTTAACCGTTTTTTTGGGGGTCGAATATTCGAACATACATTTGCTTTCAAATTCCCATCCCTAGTTAATGTCAGAGATGACGAGAAACAATCCATTGATAATCTGGAACTTTAACTTTGATCAGATGTTTAACAGCTCCTTCATCTCCCTCACAGCTCATCAGTACTGACAGCATCTCCACTGACTCATGGAGCACAGAGTGAGTCTGTTATATCTCATCTTAGCTCTTAAGGTTGCCTTTTTGGTAGGTCAGGTACAATTGGCAAAAAATGGGTGAGGCACCAAGATTGGTCCATAACCAAAGGCGAATAACTTCAATACGCAATCACATCCCATAGGCAAACTGTGGTAGGCTATGTGGGAGGCATGGTTTCCCTTATTCTGCTCTGTGACTGTAGAGCTCCTAGAAGTCCTTCTCGGGGGATAGACCCATGCATTGGAGGAGAACATCATTTTACTAGATGTTATGTTTGCGTGATTATTCATAATGGATAGAAAGACATATTTTGGAGGAGAGTTAGCTTGTCTGTTTCTCTTCTGATTCTAATTTTCATATTTTTAAAAGTCTGCATTGCTCAAATTAACAATTGTGTGAAAATTAAAGGGTAAAGAACAAAAAACAGAAAAAAAACAGCTGTTTTCCCCCATCGGTTTGCTAAGTCAAGCTAACCAGCTGCTCATGGTAGCATGATGACATACAGATGTGATGATACAGTATACCAGCCATTAGTCTACAAACTAAAAAACATCACATAAAAAACATTAAAATAAAAACAGACTACCTTTCCCACTCTTCTGTAAAACCCCATATGTCTGTTAGAGAGTTGATTTCTAAAGTGTGGCTTTGCATGTTCAGCTGGCCTTCTATAGTTGATGGAAGAATGAGAGAGCCTGCAGTCAGTGGGTAACATCACTGATCTGTTGGGATGCCCCAGTGAGAGAAACACCTCCCTGTGTTTAAGGCAAGGCAAGGCAAGTTTATTTATATAGCACCTTTCAACACAAGGTAATTCAAAGTGCTTTACAAAAATGGAAGACATTTTAAAAATGGCATTTAAAATCAGTCATTAAAAAGGAAAGATAATAAAATAAAGATTAAAAGAAAAAATACATGGATAAAAGTTAAAAGTTACAGTGCAGTTTAAGATGTGAATAGTTCAATTAAAAGCAGCGGCAAAAAGAAAAGTCTTCAGCCTGGATTTTAAAGTAGTAAGAGTTGCAGCGGACCTGCAGGTTTCTGGGAGTTTGTTCCAGATATTTGGAGCATAATAACTGAATGCTGCTTTACCATGTTTAGTTCTGACTCTGGGGACAGAAAGCTGACCAGTCCCTGAAGACCTGAGGGTTCTGGATGGTTCATAATTTAGCAGTAGGTCAGACATGTATTTTGGGCCTAAACCATTCAAAGCTTTATAAACCAGCAACAATATTTTGAAATCTATTCTTTGACACACAGGAAGCCAGTGTAAAGACTTCAGAACAGGAGTGATGTGATCCACTTTCTTAGTGTTAGTGAGGACTCGAGCAGCGGCGTTCTGAATTAGCTGCAGCTTTCTAATAGATTTTTTAGTGAGGCCTGTAAAGACACCATTGCAGTAGTCGAGTCTACTGAAGATAAAAGCATGGACAAGTTTTTCCAAATCCTGCTGTGACATTAGTCCTTTAATCCTAGATATGTTCTTTAGGTGATAGTAGGCTGATTTAGTAACTGTTTTAATGTGACTGTTGAAACTCAGGTCAGAGTCCATGACTACACCTAGATTTCTGGCTTTATCTGTTGTTTTGAACATTGCAGACTGAAGCTCAGCGCTAACTTTTATACGTTCTGCCTTGGCTCCAAAAACCATTACCTCAGTTTTATCTTTGTTTAATTGGAGAAAGTTCTGACACATCCAGTCATTGATTTGTTCAATGCACTTACTCAGTGTTTGAATTGGAGCATAATCTCCTGGTGAAATTGTTACGTAAATTTGTGTGTCATCCGCATAGCTATGGTAACTTATTTTGTTGTTTTTCATTATCTGAGCCAGTGGTAGCATGTAGATGTTAAAGAGAAGAGGCCCCAAGATGGAGCCTTGAGGTACCCCACATGTCATATTTGTCAACTCAGATGTGTATTTACCTATAGAAATAAAGTTTTTTCTGTCCTTTAAGTAGGACTCAAACCAATTTAGAACTGTTGCCGAAAGTCCCACCCAGTTTTCTAGTCGGTCTAGTAATATGTTGTGGTCAACAGTGTCAAATGCAGCACTGAGATCTAATAATACTAACACTGAAGTTCTGCCACTGTCTGTGTTTAAGTGGATGTCATTGAAGACCTTTACAAGAGCAGTCTCAGTGCTGTGGTTTGGACGAAATCCTGACTGGAACACATCCAAAGAGTTATTTAAATGCAAGAAGTTACTCAACTGTTGAAATACTACTTTTTCAATGATTTTACCTAGAAATGGCAGGTTTGATATTGGCCTGTAATTGTTCATTACTGAGGCATCTAGATTATTCTTTTTTAAGAGCGGTTTAATGACTGCAGTTTTCAGGGCCTCTGGAAAAATACCTGAGTGAAGAGATGTGTTTACTATATGAAGTAGATCTGAGGCCATGCAAGGAAAAACATCTTTGAAAAATCCTGTTGGAATAATATCAAGGCAGCAGGAGGAGGATTTCAGAAGTTGAATAATGTCCTCTAAGTTTTTACCATTAATCTGATGGAATTGTGTCATGGTGTTTGAATTGATATTAGGTGGACATAGGGACAAAACATTTGCTGTACCTGATGTAGAGGCACTGACTGCTTGTCTAATTTTCTGAATTTTGTCAGTGAAGAAGGAGGCAAAATCATTGCACGCCCTGGTGGATAGAAATTCAGAGGCTACTGACACTGGGGGGTTAGTTAGTCTGTCGACGGTAGCAAACAAGGCACGTGCGTTGTTTTTGTTTTTGGTAATGATGTCAGAGAAGAAAGACTGTCGTGCGTTTTTCAATTCCAAATTATAAAGGCCAAGTCTCTCTTCATAGATTTCAAAGTGAACCTGGAGATTTGTTTTTCGCCATCTACGTTCAGCTTTTCGACACTCTCTTTTTTCTGTTCTCACGGTCATGGCCTTTCTCCATGGAGATATTTTCTTGCTAATCACTTCCTTTACCTTAGTTGGAGCAATGGTATCTATAACATTTTTAATTTTTGAATTAAAATGAATACAATACTACTGAACCAGCAGAGACCCCTTACTGACCTGAGGGTCTCCAGTCTGCAGTCTGGACTCTCCAGAAGATCTCTCAGCAGCTCCACTCCTGAATCCTGAAGAGCGTTGTGACCCAGGTCCAGATATCTCAGATGGAAGTTGGACTTCAGAGCTGAGATCAGCGCAGAACAGCTGATCTCTGACAACCTGCAGAAACTCAGTCTGAATAAAGAAAACATGATGTAACTTTAGAAAACAATGTTCCTGTTAGAAATAACTCCAGGTTTAATAATCTGATCAGAGTTAAACAGGGTTTGAATTAGGGATGGGAATGATTCATCGAATATTCAAAATGATTCAGGTATTGGAATATGAGTTATGAATATTTGTATTGTAATTATTATTGTTTTTATGGGAGGGGTGCCTAAGTTGATTTCATATTATCAAATGGATTAACTAAATGTTTACGACCGTGCCATTTAAAATATCTTAAGAAAAATATCAACAACAAAAAAACACGTGTAACGTTACCAGGGCTCAGCACAGAGGACGATGCTCTGACGTCATCACCCTCGCACATTTGTCATATGTTTACAAAAAAATATATATATATATGTTAAAACTTTTCTCGTTCTAATATAGACTATATTTAAGGTCGATATGTGTTGACTTTAATTTAAAATAGCAGATCTCTGTGACCAGATATAGTTTTTCGGCTTAGGAACGTGTCTCTGCTGCGATCAGTGTGTGTGTGCGTGTGTGTGTGTGTGTGTGTGTGTGTGTGTGTGTGTGTGTGTGTGTGTGTGTGTGTGCCAAACCCCCCCGACCCGTCCTGTAACACGGAGCCCGTTTCCTAAGCCATGCTAAATGTGTGTGTGTGCATAAAGCTGAGTTATGATCACTGAATCTGGTGATGATGAAATAGTTTGCAGTGAGATTTACTCACATACTTCTGGCTATACTCGTGCAGCCCTACAAATGAACTGAGATTTCCACACAAATGATCTTTAGCAAGTGTGCAGAGCAATGTTGATTTAAAATAGTAATTTGAAGGTTGGATATTTGTAAACCTTTTTTTTTTTTTATATATTAATAATTTAATATATACCCTCGCACCTCCACAGAGAGCCCCCCCCCCACATATCAAACACCAACTTAACCCCTGAATGTTACGCTCTAACGGAGAGTCCTACACAACAAACGAAATGCATTTATTATTAAAAATATATATATTATAGGATATGTACATTTCGAATATTCGGTTAACTGTTTTTTTGGGGGTCGAATATTCGAATATAAATTTGCTTTCAAATTCCCATCCCTAGTTAATAGAGTGTTGCAGGGACGAGTCCTAAAACCCGGAAGTGAGTCAGCATTTCACCACTTCCTGTTCCCTCGTCTCAGAGCCAATGGGATTTCTCCATAGGATTTTGGAAAATAGCTGGAAATAAGGTCTGTGTTTGATACAAATTTAAGAGATGGATCACGATTTGTTCTGCGACTTTAAACCCATCAGCAGTGACCCCACTGGTGATTTCTGAAGAGTTGACTTGTCTGAAAAACGATGGTTGTTAACATGTGGCTGAATAGGACTACAGAAGTTGTGGAGGACGTTGTACGTCATTACGCTGAACACGTAAACACTCATGCTAAGTTTGTTTGCCCTGTTCTGCTTGAAAGCAAGTACCTGCCTCCTGCAAACTGTTCAAACAAATGCTTCAACTTGTACCATTTAGAATCTGTATGTTTGAATATGGATCTTAAGTTGGCGTGACGTTGAAGTCGTGCTGCTGTACTCGGCTGTAGTTCCTTTATAGCATAACGTTAGCATTTTGCTTCTGGCCATTACATTTATGATTCGAACATTATAAAAGTAGGGTAGACATGTGGAGATTATCCGGCTGAACAAAACGTGCATTTATCAAACAGGTTCGTTTTCCACAGACCTTATTTCGAGCTATTTTCCAAAATCCAATGGAGAAATCCCATAGCTTTTTTGTCGAGGGAACCAGCAGCTTACTTCCGGGTAAATACGTCATCCCTGCACCACTCTATGTCAGCGATGATGTAGAAAAAATCCATTGATAATCTGGAACTTTAACTTTGATCAGATGTTTAACAGCTCCTTCATCTCCCTCACAGCTCATCAGTACTGACAGCATCTCCACTGACTCATGGAGCACAGAGTTAGTCTGTTATATCTCATCTCAGCTCTTAAGGTTGCCTTTTTGGTAGGTCAGGTACAATTGGTAAAAAGGGGTGGAGCACCAAGATTGGTCCATAACCAAAGGCGAATAACTTCAATACGCAATCACATCCCATAGGCACACTGTGGTAGGCTATGTGGGAGGCATGGTTTCCCTTATTCTGCTCTGTGACTGCAGAGCTGCTAGAAGTCCTTCTCTGGGGATAGACCCATGCATTGGAGGAGAACATCATTTTACTAGATGTTATGTTTGCGTGATTATTCATAATGGATAGAAAGACATATTTTGGAGAGTTAGCTTGTCTGTTTCTCTTGTGATTCTAATTTTCATATTTTTAAAAGTCTGCATTGCTCAAATGAACAATTGTGTGAAAATTAAAGGTGGGGTAGGTAAGTTTGATTAACCGGCTCGAGATACACTTTTTGTTATATTCCATGGAATGTTCTTAACATCAAGTGCTTTGACAAAAAATCCATTAAAAAAATGTCATCTGTGGAAGCCGTAGTACTGTAAAAAGCACGACCAATCATTTTAGCCGGCCCGGCTAAAATAACTGGATGGCCTACCTGCCTGTCAGCCTTCCATCTGTGCACAAACTAATCTCGTGCCCTCATTGGTCATGTGTGCGTTCGTGTGTGTTGGAGGAGGGGCTCTGTAAGGAAGTGGCAGATTTTTTCCGGCTGTGTATTTTCAAATTCTAGCGCACTCGAGCTGGTTTCTCCAAAATTACCTACCCTACCTTTAAAGGATAAAGAACAAAAAACAGACCAAGCCAGGCCAGCTGTTTTCCCCCATCTGTTTGCTAAGTCAAGCTAACCAGCTGCTCATGGTAGCATGATGACATACAGATGTGATGATATGCCAGTCATTAGTCTACAAACTAAAAAACATCACATAAAAAACATTCAAATAAAAAACAGACTACCTTTCCCACTCTTCTGTAAAACCCCATATGTCTGTTAGAGAGTTGATTACTAAAGTGTGGCTTTGCATTTCCAGCTGGCCTTCTATAGTTGATGGAAGAATGAGAGAGCCTGCAGTCAGTGGGTAACATCACTGATCTGTTGTGATTCCCCAGTGAGAGAAACACCTCCCTGTGTTTAATACAATACTGCTGAACCAGCAGAGACCCCTTACTGACCTGAGGGTCTCCAGTCTGCAGTCTGGACTCTCCAGAAGATCTCTCAGCAGCTCCACTCCTGAATCCTGCAGATCGTTGAAACCCAGGTTCAGCTTTCTCAGATGGATGTTGGACTTCAGAGCTGAGGCCAGAGCAGAACAGCTGATCTCTGACAAACTGCAGTCCCACAGTCTGAATAAAGAAAACATGATGTAACTTTAGAAAACAATGTTCCTGTTTGCAATAACTCCAGGTTTAATAATCTGATCAGAGTTAAACAGGGTTTTAATGTCAGAGATGATGTAGAAACAATCCATTGATAATCTGGAACTTTGATCAGATGTTTAACAACTCCTTCATCTCCCTCACAGCTCATCAGTACTGACAGCATCTCCACTGACTCATGGAGCACAGAGTGAGTCTGTGGAAGCTCAAACACTCTCCCTCACACATTCACCTTCTCTTTGTTATTCTGATCAATATTCAGTCATTAGCAACAGTGGACAAAATAACAATAATATTCTATTTGTTCTCAGGGAAATTCAGTAAATCATAAACACAAATAGATTTATATGAACTGCAGTCAGTGAACTGACGTGAGAGCTTCCAGTCTGCAGTTTGGACTCTTTAGTCCAGAACTCAGCAGCTTCACTTCTGAATCCTGCAGAGGGTTCTCACTCAGGTCCAGATCTCTCAGATTGGAGGGGTCAGACTTCAGAGCTGAGGCCACGACTTCACATTCAGTCTCTGAGAGTATACAGCCAGTCAGTCTATAATAACATATAAATTACAACATGTGTTAAAAAGAGGAAACATTATATTAACCTCAAGCATTTGAAGAAAAAATATTTGACATATGTTCTGATTGATATTTGCTGTTAGTCCATTTAATATGATATATAATAATAAGAGTTGAATGTGTTGTCAGTGTGATCTGATCACATGTCTGTGCTCCTGCTGTCACTGACTGTTACCAAAGAAACAGAAATTAAATTAATTAAATCACAATATTAGAGATGCACATATTTCAATGTGGATGTGAATGATGAATGGAGGATGTTTTGGCTTCTCTGAGCATCTGAACATTTATTGTAGAAACAAACACAATTAACAAACCAATAAAGTTTCAATATTTTCATCTGAATACCATCAGATGTTCCCAGTATATCAGCATTAATACATAACTCTGTTATTGGTGGGACATTATATAGATCTTATTTTAAACTCTTAACACATTGTGATAAAGACGTGTGTTTAATGATAAAGAAACTACTAGAAAGTAATAAGTGCTTTCTCTGATAACTGTAAGTCCTGCTGTGTGGTGTGATCACATGCTGAGAAACCTCTAAAGTCCTTCATGTGTTTGACATGTCGCCTCCATCACTCAATATGAAGAGAGGAACGCTTCAATTTAACTATTATTATAAATAAATAGAAGAACAGTGTTGGTTTATTTTGCTCTCAGTATTTAAACAGCAGAAATGTTATCGTGTTCATTTGAATAATTAAACTTCTGATCCACATTAGTTTATAAAGTTAATCACATCTGGACTTACTTGGCCTTCCTGGAGTTCCTCACAGCTGGAAGCAGTCTCCGTTGTCCCTCATCTGATGTGTTGTACTGACTCAGGTTCAACTCATCCAGAACCTCCTCTGACATCTGCAGCATGTAGGCCAGAGCAGAGCAGTGGATCACAGAGAGTCTCTTTGATCTGTTCTCTGACTTCAGGAACTCTGTGATCTCCTGATGTACTGAGTGGTCCTTCATCTCTGTCAGACAGTGGAAGATGTTGATCATCCTGTCAGGAGAGATATCCTCACTGTTCATCTCCGTCAGGTTGCTGATGGCTCTCTGGATGATTTCTGGCTGGTTGTCTTTGTAACTCAGCTGGCCTCCTAAGAGTCTCCGGTTGGACTCCAGAGAGAGGCCGTGGAGAAAGCGGACAAACAGGTCCAGGTGGCCATTTTTACTTCTGAGGGATTTCTCCATGGCTCTCTTCAGGAAGACATCCAGGGATGAGTAATCCTGATCACTGCTGCGTTTATAGTCACTCTTCAGGAAGTCCTTCAGTACCTTTGTGTTCCTGTTGGTGTAACAGTGGAACATGTAGGCTGCAGCCAGAAACTCCTGAATGCTCAGATGAACAAAGCAGTAGACTGTTTTCTGGAAGATCACTCTCTCTCTTTTGAAGATCTCTGTACAAACTCCTGAGTGCACCAAGGCCTCGGTGACACCAAGACCACAGCGCTCCAGGTCTTCTTGGTAGAACATGATGTGTCCTTTCTCCAGATGTTCAAACGCCAGCCTCCCCAGCTTCAGAAGAAGCTCCCTGTCAGCCTCCGTCAGCTGCTGTGGACTCGTCTCATGTCCCTCTTCATACTTCTGCTTCTTCTTCTTGGTCTGGACCAGCAGGAAGTGTGAGTACATGTCAGTGAGGGTCTTGGGCAGCTCTCCTCTCTGGTCTGTAGTCAACATGTGGTCCAGAACTTCAGCAGTGATCCAGCAGAAGACTGGGATCATGCACATGATGTGGAGGCTCCTGGAGCTCTTGATGTGAGAGATGATTCTGCTGGACAGGTCTTCATCACTCGATCTCTTCCTGAAGTACTCCTCCTTCTGGGCGTCAGTGAAGCCTCGTACTTCTGTCACCCTGTCCACACACTCAGGAGGGATCTGATTGGCCGCTGCAGGTCTGGAAGTTATCCAGACGAGAGCCGAGGGAAGCAGCTTCCCCCTGATGAGGTTTGTCAGCAGCACGTCGACTGAGGACTGCTGAGAGACATCAGACACAACCTCATTGTTTCTGAAGTCCAGAGAAAGTCTGCTTTCATCCAGGCCGTCAAAGATGAGCAGCACGTTACAGACAGCCAGCTGCTCTGCTGTGACCTTCTGTAAGGTTGGATGGAAAACATGGAGCAGCCTGAGAAGACTGTACTGCTCACCTTTGATCAGGTTCAGCTCCCTGAAGGAGAGCGGGATCACCAGACTGACATCTTGGTTTTCCAAACCCTCGGCCCAGTCCAGAGTGAACTTCTGCACTGAGAAGGTTTTTCCAACTCCAGCGACTCCGTTGGTCAGGACCGCTCTGATGTGAGCCTGTTGGTCAGTTAAGGCTTTAAAGATGTCCTGGCACTTGATTGGAGTGTCATGGAGGGTCTTCTTTTTGGAAGCTGTCTCCAGCTGCCTCACCTCATGTTGGGTATTAACCTCTTCACTCTGGCCTTGTGTGATGTAGAGCTCAGTGAAGATGCTGTTCAGGAGGGTTTCACTTTCATCAGTTCCTTCAGTCACACGTTCACATCTCCTCTTCAGACTGAGCCTATGTTCATCTAAAACCTCCTGCAGACCACTATCTGCTGAAAGAGAAGGAAACATGAGAGAATCAGGAAAATGCGCTGAGAATCTAATTAAAAAACAGAGTTTAAATGTTTTATAAAACAGCTTAATGTCTATGCTCTACAACAGTATACCTAAACAAAAACAAATGAACCAGGAAGAGGAATAAAGCGCTGCATGAATTCGGCCTCTTACCTCGTACAGTTCTGGTCTGACTGGCAGGACTCCTCCTCTTCGCTCTGTGGAGATGAACACATCCTTTATAGCACTTTACATTAGTGGAGCTGACTCTCACCAATGGGCAGAGCGTCACTTTACACTCAAGATGAAATGTTTCACGCTGCACGAATACGCAGGTGACATGAATTTCACATCTTCACTTCCTGTGTGTTGCCAGACACAGATCTGGGGTTTTGCATTGACTCTACATGTAATCTCACAAAACTCTGTTATATATATATATTCTTTTGTTTTGCCTGTCCTTGTTTGTCTACCCTCCCTCATACTGTAAAGCTAGGGCTGTGCAATTATGGCAAAAATCATAATCACGATTATTTGGGTCAATAATTGATATCACGATTATTAAATACGATTATTCATTGACTTTAAAAAAACATCCATTTATTGAACTTTAAAACAAATACAAATAATAATTTGAACAGTATCTTTTTAACTGTTGATTACCCTGAACGTATAATTCAACTGAAAAACCAATACAAAAATAAATGAAATAAATGATACATTTATATTTACATTTAAATAAATAATATCAAAATAATAAATAATACCAATAAACAAGATCAACAAATATTTTGGAGCGCACTTCCACAAGCTACTAAACATATATAAATATGATAAATACAAATAAATGAGACCAAAATTAATTCGATCAAATATGTTGCAGTGCAGTCACAACCTAGCAAAGCAAAATAATTGTTTTTTTCGATTATGTTGTTTTCGTAATTGTGGCAGGCCAAAATCGTAATTGCGATTAAAATACGATTAATTGCACAGCCCTAGTAAAGCGTCTTTGAATTCCAGAAAAGCACTATATAAATATAATTTATTATTATATCTGCTAATGCTAAACACAACCAGCTCACCAGGTTATCACTATTATTAATAAACATCTTAATAATACACAAACATGCCCAAGTAGTGAATAATGTTAGACGATATATTTAGTTTTTAGTTAGTATTTATCAATATTTGTGCCATTTAAAACCATGTAATGCCACAGATACAATGATTGCATATTGAAATATCCTTAATATATTAGGTTTTATGAAAGCTGAATCCTCTTCAGGTTAGTTTACAGCAGAAACTCTTACTTTGTGTCTGAGGGTCCAGGTTCATTTCTGAAGTCTGGAAACCATTCTTTAGACCAGTCACTCTTCAGAGACAGACCGCTGGAGACTGAAGGTGTGTCCTCTTCCTCATCTTTTAAATCACTCATCTTCCACACACACACACACACACACACACACACACACACACACACACACACACACACACACACACACACACACACACACACACACACACACACACACACACTACACACACACACACACACACACACACACACACACACACACACACACACACACACACACACACCACACACACACACACACACACACACACACACACACACACACACACACACACACACACACACACACACACACACACCACACACACACACACACACACACACACACACACACACACACCACACACACACACACACACACACACACACACACACACACACACACACTATAATAACACACTTTTTTCAATCCAAACCAGCATAGTAATAAACTTGGTTGGTCAGACTTCAGATGCTTCAGACAGGCCGCTCTCCATTTTGACTGCGCTGTCACATGTTATGTAACTCTGATGAATCAGCTAACAGGAAATAAAAAGAGTTTGCAGAAGTCTCATTGGACTCTAGGACGCTGATTTCTAACAAAGAAGTTATGTTATCAGTCTAACAGAGTAAATAATGAATGTGTTTAAAGCAGATCCTGGTGTTAACACTCACCCTGTTGTTCTCCTTCTGCTCCGTCCAGCTGTAAAATGGCGTCTAGCAGTCTGACTTCTTAATTGGACTTTAACACCTTCACCTGTCTGCAACTCCTCCCTCTTTGTTTTATAACCAGCCTTATCAGCTGAACCAGTTCACATCCAGGGACTCTGTTCAGTGAGATAGAAATAGAGCTAAAAACAAGCTCAACAAAGTTATAGAAAACATGAATACCACAGTGTGAAAATAACCCAGTAAACATCCTGCATTCAAAACCTCTCTGAAGTTAAAGTGTTGAGGTATTTAAGTACTCTAGTGTTAAAGGTGGGGTAGGTAAGTTTGAGAAACCGGCTCGAGATACACTTTTTGTTATATTCCATGGAATGCTCTTAACATCCCGATAGCAATGAATATCTTAAGTGCTTTGACAAAAAATCCATAAAAAAATGTCCTCTGTGGAAGCTGTAGTACTGTAAAAAGCACGACCAATCATTTTAGCCGGCCCGGCTAAAATAACTGGATGGCCTACCTGCCTGTCAGCCTTCCATCTGTGCACAAACTTATCTCGTGCCCTCATTAGTCATGTGCGCGTTCGTGTGTGTTGGAGGAGGGGCTCTGTAAGGAAGTGGCAGATTTTTTCCGGCTGTGTATTTTCAAATTTTAGCGATCTCGAGTCGGTTTCTCAAACTTACCTACCCCACCTTTAACTGTGCATTCAATTGTTCCCTATTATATATATACATTTGTTTCTGGATTATTAACCCTGCTGCATTTATTGCATCTATTACTGTATTCTCCCAGAATATGAATGGACTTTTTTGTTATGTTTGGCACCAAAACACATTTCTTTCATTGATTTATGATTTCAAAGTTCTAGCCCACCATTGAACAAATAAAACATCAAATAAAAAGTGAACCATTGATGCCTGAGCTGGACCGATGTTATCCTCACCATTTTGTTTATCTTCCTGCACATGATAAACTCAAACTCTATATGTTTTCATTTCACTGTAAATTGAGTTTTTCCTTAGCAGTCTCTTCCTCCACCGTCACTACATATACACACATTACCTTTAGTCTGTGTTTTCAGTTCTTTCATCATTAGTTTTAGCTAACAAGTACAAGATCTGAGTACTTCTACTTTTACTCAAGTACCAGATCTGAGTACTTCTACTTTTACTCAAGTACAAGATCTGAGTACTCAAGTACAAGCAGTGGCGGCGCCAGGGTATGGCTGGGGTAGGCTACAGCCATACCAAGAAATTGCTTAGCCCCACCATGAAAAATGATGTTAAAGTAAGCAAAATAAAGTCCGCCAACTGGCGCGGAGTAAATTGTACAGACAGCAGTTAGTGAGATTGATTTCAGTAGCCACTTGTCTGGAAATACCGAAGACTAGAAACGGTTTTGAAAACCTTTGTCACGTAGTGTCTTCTCAATAAAACATCTTTGATAATGTCTTCTGGCCAATCAGAATCACGATAGCGGCGTGGTGTTGTTGCAGGAAGTCCCGACGGAGAATACTTTTGCTGTAGTACATCTCTATATACATCGATACAACATTACGTGTTGATAGAAATCAACACGTAATGAAATAAGACCCCACGGTTTGATGATTGATAGGTGTGTGGGCTGTCTTTCATTTTGACCCACAGAACAATGGGGGCTATCCACCCTTATCCACAATGTAAAGTAATTCACACAGCCTCTTCCCTCTTCTCTCTGTGAGGAGCAGCAGGTTCAGCTTTCAGAACAAAGTAACAACAAACTAAAATGGCATTCATTTTTTTAAATGTGTAGTAATAGATTTATGTATTTTTCTTCTCAAGAGAGTACCAGAATGTGTATTTTATGTTAGTATTTCAAAAAATCTCCTGGGGGAGAATCCCCCAGACCCCCCTGCAGGGGCGGCCCTGCGTGTATTACAAGGTAGGTTAACACATACGAGGAATTTGACTTAGTGTTTTGGTGCATATATGAAAATAAAACAAAACATTTAAAACACATAGGAAACTATTTATATCTCTGCTCTCTGCTGAGTTTCCCTCCATCCCATCAGACCCTTTCCCTCTCCACTTGCAGAGCCACAGCAGGAGACTTTCACACTAATCTAATATCACAGCAGCACATAACTCACCTGGGCAGCTTCTCCTCTTCCGGATTCCTGACTGGAGCCAGGTGGTGTGTTATCTGGGCCTCTGAGATTATATTCATATGTGGCTTCATGTGTTTTTACTTTACTTTCATTCATTTCTGTTCAATTCAATAGGTTTTTTCTGCAAAACGTGTGACATGTGTTGCCAAAGCACCACAATGAAGGACATTTAACAAAAAACGATTAGTAATTAAACTATTATTGGTACAATTTAAAATACTTTAAATGCAAGTCAAACAAAAGTACATCTGATAATAGATGTCTTAAAGAGATGTAAGGAGGCTAACATATATATATGTAATGCTCTAATCTACATACAGTATAATACAAAGATGTTTATCAAATAGAGATATATTAATAGGGGACTGCTATGTATCTATAAATATTAAAATAAATGAAAACATGGAGGTGGTGGTGCTAAGTATGCATGTAATATGGTTAGTACATGTGTTGTAGCATTATATATGTCCATGACCTACTGGTTGTATTTTTAAAACATCAGAGCTGAAGGAATTAGTAAATTAATCAATCAAATCAACACATTTATTTCAAGAAAATATGATTGTTTGAGTCACTTTTCAGGCAAACATTTTCAGCTTTTTATTGTCATTATTTGCTGGTTTTCTTAGTTTTTATCAGGATATGTAGTAAAGTATGTATTTTGTTTTTCAACAGTTTGTCAAAGGTTTGAGAATATGTCTTGGTTGTTATCGTGCTCTAGGTTCAGGAGACCCTATTGACTGCCTTTGCACATACAATAAAATGTGTAATGAGACAACTTCAGAAAGATAAATGTGTTCCTCTGCTGAGCTGGAAAGAGTCTTAATGGATTATCTCCACACGGTGTCACTGTAGCACTAAAGGTCCAACATGACCTCTGGCTCAGAGCATCACAAGTTGTGCTCTAGCAAAAATTAATCCCAATAAATCAAGTGAATAATGTATTCAAGGCATCAGAATTCAAATCAGTGCCAGCAAATTCAAACTTAGATTTAATTTAAATCTTTTAGTTCATGTTTGTGAAAAATCCACGAGTTATGACATGGAAATGTTTGGTTTGAATTATTAATATAATATAATAATTTGTATTGTCTTGTATTTCAGATTGGAACAACTCTGAATACCGGAGGAAGTTACAATCTGCAGAAACACCTCGTGACCGCGGATGGACATACACTGAGGTATTCCTGTTTTTAAGAAAACTGGTTATCAACTCGTGCCTCTGTTTTTATTTCTCTTATCTCTTGAAGGCACACACCACCAGCAACGCAGGCTTCTCCTCCTCCTCCCCCAACAGACCAGAGCCACTGACCTGGTAACACACACAGCCATATGGTACGTCCAGGACGGGACTCCATGCAGTAATTAGGGGGATGGTGCCGGACACTTGGCCCTGCTGCAGGGATTCATCTCCTCTCCTTAAAATCATGAAATGGTTTTACCCAAATGATCAGGTATGTGTTTTTTTAAAGATGCAGTGACTGAGGGGGAAGCAAAAAGGCAAGCTGTGTTGTTACACTGCTGTGCTCTCATTGTTCTAAAGCAGGTTGATTGTTTGTTATGGTCTCGACCCACACTGGCTGCGTTTGGGGAGTACACAGAGGTCTCTACAAATAAACAGACTGTCACACACACACACACACACACACACACACACACACACACACACACACACACACACACACACACACGCACACACACACACTGCCATTTTAACCTATGCCCCCGAGTCTGCTATTATCTCCCTCGTGCAGAAGTGTCGGTTTCGGCAGAGAAATTGACATTGTTGGATCTTGATACAGTGTTGCATCAGCATCTAATCTTCCACATTTCTGCGTGTGCGTGTCAACGTTTATTAAGGGGGATCCTGAGTCCTTGATTCAGCACATTTTTTAATTTGCAGTCACAGGGAGCTCTACTCTGTTGGCCGCTGCTGTCCGTCACTGCCTCAACCTCTCTCTGACAAGGAGATGAGGGGGGGAGGAGAGAGAGCCTGTGTGTGTGTGTGTATGTGTGAGAGAGAGAGAGAGAGGAGAAAGAGGGGGTTGGCTTTAGTGCGATGTGAATGGAATAGAATCAGCGCGAGAGGGAGAAAGAGGGAGGAGGAGGACGGCACAAATCAACCTGCCTCTTGACTTCAACAACAGAATAGAAGAGCCGGTAGACACAGAGATCGGGAAGTGTGTGTGTGTCTGTGTGTCGGTTCTGTTTTATTTGTACGCTTGGAGAGAGGAAGAGAGCGGCAGACGGGAGGAACTGAAGCAGGAGGAGGAGAAAGAGCCTCACCGTGGAGATAGATAGCAGAAAAATGCTGTCATGGGGAGAGAAGGGGAGGGAGTCGGCAGAGAGGAACAGGATGAAACAAGGCAGGGTCGAGCTGAGCTGAAATGTGGAGGTAAGCCTTTTTCTTTCTGTAATGAGGTTACTGAGGATTCACATTCCTGCCTGCCCGTGTCCTCTTCCTGATGATAATGAAATCAGATGGATGGATCCGCACACCGTGTTTGCCACATACCTCTGTGCAGGCATGCTCTTATGCTCAGAGACAATGTGTGAGAGCTGTGTAGAGGATATTAAATAATGGCTTGGCTTTATCATATCCCCGTCCAGCTTGTCCTTCCTCTGCCTCTCTACGCATTGTGTCGCTGCCAGCTTACAAATGCATTTTCACTCAGCCAGCCCTTCACATAGCATTTACACGCGACGTTGTAGGTTTGAATCCAGCTCACAACCTTTGTCGCATTTCATCCCCGGCCTTCCCCCCCCCCCCCCCCCCCCCCTCCACCCTCCCCTCTCCTCCTCCTTCTCCCGACATTAACCCCCCCCCCCCCCCCCACATCATCTTCTCCTGTCTCTCTCCGTTGTGCACCCTCCGATGAGACAGGGATTGTCTCAGAAAACGCAGTTGTGACATTGTCAAGACGCCACTGCGAAAGCCTCGCCATGGAGCGCTTTTTTCGGCTGCAGGACTCAGAGATGAGGGCAAGGTGGAGGGGAGGAGGAGGGGAGGAGGAGGGGGAGAAGGTGGGGAGGGGAGGCATGGATGGAGGGACACTGAGAGAATGAAAGGGGAGACAAGAGAGAAAGAAGATGCAGTAACAAAAAGAAGAACAGGGTTTATTTTTCCTAGATCTTTGATTTTCTAAGACAACAAAAGGCCAGTTTGTGTTGATGGAGAGCTTTGTGAGTCTACTGTGCACAAACAATGATGGCATGGAGAACCACAACCAAGGGATTGGGGTGTTGTTTTCAAGGTGGCAGAGAAAAATGAGGGCTGCGTGAGTCAGGCCTCCCCCTCCTCAGCCCCCTCTCTACCCCCTGCACTCTCCAATTTAGGACGGGGCTGTGTGTTTACGAGACATTTGGGTTTCAGGGGATGGATAAGGCTGCTGAAGGGAAAGAAAGGCAGGGATGGAGAGCTGGGGGGGGTGGGGGGGTGGAGACAAGCAGCTTACATAAGCCAGTGCACTCAGAGGACAGGCCATTTAATTTACATTGAGCTGCATAGCTACCTCATTCAATGTGGTATTCACTGTGGTTGACATTAGCATTTTTAACAATAAATGCAGTTCCACCTGACGTGAAGGAGGGATAAGTGAGTGTGACCTGAAGGCATTGTGTGAGTGTTCCTGACTGGCAGGAGGGTGTGATGTTTTCCATCAGGGTCAACTTTGAATGGGTTTTCCTGTACATGCAGTTATTCTTTATGGTGAATGCATGACATCACGGCGCTAACAGTATGCAGCTGATCAGCCAACACTGACTTTTGTTCTGCTGCCAAACACGGCGCTGCGTTTACTCGGCAGTATGTGTCAGAATAGTCGAATTCTTACTCAAGCAGTATACCTTTTATCTATAAAATACTAACCATACCTTAATCCAGAGTGTTATTTGTCAAAGCAGTGGCACAGATTCAACATGTAAGGCCTTTTACAGTAACACTGCTATAACTGAAGCCACTTTTAGTCCATAATTATCCCCATGAAAATGGAATGATTGATTTTTTGCCAAACACTACTGCTTTATTAATTGCCCTCTCTCGTAAAGAAGTGTTTCCCAAATCATAATGAAATGCGCTCAATTGGTAAAGTAGTTTAGCAATTAGCGCCCGTTCGTTTTCGTTATTTTCCATAATTGAATCACCTCCAACATGTATGACCGTAACGTGTCAGCCATTATGTTATTAGTAAGGAATACATATTTTTTTCAGTGATGATAAGAGATAATAGATGTGTGGATTAGGGCTGAAAATAATGAGTTCATTTCAGAATTTGCCATTTTGATTAATCTGTTTTTCTCAATTAACTTTTTTATAGTTTGGCTGATTAAATCATAATTTAGCAGAGCACAAGTTGATATTTAGATTTCTTGTTTTACCCAACAGTGTAAAACCCAAGTTTATATAGTTTACTATCATAGCAAAATAAATGAATAGAAACTCGTTTTCTTACCTCACTTATCGTTTCTGCTTGATACAATGAAATTCAGAATATAAGCACATTTTGAGTTTTATTTGACACTTGACGATCGGTGGTTTCTGCCTGACTGAGGGAACAGTCGCACTGGAGCTAACACAGCTCAAGTTTAAAATGTGAAACAACCCAACAGAAAAGACTCCCGTACTTTTTTTGGCCCAAGCCCTTAGATATAAACGAAAATGTCCATGACCCAAAATAGCATACATGCGCAAGAGTTCTGCTATTTTAGATTAATAACTTACATCCGAGGGCCGGCTCTTCCTCTGAAAGGCTTCTTCTGTGGTGCTATTCCAGGTTGAGTAGGAGGGGAGCCGAGTCAGAGGAGACTCTTCAATCGATCGGCCTACTTTTATTTCCTGCACCAAACGAGCCAACTGAGCTTGTGTGTGTGTACGGTACATGTGTGTGTGTGTGTCATATTGTGGATTCAGATTCTGTTCCTATTGTCTAGCAGAGCCGTTCAAATAATCTTAAACGCTCCATCAGTCAACTGCAACCCCTGCCATTAAAAACAGTCATTATTGTTGTAAAAGCAAATTATAGAGCGATACTTAAGACTTTCCGAACACAGCCATGTTGTTGTCGTTTGCCGTTGAAATGCAGGTATGTGCTTGCACTGAATAATGATGATAACCGCGTGTTAGCGGCATCACAGTTCTGCGGTAAGATTGAGTCACTGATGCTTTTTGTCTAAAAGGATTTAAACTTTAGCTCACATTGTTTGTCCTGCTTTTGTAAATCTCCATGTCCACAAAACATCAGCTTCAGCCAATAGCCGTTACTTGATAATACAAGAAAAAAACAGATTACAAAAAAGTTCATTTGAAACTTACAGAACATCCATGTCTGAACCCAGCATAGAAACCAGCAAAGTGACTTTGTTCTGTCTTTGCACTCAGTCATTATGATTGCACGTTGCAAGGTTACCGGGCAGATTTTGTTCTGCTCTGAGTCAGCATCCTATCATTCCTCTCATTTGGAGCCATTTTGCACGGCTACACCCCGGCGGGCTCCCTGTGGGGGGGCTCAGCGAGGGGGGGCCTCCTCCTCATCAAATGGCAGGATGTTGGCAGTGTAAGCCTCCGGTGGATCCTCACAGCTGGGGCTCTCTGTTGTCACCTGGCCCCTGTTGACCACTGCTCTTAAAGTTTCAGGCCTCATTGGTTTGGTCCGAGGCTTGCTGCGGTTTTATTTCTGTCTAGTAGTTCTTTCAGCTCTGCTCTGTTGAGATTATGACAAATATTCAGTGTTATCATTGTGGGAGTTAATTCTCTGTGGCAGCAAAGTCTCTAGTCTCTTTAGAAAAATGTCCATTTGCAGACTTTAAAAATGTCCCTGGACAATTCAGTGAAATGTTTAAAATGACACAAAGGAATAGTAGTCATTAATATCCTTTCTGAAAGCCATCGACTGTGTGAACAAGGAAACGAGGTCCTTCAAGTACAAAGAACGTTCTCATTGTTGATGAATTGGTCCTGTTTAAATAAATGATGTCGTAATGGTTTGGATAATCATTGTACTTTCAATTGAGCCAGTAAAAGAGAACAAAAAATGTGATTTTCAACAAAACCCTGATGTAATAGTCCTAAAATATGCAGAAGCTGCTTCCTTCATGACACATATTTATGTAAGCATCTGCTTTTATACTCAAAATCTCTCAACATAATCCGCGTTTGCATGTTATAAAATGCCCCCTTTCAGAAATACATCGGAGCTTATTGTTCTTAATCACAATGTCCCTCTCAGTTATGTCATACATACATTAAACCATCAAGTGGTGCAGTGGCTCTTTCTCATTGTTCACGTTGCTATTACAGGAGGAGTGCACTCAGGGGCATTCAGAGGCTCTGAAAGCAGACCAGGACCAACCATTCATGCTCGCACCATGTCACTTCATCGCCATACTTGGCAGATAATAAAAGGCTGAAAACATCCCGGAGAGAAGTGTAAAAATACCCTCATATTCTATTCTGGAAATATTAGAGACCATCAATGTATTTACTTAAGACTGAGGGGCCTCTTTGTTCTGTCACAACTATGAGGAGGAAGTTGCAACCTCAACTGTTTCATTTACATTTAAAAGGCGGCGATAATGAAGAAGTGAGAGGAGAGAGGCTTTCAGAGTGTCTAACCTTACAGCACCAAACAGAAACCCCTCGCTGACGTCTGCTTGGAGTTCTGCCACACTTCTCACATTCTCTGCCATTTCTATTTAACATGACACAAATATGTGCCTTGCAATCACATTGTTAATGTGTCAATTTCATACCTTTCAATAAATAAAAACAGAAATATATGGGCCCCAGGCACACCGATAAACTTCTGAGCCGGTTCTTTCTGTAATGGCTTAGTGAATCATTCCATGCAAGCATTAGAGCACGCTATAGTAATTCACACGATGCATCGCGGTCTCCTGGTGACGCACGGTGTCGTGTGTTTTCATACACAACCTGCTCCTTCTTATGGTCATAGACTATGTAGCATCACAGTCAATCAGACGGTTTCTGCATCACCACAGCTGGCGTATTGGTGCATGAGCCGTGTTTATGTAGGTCAGAAGGTGCAGAGCCGCTGGTGAACATGACACAAGGCCACCAGGCAAGAAAGGCTGAAACTGCAGACAGTGCTTATCTGCAATGTGCAGATCTATAGTGAATACAGAATATATATTTTTATATTTTACTCTAAAGATGCAGGTTTTGGTGGTGCTAGTTTGACCACAGTTCTGCGGTTCATCTACTCTCTAACGTCCTTGTTATACTTTATTGCAAGAGTGCTTATTCAAGATGTTTAATGGCTTATTTGTGGAGATTGTTTATAATTACTACTGCAGTACAGTTAAAAAACATGCCTCTTCAGAACAGGCCTATTGCCTTTCCTCCGGTATTGCTTAACTACCTGCAACCGCTCATACAAACAACTTCCATAACCCTGAGCAATAAAGCTGCCATGGAATAGTTGCATCCCCTAGCAATGCTAGAGTATATGTGTCATCAGGGTACAAAAGCTGTATCCAGAATGCCATTAGGATGCAGGGATGACACATTTTGTTTGCGTTGCCCTGGTTCCCTGACAAAAAAGCCAATGGGAATTGGTCATTTGTTTCTTGACGAGAATGAGCTGTGTGGCAAACAGAAGTTTATCAGCAAGATAATAAATGAACACCCCTTTACGATTGTTCAACATTAAGCACATAACACACTGTTCAATAAGTTCCTTAAATCTAAAAAAGCTGAAACTCGGGCCGTGGGTCCTCAGGAACACACACGCCAAGTGTGAAGTGGGTCCTCAGCAACACACACGCCAAGTGTGAAGTCGATCCAATTAATAGTTTTCGAGGAAATCGAAGGGAAGACAGACAGATACGCCTTCCATTTGAGTGAGATAGCATACTTGGATTATTTGTTTGTTTTATGGTGAGGAAAACAGGATATTACATTTGTTGACGATCCATTTATTCAATTGATTATCACTCAGGCTATCATTGTAACAGTCATCTCCTGTTAGAAGTCAACTCTTCCATGGAAAGATCTTTATGTCTCTGTCAAATGTGAGAGGAGGCTTTACTGATGCCAGAGCTCTGTCAATAAGAGACAGAAGTCCATTCCTCAAAATGATAGCAACCATTTCGAAGTGGCCTTTCCCCACTACAGCACCCTCAAGTTATAAGCACTTATTTAGAGTAACTGAATACGGCTTTTACAGATTTTCTCCCATAAATAAAGGTTTGTAGCTGAGAATGGGGGGCTACTTTGGGTAGTGTGAGCGTTGCGGCCATTTCATAGTCACTCAGCTACATTTTGGCAGACAATAGGGACAGTGAGGAAGCGGAGGAGGTCAGCGGCTCTTCCTCTGAAAGTACACGAGGTAGGGTAACAGCTATTAAAGCAATATCTCCCATCCTTTGCCTCAGAGCTGGTTGCACTGATGACGGAGGAGCTACAGTGAACCCTGTCTCAACATAATAGACGCAGTCATGAAGCTGAGAGTCAGTTCCTTTCCCTGTCTCACACACACACACACACACACACACACACACACACACACACACACACACACACACACACACACACACACACACACACACCACACACACACACACACACACACACACACACACACACACACACACAGCACGGTCAAAGAGGGACAGCTGCTCTTCCTGTCACTGTGTGGACCTTGTGCTTCATCTATAAGGCTTTTGTAGAATCAGCAAAGGCACACAAAAACACACATGTACTCAAATATCTCCTATTTAGGCCTCAAATCTCTCTGCCTGCCCCTCCGTCACACACATAGCCGGCCACAAGGTGTATTTCCAGACACACAGGAAGTGGCAGTGCTCCGCCAGCACACACTGTTGATGTCATGGCAAATAGCCCGTCAAACAATAGAGTTAGGTTCTTTTTTGGTTGCAAAACAGCACGTAGGTTTTGTTCGAAACAATGGTGCTTAAATTTGCATTTGAAGGTGCATCAGTTTTCTGTTGTACTATTTATTACAAGAGGAAGTAAGGTATTAATACTATTGACGGAGCGTTTCTGAGAATACTTCCTCTTTGTATTTACCAAAAGGGGTAGGGTCACTGATCATGCATGACCCATGAGTAAAACATAATACAAAATAGTGTCTACATGCTCAGATTTGTGAATCATTCACATGTGCTGCTCAGGCACCCAGTGACAGTGTGCCAGTCATCTACTATAGCAAACTGTTTTATTATTAAAAACCTTGTATCTTGACAAAAAAAAGCCCCAAAAAAGAACTGAAACTGGACCAGGCGCCGGTACATGACCTCAACAATATCGGTTTACTGTAAGACGTGAGGCACACGTGCACAAGGAAGTCAGACACAGACGTGGATATAAGTCATAACAAGTCTTTATGTGCGTCTGCGTGTGCATCCCAGACGGTCCGAGAGTGGACAAGGGAGCATCCAGCCAATGAATTATTAACGTCATAGTAACCCTCGGCCCCTTTCGCCCAGCCTCATTAATAATTCATAAGGCAGAAGACTTTATTTTCAATTTTTGAAGGACACATTTAAAGTAGGACAGCTCTCCTTGAAAAGGTATTTGATTGTGAGGAGATGATGCTTTATCCTGCTGTGGAGCCCAGAGGGAGCTTTGACCTCCAAATACAACCATAACAACAGTGTTATACAGCAGCACTGATGCCCACAAAGACAAGCATTTTACTGACTCTTTTTCGCTGATTGATCCTTTCACATTTCCATTCATTGAAATATTTTCTACTCCAGACTTTTAGGAGCTTATTATGCCACTTCTTTGAAATAGTAAAGTAAGTATCCCTTTTTTTGGACAGCTATTTGAAGGGAAAACCTTAACCCTAAAAGATCCGATTAGCTTCAATATGCTGTAGCTAAACTGAGAAGAGAAACATGGTTCGCTTTATATTTATATAAGTTGTTATGCCTGAGTTGGCATATGTGAAGGAAATAACCACAACTTCTTCAAATGACGTAACTTTCTATTTTGCTATCTGTCAGTATCACCTTGAAGTGTTGTGAAAACGTCATGAGGCCCAGAACTCAAAGTAGAAGTGATGATACATGTGTCCAATTTAAGGCAACGTGTGGAGAAGTGCTCGCATGCGGGGAAACGAATGATTATCAATGACAGGATCAAATTGTGGGTTAGAGTCATACTTGGCTGGAGTGTCAGTCTGCAAAACATTGCTCACAATAATATAAATCCTTTTGAAAACCTGCTCTTTTTCATGCCACCTTGACAGTTATCTTCTTTTGTTTAAATTGGCCCGTTGAGCACAGGTTGCTAAGTCTAAGTGTCTTTGGGGACCAATAGTTTAGACTGCCGTTTGTAAATTGGCTGAATAAATAAGAGGAGATCAAACTTGTAGGAAAAAAGAGAGTGCTGCAGTACCATCCACTTAGCAGCCTCTGGACTTGGCCCAGTTCACTGTCCGCAGTGTGGTGGAGGGAGGGGTTAGCTGGGGTACATTGAGGATGCCTAGAGCAAACGCTGTGCATTCAAAATGAACTCATTCTCAGATCCAGCCACATTAATACATGTTTACTTTCCTAAAAGCTTTGCAGTCAGTTCAGTGTGACACATCGGCAGCAGAGCAGCGATGCAACCCGATCCCAAAAGTAACAGGGTTGTGTGGGATCAATACATGAGAGTGAGACTGAGCCTGGCTTTAAATTTCCCCAAATCAATCACTATTAGGAGATGATTTAGACCTTGTGGTTAAGAATCGGCAGGGCAGCTTTTAACTACAAAGATAGACAGCGACACTACAGCAGCTGACATCCAGATAGTGGACGTTTACCCGCCTGGTTAGATAGTCATTGAGGTGCAGTAACCTCGCTTTGCCAGTTTCTCCATCTCGAACAGTGACCTGCTTTGAAAGACCGCTTGCCAAATACGTAGAGGCATGAGGTGCATTTCACATCTTTAGTCCTCAATTCTTAGAGAAAGAGAACAACGACATAAGGTTGCCAGTCTGCACAGTTGCTGCAACGATGTGATAGAGTTGATAAGGCTGCAGTAAGCGCACAACATTTGTCACTGATCACATCTAATTGCTGCTAAGCTCTTAAGCCGATTTCCGCCTGTTCACCTGAAGAGAAAAACAGATCCAATCTCAATTGTCTTTATCAGCACGCCATCTCTCTTTCAGCGTTAGATATTTCAAAGCACCAGGCTGAGGCTAAGTTGACAGAAAGCTTCTCATTCATGCTGCAGCGGGGCAGCCATAGGTGTGGAAGTGTTGAGTAGAAACGATGACGACACGCATCCTCTCAGGGTCCAAAAGTCAGTCATCTCTTCCTGTTTGACAGGACGCAGACTTGCATGAGCGAGTGCAAAATAAGTCAAGCGACCCTGACTTCCCCAAAACGATGCAAACTCTCCGCTGACTTCAGTTTGTGTCCTGATACTGTACACCAGA